>NC_022022.1:26485591-26545268 GCF_000317375.1 Microtus ochrogaster | reverse complement strand
AGAGGAGAGGAGAGGAGAGGAGAGGAGAGGAGAAGAGAAGAGAAGAGAAGAGAAGAGAAGAGAAGAGAAGAGAAGAGAAGAGAAGAGAAGAGAGACTGCTGTGGGTTTTTGAAATCTCGAAGCCCACTCCCAGTGACACACCTACTCCAACAACACCACATCATTTCTCACAAGGCCACACTTCCTAAACCCTCTTTTCTCAAACAGTTCCGCTATGAGGGAACCAATTACTCAAACATTTGAGCCTATGGGGGTCATTTACATTCAAACTAACAAAGAGACTAAAGAAGCAAAAGGCTTCACAAAATTCCTGAAACTGACTAGATACAGCAAGCCCCTCCCTCTGCAAGCATTTATAAACTGTAAGAACTTCAGAGAGACACTTTCAGGCAAACCGAGCTGCCTAAAGGAGACTTAGGTCAACTAAGCTGTGTGGAAGAAGCAGAGAGCCAGCCATGCCTAGAAGAGACACTGTCTAACTTGTCTGGCTCTCTGTAGGCTGTGCCTTTGCACCCCAGGTGCCTCTTTTAGACTAGGCTGGCCTCAAATTCACAGAGATCCACTTGCCTCTGCCTCCTGAGTGCTAGGATTAAAGGTGTACGCCACCACCACCCAACTACAAATTAAAATGTTTTAGATGTATTTATTTTATGTATATGAAGACTTTCCTACATATATATCTGTATAGCACTTGTGTGCTGGTCTCCTAAGAGGTCAGAAGACCCAGATCCCCTGAAGTTGGAGTTATAGATGCTCTGGGGCCCCATGTAGGTGCTGGGAATTGAACCCTAGTTGTTTGGGAATACTGACAGTGCCCTTAACCACTGAGCAATCTCTTTGGCCCAGGCATTTTAATTCTTAACAATTTAGATAAAATATTTTATAGTTGCATATGTCCTTAGAACAAATTGTTAGATTAAGAAGGCTTGGTGCTCACACTTTAGGGTATTAAACATACATTATGAAACTTAACGTCTTCCTTAGACACTACCAAACATCCCTGAATGTGCATAAGCATGTCCCATCACCCCTTATCAGTGCTGGTGAGCAGCTTGGGCTCCCACATTTCCTTATCAAAATAAGAACTACAGTCTATTTCCATAATATATACAAATCTGTGCTCTCCATCTTAAATGCAAAATAAATGCCCTGAGATACTATTAAACTGTGAAAATTAATTAAATCTGAAGGCAAGCATTCTTTTCTAGAAATGAACTCACCAAGTTATGCCTTGCCATAGAAATCCACCAAGGCTGAACAGTCGCCCTCAGTCCTACACTGAACAAGAGTGGAGGAGTCTCAGATTCCGTGATGAAACGAATGTGCCAGAGTAGAAAGCAGAGGGCTTTTCTGTCCCTGGCGCCCACATTGGTGGGCCCTGAAGCATCACTTCCCTATGGAATGGAGGCAGGCCCTTTATTCTGCCCGAGGAGAGGATGTTATTGGTGCTCTGATGGCTCCATACTGTTTTTGAAATGTGTGTTGGTATAAATGGGTCCAGCCTGACAAGGATGTTGATGACCTTACAGCAAGCATTGTGAGCACCAAAGTTCTCCACAGATGATCCAGGACCAGCAGGAGATGGAGTCTCTGCAGGAGCCAAGGCTGCTTGACTGGATTTTGTTCTTCAGGCCTTTCCATGGATCACATGAGGCCTACTAACATTATTAAGGATGACTTGCTTTACTTAAAGTTAATAGGTTATAGATGTCAACAGATCTATGATATACCCTCATGATAACTGTTGAATTAATTGATTTAATAACTGAGTACATCAGCCTAGGCAAGGCTGTACATACAACTGACCATCATAGGCTGTCAGAAGAAGCCAGACTTCATGAAAAGTGGCTCTTCCTACTCTAGGTCCCCAAGTCCTCTTTGGGCTTTATAGCAGGCAACTGTGCAATACCTAAGTGTCATGGTATTTCCCTTGGCCATTTCTCTCCTAAGAGAACATTGAGGACTGTTGTGGAATACTTGTTTATGCAAAGATGTGTTGCTTTTGTTTATCTATGTAAAGATGTGTTGCATTTGTTCAATTATGTAAAAATGTTTTGCTGTTTTAGCTTGCCTGCTTAAGGTACTTGATTGGTCTTAATAAAAAGCTGAATGGCCAATATCAAGGGAGGAGGGAGAGTAAGTAGGAGAAGGAATTTAGGCTCGAGGGGAGAAAGAAAAAGAGATGACAGGGAGACACCAGGGGCCTGCCAGCCAGACATGGAGGGAGCAGGAAAGTAGGACATAGAGAATGAAAGAAAGGTAAAAAGGCCCAAGGTAAAACGTAGAGGAATAGAAACAGGTTAAATTGAGTTAAAATAGCTAGTGGCACAAGCCTAAGCTAAGGCTGAGCATTCATAACTAATAATAAGTCTCTGTGTCTTTATTTGGGAGCTGGTTGGCAGCCCAAAGAAAATTCCAACTACAGAGGGGACTTCATAGGGAGCAGACAGAAGTGATTTGGCCATGTCTCCATGCAAAAGGATGTGGAAGTGACAGTTGATCAGGCTTGTGAAATCAGGCATTTGCATGTCTGTAATTCTACCACTTCAAAGGTATAGGTAGGAGGATCATAATTTCGAAGTAATCCTTGGCTAGAAAGGGAATGGGGCCAGCCATATGGGACTCTGTCTCTGATAACAAGGGGCTTTTTGGTCTTTAGATTAAAACATTGTGTGTGTGTGTGTGTGTGTGTGTGTGTGTGTGTGTGTGTTCTGCATCCTCCCTGTAGGTTTTGGGACACAGCTGGCCAAGAGACTGGCAGTGAGGACACCTGCAAGTTTCCAGATAATCTCCTATTCTGGGGTGGGGGTGTAGCTGCTGATGTGCAAAATGGAGGGAGAGCTTCTTTAGCAGATTTTCTGGGGAGAAATGAAGGGAGGCACTATCCTTACATCAACGTCCTTGCATTGAGCATTCCTTTCCCGTAGTGCACAAAACAAAGGGATGTTAAGGTAGACAAGATAGCCCGACAGTAGAAATTTTACTCAAGTTGGGATATTGTAAGTAGCTATTTCCCAAGTTGGACTTGGAAACATTTGGACGCGAAGATTGTTCTTTTTCTGTTTATTCAACTTTCTAGATTTTTACCTCTCAGCTTCTCCCTTTAAATCGCTTCTATTTGCAGGCTCAGTCATCACCAAAGCCTGGAACAGGATGGTACATTTGGCTGACCGTGTAGAATGTATGACAATCTCATTGCCCTTGGCTACATTTGGAGCAAAACTGTTCAGTTGTATCTTTCCCTTATGTTCTCCAATTGACTTCTAATGTCCTCCAACTGATTTCTATCCTATCCTCTCTGGACCTTTAAATCTTACCCAGTGTGCTTCTTTTACATCTCCATGGGGTCTTCAGAGATAACTGGCTAACCCTGAGGGGACTAGTTGTATTGTATTCTTTCAACCAAATGACTACTCAAACAAAGTAGAACTGATCCAAATGATGACGGGAATGTCCCCCATAGGTCACCTGTGATACTATGAACAGCAGCAATTGATGGGATATGCTTGGTTAGCCTTCGGCAAATCACTTAGATTTCTGTGAGCCTCAGTTTCTCCATCTATAATATAGCATACAATAGGCTTAGAGTTGTTTTGAATATTGAGTGAGTTGTAAAATCCTGTGTACCTGTCTCATAGAAAATGTTCTATAGGGTGAGCAAGATGGGCCACAAGATAAAGGCACTTGGTGCACATGCCTGGTAAACTGGGTTTGATGGCTGGAACCCACCTATAGGAGAGAACTGGCTCCTGAGAGCTGGCCTCTGACCTCTGCACACATACTGTGGCAGACACACACCTGAGTCTGCACACGCATCTCATCTCTCTCTCTCTCTCTCTCTCTCTCTCTCTCTCTCTCTCTCTCTCTCTCTCGATAATAGTAGTAAGTTTATTTACTTAATGTGCATGGGTTTTTGCTTGCATGTCTGTCCATGCATCACATGCATGTCTGGGGCCCTTGGGGGCCAGAAGAGCATCAAATCCCCTGGGAATGGAAGTTACAGTTGGTTGTGAGGTCCCATGCAGGTGTTGGGAATCAAACCCTTGTCCTCTGGAAAAGCAGAGAGTGCTCTTAATTGCTTGTCCATCGCTCCATCTCCAATAATGTTTTTTTAAAGTTTTAATAAAATATTGTCTGTAAAGGTAGCTCCTGTCACGATTATGTCCCTAGTTGACCTGTGGCAACTCTCAGTTCAATGGGAGCAGAGCTCACAGGTCTGGATTCTGAAAGAAAAGTAGAAGAGATCTAGAAAGACTTTCCTGACTTCCCCAGCTCACGCTGGCATTGTACCCAGCAGAGAATTCAGGTTTGGCCCTAAAACAGTGATTTCTCAACCTTCCCAATTCTGCGCCCTTTAATACATTGTGGTGACCCCCAACCAGAACATTATTTTCATTGCTACATCATAACTGTCATTTTCTACTGTTATAAATTGTAATGTAAATACCTGTGTTTTTTGATGACCCTAGGCAACTCTTGTAAAGAGGTCAGTCAACCCCAAAGCGATCTCTTAGAGGGTTTGCTCCCCACATCGGCGACAATAGTTTTGCAGTCTGAAATTAAACTACAGTCCAGTGTAACTTTGAGTACAAAGTAAAGATTCTTACCATTGAACCCACCAGGCAGCAGCTTGGGGGAAGGAGATTGGCAAGCTCACCTTACTTGCCACTGAGCACTGGCTGGGTGGGGACCCTTCCCCACCTTTGAACACCAGGCTTTGAACTGTTGCCTAAGATATTAACACCTTTTCTTCAAGAAGACTCTGATTGTTACCCTCAGGGAAGCCAACTTGCCAAAATTCCAGCAGTAATTCTGGCCCGAGATCTTGGGGGTAAATTAGTACTGGATTTCTGGGCAATTTGCCCTAAATGCTAATGTAGAAAATGCACCTGGATTAGGACATTTTTCTTCTGATTCAGGGATTCTTGGCCTAATTAAATCTTACTAACGAGAAGAAAACTGCTGACTTTCTTTCTCTGAAAGTAAGTCTGTAAAATAGGTGCTGGCTGGATCTCAGCTTCAGAGTGGGGACTTTGATGACACCTACCTACCTGTCTGTCATGGCTTTGGTCCTAGGGCCTTGACGATGAGGAGACGTCACAAACACCCTACTACAGAGGGGATGTGTAAGGGAGTGGCAGGTTCATCTTGGGTTCAAACTCTCATTTTGCCACTTATTCACTCATGGTGGCTTCTTAGGTGAAGTAGAACTCCTCAGAAAGGAGTCTTCTAAAAGTGGCAATGTCACGTTATGAATTATTACTTCAACTATGTAAAGGTGTGTTACGTGTTTTTATGTTGCGGAATATTACTTTAGCTATGTAAAGATGTGTTGCATGTTTTTATGTTGCGGAATATTACTTTAGCTATGTAAAGATGTGTTGCATTTGTTTATGCTGCATTCGTTTAACTGTGTCAAGATGTGTGCATTTGTTTCACCTTTCCTGCCGAAGGCACTTGATTGGCCCAATAAAAAGCTGAATGGCCAATAGCTAGGCAGCAGAAGGATAAGCAGGACTGGCAAGCAGAGAGAATAGGATGAAGAATCTAGGCTCAAGAAAGTCGAGAAAATGAGGGAGAAAGAAAGGGAGATGCCAGCCAGCAAGACGTGGAGGAAGCAGGAAAGTCAGACATATAGAACAAAAGAAAGGTAAAAAAGAAAAAGCCCCGAGGCAAACATAGATGAAGAGAAACAGGTTAATATAAGAGTTAGTGGGACAAATATAAACTAAGGTCAAGCATTCATAATTAATAAGTCTCCAAGTCATGTATAGGGGCTTCAGTCCAAGAAAACCGGCTACAATGTCACTTTTCAGGATCTGGGTAAGCTCTGAAGAACATAGTATGGGTAAAGTACCTGATGCATCGTCCCATGGTGATTGCGTGTAATGGAATCGTGGGTTTTTGCTCAATTCTAGGGACCCTCCCGGACTCTTGAGAAGCTTATTGTATAGCCCTTAATTTTACAAACTTAAAAAAAATCACTATTGCCATTAGAAAATAATTTCTTCTTCTAACCTATTTTTTGAACTTTGTTGCACATTCATCTGAAAACAAACCAGCAACCAGCACACAGTGGTTCAGTCTGTCCCTGAGGATTCGAAATGTCCCCTGAGGCTCCCGTGCTTTAACTTTGGGGTAAGTGCTGAGGTCACTGTTGAGTCTTTTTAGTCAGAGGGTTCTGATCTCACCCACGGTTAACGTTGAAGGAATTCACAATTTGCTGACATTGGGAGAGGGTGGACGGTTAGGAGATGGGACACAGTTGAAGGAAGCAGGTGTTGTGAGTTGCCTTTGAAGGGTGTTGTCTCCTGCCATGTTTTCTCAACCATGTCTACCACATGGTCGAGCTCTACAGCCCAGAAACAGCAGAACCCAAAGGCCTCGGGTTGAACTCTTAGAAACGACCCCAGGTCTCTCCTGCTGTGAGTCGTGTTTCTTGAGCATTTTGTCACAATGATGAAAAATGATTAACTTTTTACATCGCCGGTAAGAGTTAGTCCTGACTCATCTAGGAGAGCACATCATTTTAAAACATTTTTTGAGACGATGAAATTATTGTTATAGAAATTAATATTTCCTTTAGAGCAATATTTTACTTCATATTTTTTGAAAATTTGTAATCTAAGCAAGACTCAAAATAGGAAAATCAGGTTACTACTTACCAAGAAAAATAGCCAGATTAGAATCTGACTTCGCTTTTTTGTTTTTTTTCCCTCCAGGCAAACACTGTTAAGAAATGATAGATTTAAAAAAAAAAAATGTACCATGACTCCAGAATTCCCTTCACAGCCAAATTAACATGCCAGTGTGGACACGGAAACCGGGCTGCCTATAGATTTTTTTTTCTTTTAAAACATTACCGAAGGAAGTATTTCAGCCAAATGAAATATAAATCAGAATAAAAGATTCGAGGAGGAAACAAAAACATACAAAACTTAACAGTGAATGTAAAGCTTGCAGCACCCGATGTATAGTTATAAATTTTAATGCAAACTTTTAGATCAGGAGAGACACACTCTAAACCAACAGCCTGCATGTAACAAATTCATTTAGTTCAATGAGTCCTCAGAGGGAAGTTCAAATTCGGCAGGAGATGTCATCTAGATGGTTGTGTGGAGACATGATCCAGATTCTGAGTGGTTTTTGACTGAGATATAAAATCCAGTTACAATTGTTAAAGTAAAAACAGACAGAAACTAATAATGGGCTGGGGGAAATGCCTGCGTGTGGGTGCCAAGCCTGGTGACTGGAGCTCAATAATCCCTGGGACCTAAATGGCTGGAGAGAATTGATTCCTGCAAATTATCCTCTGACTTTCACAAGTGCAGTGGGGAAATGCGCGCGCACACTCACACATAAACACACACACACACAAAATGTAAAAAAAATATTTGAACTACTGACACAAGCTAATAAAAAGAAAGCAATGAGTAAATTTTAGTTTATTATAACTGAACACCCCAGGCAGAAGGAGTGAACACAAGCCAGCCGTCAGAATGCCAGTAGCTAGAAGCAACACCAGCCGCTGGCTTTTCTCTTATGCAGCCCATCAGTACGTCAGCGACTGACTGTGGCATGGAAGTGTGAGCTGAAATAAACACGCTCCTTCCCAAGTCACTTGGGGTCAGTGTTTCGTCACAGCAACAGGGAAGCAAACTGTTGATGCTCCCTGGTTAGGGACTTGTCTGGACTGTCCCAGACGCTTTGGGTAGGAACCCCCCTGCAGGGTCTGACTGGCTTCCCCGTTCTTACTGAATTGGCATCACAAGTTGAGTGTCTGGTCTAGCGGTTCTAAACCCAAAGTATCCGCATCCGCGGTGCAATGGAGGCCCACCCTCAGCTCTTCAGCATCCCCGTGAGTCCCTTCATAACCCACTTCCTCTCATACTCCCCTCCCTCCCCCAACCTTTGTTCCTACAGTTACTATTGTTTCTTCAACTTTGGGCTCAGGTATGGCCCCCAAGAGGATGCCACCACCTTAGTCCTGCGTAGAGACATGAATCCCAAGGGGTGGCTTCTGATTTGCTTGCAGGCCTGCCTTCATCTTCAGGGTGCCTCTGATTAGAAGGTAGGTCTGCGCCCTATGCAGGCCTGGCCTAGAGTCAGGCATGTCGTGAGAACTTCTCCGTCATTTTGGCAGGGGTCTAGCGAGCGGGGAGTACTTTTTCAGAGAAAGAAGTGAAGTGGCGCAAAGATGGAGCGGTCGGAAGAAATCCGGGCTGGAGAGGCCGCCATCCTCTGCCTTCCTCTCAGGTACCTGTTATTGCTCTGAAAGGGAAGATTAGGCCACCTGCTGAGAACCAGGGAATCGCCGAGCTGACCCTTGAGGAAAGTGGTTAAGGTTTTGAAACAGCTGGTATGGAGAACGGAAATGGGGGAGATGAGAAGCACTTGAGGGCCCAGCTGAGGATGGAGCTCATAAATTTCTAATGCAGACGAGCAGCATGAATATGCAATTTTCTCCAGAAAGGCTTAGCACTCCTGAGCCAGAAATCAGAAAAATAATGTTAATTACTGTTTACTCTTGCTGACTCTAAGGCAGGTCCGTGCTATATGCTTCAGTCATTTGATTGCTATCCTCACAAGCCTAGGGTGCAGGCGTCCTTACTGCTGTCACGTGGAAGGCTACCAAGGCCAGTCACCGTAACCTCACACAGCTGGCAGGTGGCAGAAACAGACACAAGCCCCCCGACCGTCTCCAGAGGCCAGTTTTCAGAGATCAGAATTTGGGACCTTGCTATTCCTATGTTTCATCCGCTGGTCCTGTTGGGTTGACTCAAGGCAGGTAGGGATGGTCACTGAGAAGGTGATGAGGGACACAGAGGCCAGAAAGCGGTTCCCATGGCCATTTTGTTAGGGTGATTAGCTGTGGCTCTGTCAAAGTTCTCTGACCACAGGCATGTTTGGAGACGTCTGCCATAGTAGAGGACTGACTTGCAGAGGGCGAGGGAGCAAGAGAGACAGAGACAGTAATATGTGGTCTAGGAAGTGGCAGTCGCTTGTTCCAGGAAAGCCAGTGTGTGCTGGTGGGAAAGGAGATAATGGAGCAGGAAAAGGAGGATGCAGAAGCACTGGATCCTTCTGCCTTGCTCTTCTGAAGTTTACAATTGGCAAATTTTGGTGACCCATTTTTTTTATTGACAGGTTAAAGAGTAACCACAAAGAAAAATATAATAACATGAGACTGTGTGTGCACACGTGTGCATGCTTATGAATGAGGGCATTTGAAGGCCAGAGGTAGATCTTTGTAGGGAGAATTCTAGTTGGCCTTAACAGTAATAACATCTCTGCAGCACCCCCTCTTTCCTTTTCTTTGATTGACACGTGGTCTCATTGTGTTGCCCAGCCTATTCCCTTAGTCCTGGCCTTAAGGATTCCCATGTCCTGTCCCTAGAGTAGCTGTAGAGAAAGACATGCACCACCACACCTATCTGGGACATTGTAGCTGTGTGATTTGTGAGTGCGGTGACCAGTGTGGATTGTTGACCTGACAGGAATATCTGGACCATCCTAGGACACAAGCCTTCAGCACCCTTATGCAGGGGGCATTGTTTAGACTAGATTAGCCTCTGGATGTACCTGTCAGTAATTACCTAGATTAAGCTCATTAGTGGGAGCAGGGAAACCCACCCTCCAAGTAGAAGGCACCAACCCCTAAGCTGGGATCCTAGACTGCAGAAAACAGAGAAAAGGAGCTGCCTGTCAGAAACCTCTCTTTGACGGAAGAACCAATGTGACTGGCTATGCTGAGCTCCTGCCATCTTGATGTCCCCACCACGATGGGCTAGTGTCTCCTTAGACTGAACATAAGTTGCTTTTATCAGGAAATCTTATCACAGAAGCAAGAAATGTAAGATCGTGAGCAAATATTGCCATTTTATAATGGCACCCAACCCATCATTTAACTAAGTGTAGGTCACTGGAAGGCTGTCATTCTAAGAAAACAACGTGCCCCTTTGAAGTGAATACGTGCTTCTGCAGGGCAGAGTTACAATTAAATACTGGGGAGACCTTTTGATTCCAAGAGAAAGCAAAATTCAGTGAAAGTTAAGTTATTGCTGTTATGGCCCAAAGAAGCAACCAGAATATTCAGGAATTAATGGTCTATTGTTTATACGCTGAACAGGATAGATGTTCTGTGATTCGTGTGTGTTACCTCAGGGACCTAGGCTTAGTCAACATTTCCTCCTAGGCTTTGAAACCTTGAATTGAGGCATGAAGTCTCATTGATGCTAAGTCATGATTACTCCTCAGCGCTGGACTAGAAAACAGAAGACTGATTCACGATGGAGCTCATTGTTTGTCCTGCTGACGTTTGTTGGCTACAGCTTGCGTGCATGCCAAGTGATGAGAGATGAGACAGCATGGTGCAATCAAGTGTGTTTGAAGGGAGTGAAGCCTCCAGGGTATTGGTAAACACACAGTTAAACAGAGCCTTGCAATACACTTCTGTGTTTTACGGTTTTGTCAAAATCAAAGGAAACGTATTTGCTTTGGAACAAATAATTGTGGGAAATGTCTATAGTGTCCCTGTGGCTTGTTTCTCATTGTAACTGGAATTCCCTTTGGTGTGTGAGTGACAATGTGTAAATCCACAGTGCTGGACAAAGGATGAGCTGTAGGACAGCCTTAATTATGGGATGGAGGCATTTTGCCCCTGGCCTTGTACTTGGCTTGCCAGGAAACAGCTATGAAAGGTGCATGAGTATTCCAGTTAACAGAATTGAGGTTCCTAACAGAAAACACTCCTGATGAGACACACGAGTGAGCATAATTTCCTCCTCTGGGTTCTCCAGTCAGGACAGTGGAAAGGCGCCCTCATCTTGTTCCTTCCTCATCGCTCCCATTTCCTTCCGACTGGGGCGCTGACTGCTCAGCCCAGTCCTCTAGGTTTCATAGGTTTGTGCAAGCGACATTCAGACCCTTTTCCTGCTTAGTTGTGAAAATGAATAGTTATTGGGATGAAATCCTTCTAGTAAAGGCTGCGCCTATGAGGTTCGGTCTTTGGGATACAATCTAGAGCTGTACACTGTCACTGTCTGAACAATGCCTTCCCTCCAAATAATTAAACATCAAACCTTTTTTTTATTTGCTTAAAGTAAAAAAAAAAAACAAAACTCCTCACAATGTGTAGAGGGCTTCAGATGTCACTGGCCACAGCATGAAGTCAAATGTAAATAGCAGAATCAGCACTGTCCTGAGTTGCCTAAGACACAAGGCTATGGGCAAGGAGGCCACACCCACAATTTCTAAAGGTGCAGTTGGGTCTTCCACTGTAATTGAGAGCTGTTATACTAATTATGAGGAATTCTGCATTATGAAACTAGAGAGCCTGGGGTTAGTTGATGACATTAACGCAGATATATCAAGGCAGAAATAATGATATACTTCGCAGGGCAAGATTGTATTCTAAGAGAGCACTTGCAGAATAGTAGGGAGTGAGTCATGGTAGAGACAGACAGAAGCAGCAACCTGTCTAATCTCCCCAAACTCACAAAAACATAAAATGCACATTGAATTTTATGCCTCTCCATTTGGATTGCATTTGGCCTTGCATTTGGGTGGTAATAAAGCCTAAGGGTCATAAAAATGCAATCAGATTTTCCTTTTCCTTTTTTGAACTAGATTTTTTTTTCTGAATTAAAAAAAAATAGTTAATTCAAAACCGGCCCTGGGACTGCTTCAATAGATGCAAGAAGAGTGAGCGAGCCACGGGTCTGATACCAGTCACTACATGGGAAACAGGAAAAATACGTTCTACTATAAGTAAAGACAACCGCATAAAGCACCGTATATGAGACCCCGCTAAACAAAATAAAACAAGTGCCTGGAGCATTTTAAAGAAGAGGAAAAAACACCACATGATTTTTAATTTACACCCTGTGTTTTCAGCTCCTCCAGAGACATAACTAGGAGCATTTCCCCCCTTTTGAGACCAACAACACAGCACTGTGAGAATGGGGTGGTATTTAATTCTTGGGAGAGTTTTGCTGACAAGGCCTAACTGTTCTACTTGAGCCTTGGTTTCAAGTGGTTCCCCTCATGTCCTGGGACGTTCCTGGTGCTGACGTGCTGTGCCAAGACAGCAGGTAGAGGTCTTTCAGTAACCTGCAGTGAAGGCACAAAAGAGAGTAGGGAAGGCTTGAGGGGCTGCGTGGTCATGGGAGTGTCTTCTAGGCCAGAAGGAGGGGCAGTGCGGTTAGAGTCTAACAGGGATGACCCTTCTGGGGAACGATGGGACAGTCCCATGGATGGACTCAGCTACAGTGAGATGACCAAGATCAAGTTATGTGGAGTGTGCTTAATTTGGAGAGTGGGGAAACCAGAAGAGAAATGGCTGAACATTCAAAAAGGAATGGGGAACTTGAAAGAACTGTCCCAAGCCTTTGGCTGAGACAAAATAGTGACAGTATTTGAGGAAAGAGAATGGTACGGTACTATGCCATGGTTTGAGTGAGAAACGTACCCCCTTAGGTTCCTGTATTTGAATTCTGGATCCCCAGTTGGTGGCACTTTTGAGGCAGAGGCTATGGAACCTTAGGGGGCCAAGCCTTGCTGGAAGAAGTGTATCATTGGAGGTAGGCTTTGAGGGTTTATAGCTTCTCACTTCATTTTCTCTCTGCTTCCTGTGTGTGGACCAAATGTCATCAGCCAGCTTCCTGTTCCTGTCGCCACGCCGTACCTTCCCTGCCATGACTGATCCCAGCCCCCTGGAACCGTAAGCCAAATAAACTTCTTTTTTCTTTAAGTCACTTTTGGTCACGGTGTTTCATCACAGCCACAGAAGAGCAGCTGGCACAAACTGGCTAAAGGAAAGACTGCTGCCTAAGAAAGCCAGCGGAAACTGGGTGGCAGAGTTTTGACAACAGCGGTCAGTGTCTGCCGTAGAAGGAGGGAACTTGATGGAGAATATGAAAGAAGGCCCAGGTTAGGGTTCTTAAGATATGTAAGAAAGGGTGCCATAGGCTAGTAAAATCAGCAGCAGTTCTGACTATCTTGGAACTCACTCTGTAGGCTAGGAACTCACAGAGATCCACCTGCCTCTGCCTCCTGAGTGCTGGGATTAAATGTGTGTGCCTCCGTGCCTGGCTGTACTATAGAGAACTTGATCTCTCTTCAGGGCTGTTTGTGGTCAAGGCAGCGGGAAGTTGAGTTAACTGAGGGAAGATATCTGAGGTAAGTGTCTCAGAAGAGTTAACACATAAACCATGAGGCCCCTATACTTGTTTCCTTGGCAACACGAATTATATTATTGACTTATTGTCGGCCCATCTTCCCACTAGACTGCTTATTCCTCTGGAATTGGGTAAGACTTTATTCTCCCTTATATTCTTAGCACCAGGTACGGGGAGGGGGGGGTTCCTGTACCTATTAGGTAGCATCTCTATGAAACGCACGAATAAGAGCAGCATTGGAAATATCTGGGAAGTCTAGATGATTTGAAAAAGCCAAGACACGGGTGCAACAGAGATGGAGAAGGGCCTTGTCTCAGAGGTAGGTAGATGATGGTCCAGGCAGGAGAACTAGCTCTCTTTGTGACTGGAATTTGGTTCTATGACTACTAAGAGACTGTAAGGAAGTTCAGGTGACCAAGGATATTTGGGATGTGGATCTTAGAAAGCCAAGCATGTGAACATTGAGGCCTTTTTCCTTGGACCACTGGGTATAGCCAGAAAGGAATGCAAAGAAAATGGTGTCTTCAGGGTAAGCTGCTCTGAAGGAGAAAGGATAAAGAGGGTGTGTGTTTTTCTTGTCGTCCCAGAGCCAGGGAGATTTGTTTTGTGGGGAGGGATGAGATTGAGTAAAGCAGTCTGAGTGTATGAAGCAGCATCAGAGGGTGAACATTTCCCTGTGGATGAATCCTTCTGTAAAGACGAGGATGGATAATGAGAGGTGCCAGAGGCTATGGTGGTGACAGTGACTGCTGCTGTTGAGGCGACAATACGGAGCCGCACTAGTGGCTTTTCTACTTTTGTTCTAAAACACTATGATCAGGCAACTTACAGAAGGGAGAGCTTATAGCTTGTGGTTCCAGAAGGACAAGAGTCCATCACGACAGGGGCATGGCCACAGGCAGTGAGTGTGGCGGTTAGAGCAGAAGTGGAGACCTCTCATCTTGAACTGGCAGCACAGAGCAGAGAGAGAGAAACTGCAAGGAGAGGCTCTGCTCTCAGAGTTCACACCCCCATCCTAGGACATACTTTCTTCTGCAAGATCACACCTCTTCCACCTCCCCAGACAGCACGACCATCTGGGTGGTGATATACAAGAACCTATGGGAACATATGGTATTTACTGGGTTTTCCCTGTGCATGAGTTGCTGCCCTGAGCACTTCACTTGAGTTTCCCCCTGTGAGTCACACGGCAGATCTATATATACAGCTATAGTAATACATAGATAGGTAGATATAGATAGAGCTGATAATATAGAGATAGGTGATAACATTTGTGTTTTCAAGAGGAGAGAGCTGCTCCCTTACTGTTGGCCAGGCCTCCTAGCGTTCAGACTTCATGACCTGTTCCCATAGTCATTATACATCTCGTCTCCCAAAGTCCCACTTCAGAGAAGCACTGTTTTTTCACAGGGTGTCCCTTGCCCCTCCAAGAGCAAATGTTCTAAGAACTCAGGAGGTTTCAGGCCGTTTGCTCTCGTTGGTGGTCAGGAGAAGGACACTCGATTCTCTTCAGCCTGGGTGACCTTCAGAGGGCCACACTGAATCACAGCTTGGAAAGTACCTCAAAGACAGCAAAAGTCATAGCACATGTAACTTAGCAACTTACATACTGTCCTTCTTAAGAAAAGCCTAGGTGATTCTGGAAAAAGTTAGCTTTGATGATGGAAAAAAAGGCTGTTTAATAACAGATTGAAAAGGATAAGGTCAAGGATAAACTTTCTATGTGTATGCGTGTGTGAATATGTGTATGTGTGTGTGTGAGTGTGTATGTGTGTGAGTATGAATATGTGTGCATATGTTTGAGTGTGTATGCATATGTATGAGTGTGTGTATGCATATGTATATGCAAGTGTCCATGGCTGTATGTACACTCCCCCTTCTAAGAACATAACAACAGGGCTGGAGAGATGGCTCAGAGGTTGAGGTCACTGACTGCTCTTCCAGAGGTCCTGAGTTCAGTTCCCAGCAACTGCATGGTGGCTCACAACCATCTACAATGAGATCTGGTGCCCTCCTCTGGCCTGCAATCATGCATGGAGGCAATACACTGTATTGTATACATAATAAATAAAATCTTAAAAAAAAAAAGAATATAACAACAATGCTTGTCTGTAGAGGCACATTGTTTTCACAGCCTGCATGGGTGCCTGCCTTAACTGCTACCCACCTTATTTTTTGCAACAGAGGAAGAAATATGAATGACTAAGTCTAAGTTTCAACAGATTGCTCAGTCTGTCCAGAGCTGCACAGTGCAGGGAGCATCCAGGGCTCAGGGAGCATCCAAGGCTCAGGGAGCATCCAAGGCTCAGGGAGCATCCAAGGCGCAGGGAGCATCCAAGGTGTGTCCTTAGCAAGATTCAACTTGATACATTTTTTTCATGCCAACAACAGGATCTCACTTGTCCAAACAAAAGGGGTAATCCCTCACAATTTACTTTTTATAAACAGAATTCTAATTAATGAATTCACAAGTAGCTATTTCCTGTTTATAGCTATTAAACAAAGTTTGCTCATAAATTTTACTTTAATCCTGACTCTAGATAAACAGCTGGATATAAAATATATACTGATGTGTCTTTACAGGGCTCCTGTGTCCCTTGCAGACATGCACAGTGCCAGAGAAATATCACATCATTAGCCTTGGATCTAAAAAGATGATGCACAAGATTAATACTCTGAATCCGAATTCATGGAAATGGAGATAGGTTTGATGTTAGGAACACTGTTATTCACTTATGTCTTTTGCAGCTCTGGACAGACTGAGCAGTTTCTAGAAATTTAGGATTAGTAATTCAGATTTCTGACTGTCTCAAAAAATAAGGTGGAGAACAGTTGAGGAAGACACCCAGTGTCAGGCTCTGGTCTTCATGAGTCTGTGTACACAGACACACACACATATGCCATGAAAAGTAGAAAATTCATAACATAATGAGAAAAATAAGTTATAAGAGGTAAATCCAGAAATAGCAAAATTCAGAAAATTAGTAGCTAAAAATATTAAAAGGAGTATCATATATATTTTCCATATGTGCAAAGTAATAAAGGAAAGCATGAACTTGATAGGAGTATATTCAGAATGCATACAATGACCAAAGATAATTATCCAGAGATTTTAAAAAAGTTCTTCCAATGAAAAAGCTCTAGATGCGGCCAATTGTAGATTAAACACTGGAGAAACAATTCGTGAATTTGAAAACAGTGATAATAACTCGATATAAAACACTGAAATTTAAAACCATCATAGAAGTATGAAAACAACATAAATAAACCTGTTGTTTTATTAGCTAATTAGAAATATAATAATCAGGACAACAGCCACATATAACATTAGTAAGTCTTGGGAAAGCTTTAAGTGATTACATGTATCATCCGTCTGTCTGTCTGTCTGTCTGTCTGTCTACACATAGCTGTGGATTGGACATACAGACCTGTGAGTGCTGGGAAGGTATTCTATTGCTGAACAATGCTCCCAGTCATTTTCATTTAACTTAACTTTTTTTTTTTTTTTTTTTTTTGTATTTTAAGGCAGGCTCTCATTAAGCTGGCAAGCCTGGCTTTTAACTTCCTCTTTAGTCCAGCGAAGGCTTGAACTTATGGTCATCCTGTCTTAGCCTCCTGAATAATTAGGCTTATTGGTCTATACCAACCACCAGGTCTGGGTAGTGGTCCTATATATTCACATTGTGGTCCTGGGAATCTAATCCGGGACCTTGAGCATGCCGGGCAAGCACTGGACTAGGAACTTCATTTCTAACCCGCAAACATAGTGTTCAAGATACTAGACTTCTAGTTAATTTTTTCCCAATAACAAAAAGTTCAAGTTCAGATGAGTGTAATTACAAATCCCACCAAACATTTAAGAGTCGCACGATGCCAAGTCTATCCAAACAGTGTGGCAATTGCTTCACATCTGTCTACCATGCGACTTCACCATTCTCCTCTAAGAATTTACTCGAGAGAAAGGAGAGGGGATTTCCACTCAAGAACTGTGTACAAACAGAGGGGATTTAATTGTCCAAATGGGCTCTTTAGTAGGTAAATAGTTCAGCAAACTGTGGTGTATCCAGAGAGTAGAACACTGACGGAAGGAACGAGGTACTGACACACAGCACAACATGGAACGTTTTCTGAGCCGTTACACTGAAAAGACTATAGAGAACACAAAGTAGAACTTCCGACTCTGTTTGTGTAAAATTCTAGATAATATAAACTAATACACAGCGACAGAAAGCACATCAGTGATTGGAGAGGAGGTGGAGGACAAGGCGGATGGCAAAGGGAAATGATGACAGTTCTGGAAAATGGAAATATCGGTCCTTTTGATTGTGGTGTTGGCTGGAGAAGCATATACACATATCAAAAGCTGTAAAGTTATGTACCTTAAATTGGGCCGATTTATTGTATACTTAATCTTCGATTGGGTTTGTGGTATGAAAAAAAGAAAGGAGAAGGGAAGGGTGGAGGAAGAGTGAGCACCCTTCGCTGTGAATCCGGGTCTTCAGCTGGCTTTGCCATCTGTTAGGGAGGAACAGGGTGGGGTCCAGATTGAGTTTGGGCGGCATTCTGCTTGGTTTGTTGTAGCCTATGATGCTGGCAACTACAAACAATGTTGAATTGGCTACAAGAGCCTGGAAGAAGCGCTACTGTGTTTCTCATACGTGCTTTGAGCTTTCTGTCAGAAATTTTCTTGTTGCCCTCATTAAATCTATAGCAAGAAACAACGTAAGTCAGGGCAGTTTTCTTATTGCTTCTCCATGGAGAGTTCCAGCCTGTCCTGGCAAGGAAGGTGTAGTGGTTTGAGTGTTATATGATTGGTCATATTGTATATCAGTCAGGAAGCAGAGAAAGGACAGAAGTAGGCTCCACCCCCAATGACCTACATCCCCCAGCAATGCTCTACCTTAAGGCCAATCCCCAGAAAGGGATCAGTGTCAAATACATAATCCTGTAGGGAGCGTACCATGATTAGCCACAACTGTGATGGTGAAGAAACCTTAAGAGACAGTAGCAGCTGCAGACATCCTGGAAAATGAGAGCTTATAGACAGTCATCCTTGGATCTGGGATAATTCTTTTTGCTTAAAGCATGATTTTCCTCAGCTACCAGTCAGTTCTATGGAGAAAGGGAGAAACTCTACGTGTAAGAAATTATAAAAATTCTTGCAGTGTCTAAACTGAGCTGAACCTTTATCACCCCCACGCCACCCTTGAAAGGTCTGCCTTGTGACCTGGACCTCTCGTGAGGAGACTGGCGAGGGTCGGTACCACCCACCTTTCCCACTGACTTCAGGTGAGATAGGTTTTATAGTAAAAGAGCCAACACAGAGACCTACATCGCTAACTCTGGGTATTTTGAAGGCTGACATTTCTGGAAAGGTGACCACTAGGACAAAAGAACAAGCTCATGATGTCATGTGTGGCTCTCAAACTAGCAGAGCCATCTGAGATGTCTTGGCTCTCTGCATGGGTTGAGTCTGTGGAGAGACCTTTTCTGTTCCCCCTCTTGGATTTGCACCTGCGTGCCCGGGCTTCACTCCCCACCATCACCCTGAGTTCTAGCTCTGGCAATGGCCAAGGGAACCATTGCCGACTGTGGAACCTTACCTCTTACTCCTCCGGAGACTTATTAGAACCGTGAGCACATTTCCCACCACACGACTTCTCTACATCAAAATAAGAAGCATCTATCTGTTGACGGTTCTCATTTTCTTCTTCATGGCTTAGGTTCCCTTCCATTCCTCAGCTCCCAGAACACTCCAAGAAACAGACTCATTTGTCTCTTCTGATGTGATTTATAATTATCTCTCATTATTTAAGCAACTATGTCTTTCTCAAGCAAGACCTGTATAGAATTACAACTCATAGGTTAGTGTTCCATGAGCAAAGTTGATTAAAATATTATTTTTCAATGAAAAAGTGTACAAGACAAAAGATTTGAATCCTGGATGCTACTTTCTAGAACTCACTTGCCAGGTAGACTAGCAAGTCAGTGGGCCGGCCTAGAACCACAGTGCTTGGAAAGTGTTAGCGGGATATATGCTGCCTCGTCTACATCGGGGAGCCCTGGGTTCAACAGAGAGACTCAAAATTGGCTAATATAATAGAGAATGATGATAGAAGATTCACCATGGCAACCTCAGGCCTGTACACTCATGTATACATATGTGCACGTGCACACACATATGTGCATATGCATGCACACATTCAAATACTTCTGCATACACACATCATACACATGCACATAAAAAAGCATCATGAAAAATAGAAAAAGAAACCCAACATAGACCTGTGACATCCATACAGATACTCACACATATCCATGCACACATGAACACGTGTGTATGTTAAATAAGTATACATAAACACAACTCACTTACTCACAAAGAAATATAAGTGATATCTCTTCTTCAAACTAAATCTTTCTATTTGGTTTTACTGCTTCTGTTTTTTTTTTTTCTTACTCAATTTGAGGTAGAAAGATCTACTTTTTTGTTGTTATTGTTGTAATTTTTTGAGACAGGGTTTCTTTATGTAGCCCTGACTGTCCTGGAACTCACTCTGTAGACCAGGCTGGCCTGGAACTCACAGAGATTCGCCTGTCTCTGCTTCCTGAGTGCTGGGTTTAAAGGCATGTGGCACCATACCTGGCTCACTAGTGTGTTATTAATCCTGGTTCTAGGGTATAAAAACTGCCTTACACAAGCACGCACGCACACACACGGAATATTTTTAATTACATGTTTTTTGTTTGAAACAAGCAAGCAAATCAACCTTGAATGGGCCGATGCTCCGTTGTGTGATATTTCCATTGTGTTCTGACAAATAAAGCTTGTTTGGAGTCAGAGGGCCAAGCTAGCCACTAGTTAACCATGGAGGTCCGGAGGTCTGTACAGAGAAGAGACAGGAAGTGATAAGGAAGGGCAGAGACCAAGACAGGATCTTGGCCCCTTTTGGTGAAGAAACATAAGAGGCGGGAAGGGACTGTGATTGTTCCTCTGCTTCTTTGATCTTCCAGGCTTTTACCCTGATTTCTGACTCCTGATTTTTATTGATAAGATTAATTAGATTTACGCTTCAATGTTCTTTCTTTCTTCTTCTACAGTAAGGGCCACTCCTTTCTTAAGGCTTTCCATGCATTCATTTAGTACTTTGGCTTCATAGCTCTGCTTTTTAAATTACTTCTGGTTTCCTTTCCCACCTATAACTATACACTATATAATACATCTGTCGTGATTATGCTGCTTCTATCTGCAACTTCTCATGACTGGGCGTTTTCAGTATGAATTGTGTCAATATCTCTTTTGCCATGGCACCAGCATCTCACGCTCACAAAAAATACATCATTTCCTTTTATTTCCAACCGTGGTCCTCTATACGAATTCTTTAATTTCCAAGTTCCAGTCATCCTATTAAGAAATACTGGTAATTTGGGGAGATGGATCAGCAATGATGGCACTTGCTGCTCTTCCAGAGTACTCAGTAACTGTTCTCAGCACCCATTTCAGTGTCTCAGCATCCTGGAACTGCAGCAACTCCCTCTTCTGGCCTCCGCAGGCAATGGCACACACATGTGACATTCTCTGATTCTCTCTCTCTCTCTCCCTCCCTCCCTCCCTCCCCCTTCCATCCTTTGTCTGTCTCTCTGTCTCTGTCTGTCTCTCTTTTTCACACACACACATACACACACACACACACACAAAACATAAGTGTTAAAATAAATATTGGTGGCTCTTTTTATTTCCCATATCCAACTATTTTTAAAGTAGAATTTTAAATTTATTTTCAGAGGAACCTAAACTACTTTCCTTCATTCTCATGCCCCCTTGCATGTCTGTAATTAGGGTTCTAACGTTTCCTTATCTGGATAAATTACGGTAGCTCCCTGCTTTCCCTTCCACCCAAACACTCTCTCTCAGGTTCTGTCACGTAGAAGAGCCATTCCACAGCCAAGGAGCTGGGCTTTGGGCTTTACACTCTACTCTCAGTTTCATTTCCGTGCACTCATTCGCCACAAAGAAATGAAAAGTCCATGACAGCGTTAAAAGTAGACTCACAACTAGCTTCCTATTCTCTCCTGACTGCTGCCTTTACCTGGGCTCCGTCTGTCCTCATCACCCGATATTCATGCTTCCCGTTTTCCTTCTGTATGTCATCCTGTACCCACATATAGATTTGATTATATGCACATGTATACATTATAGGCTAGGATCCACATACAAGGGAGAATGTGCTGTTCATTGTTCTTTCTGAGATTATATGACCTCACTTAACATACATCCTGTGCCCATCCTTTGTCTTACATGTTTTTAAATTTTATTTTTCTTTAGACTGGAATAGCCTTCCATTTCATGTGCCATATTTTCATTATCCGTTCTTCTGTTGATGGAAAGCTAGGCTATTTCCATTTCCTTGCTATAGTTGAGTGAACTGGTAACAAACACGGGAGTGCAGCTATCACTGTGGAAGGGTGTGGAGTTCTCCGGGTATATGTCTGACTTAGTTAGAGTTTTAGTGCCGGGAAGAGACACCATAACCACTGTGCAAGCCCACAGTTTTGAATCTGTTCCATTTTGAGTAGAGATCAGAGAGTTCAAACCTATTCTTGCTTCTCAAGGCCAAATAACAGGATGTTTGGCCAAAGGTGTGGCTACTGGATGTCTTGTTCCTCAAAGGCCAGACAATAGGGTGTTTGACTTAGGGTATGGCTACTAGATGCTTTAAGATGTAAGGAGGTAATTGCACTTGCTTGTTCCTTGTGTCATGAACCTTCACACTGATTTCCATAATGGCTGCATTAACTTGCACTTGGGGTCTAATTTCTGCAATTCTTCGGAGATTCTGGGTGTTGCCCCCTTGTGTGCAGCGTAGTTGGTGAAGGTTTTCTCCCACTCTGTGGCTGTCTGTTGGCCCTGCTGACTGTTTCCTTCGCTGTACAGAAGCCATGTATAAGTTCATTGAGATGAGTAGACTTCAGGTCCGGCTAATTCACTGTGTGATGTGTTCTATTTCCAAGTTCTTTCTATTAAAATTCTATTATAAAAAAAGAGAAATTAGGGACTTGAGTTTTCTTCCTGAGGTTTTGCTTTGTGTTTGAAGCTCATGTGTTTAAAGGTCTGTGCTAATCCGTCATCACCTAGGGATGAAATGCAATCCTTGTAAGGTGTTTAATCTCACAAAACCTTCACTCGTGGATCATCTTCCGGCCCTTTGCTTGTTCACTTCCCAGTTTCATACTTTTCTAAATGAAAAAGCACCCAGGAGAAATACACTGAGTATTCACACTATTTACTAAAGGAGGATCACGTAACACCTAAATGAAGGATCCAGTCTATGAAATACATGCAGCAAATGGAAAGTATGTACAAAGAGGCATATTGCATTAATTACAGGGTATGGCTTCACTTCCCTTTAAGGAGGCTTATAAACCTACATGGTGTCCTTGGGTGTCGGGGTTTATGTCTGCAGCTGAAGAGGCCAGGGTGGCCCACAAGATCCCCCTGGCTCCACTTCTGAACAGCTTCAAGAGTACAAGCTTCCACCATCAAAGGTTCAGAATACATTACCCTAAAACGTTGGCTCTGGAAGGAGTTATTTTGGAGGACAAGGTGCAGTGCTCATGAGGTGGGCTAAATGGCTCCCTCTGTGCAGTGGGTGTCTGTGGCAGAGTTGGTGGGTGTGGGTAAAGGCTGGGGGGAGACAAGACAGTCCAAATCTCTGCACACTTGGACAGAAATGGTAAATCGACCCACTGGACAAGTATTTTTAAAAGTCATTTTTTTAAATGAATGACTTTGTAGCAGTATGAATATACGCACTTAATGAAATGGTCATCCCCCCCCCCCCCCCCGCCAATTCTGCACTTTCAGGAGGATTTTTTTCCCTCCACTAGAGTGCTCCAGCCAGATCATGCTTGCTTTGGTTGTTAAGTTGTGAGGAATGTGTAAGCCACTATTAAAAATTAAATTGTATAAATTTGTTATATGTAAGTTATATACAAAACAAAGCCAAGAAATGTCCCTACACTCTCCACTGCTGAAGTGTTTTAATCTACTTTGCTGTGGTCAAAGGTGTCCATGTCCGTCACACTTCCTTGCTGGACACTGGCCTGTCGCAGCTCCATGTGCAACGGCCTCAAACTGGTAGCTTGAAACCATCACAGTGGACTACAGATCAGGGACTGGCTTCTTGTTTTGTTTATATGCGAGGAAAGTTAGATGCTGGGTCTGCTTAATAGGGGTCTTGGTACCCACAGAAAGGAAATATAAACCTTTGCATCTTTGAAAGAAAGATAAATTGCAAAAAGCTTCTTGGTTAGGGATGGGACTTTTTGTCCACTTCCCCTCTCGATGCTAGGGTTTTGTCCAGTTTGAATCTGTGCAGGTCTTGCTGTGTGCTGTCACAGTCTCTGTGAGTTCATATCTGTTTCTGTCCTGTTGTGTCTGAAAGACGCTGTTTTATTGGAGTCCTCCATCCCCTCTGGCTCTTACAGTCTTTCTGTCTCCTCTTCCACATAGACACTTGAGCTTGGAGGTGCTTAGTAAGGGCATCTGTTCGTGTGAGCCCGATCCCACCTCCTCTCACCGTCTATCAATGTATTCTGAAAGGCACCCGAATAGCATTGTAGTATCTGGTGAAGACATAGACTCTATGATACTGTTTGATCAGCAGCCCTGCCAGGCACAGGGGCCCAGAAATAGTACCAAAGAAGGTAGGGAAAACATGTTGGCAATCTGGTAGCTGAAATGTTGGTTTGTGTGACCCCGGAAGGAAACTAAGATTTGTATTTTGTAATTCCAAGGTGCTTTAGTCATGTTCTCCAGAGGAACAGAATCAATGGAATTGACACATATCTATATCTATCTATAGATAAATATATTTAAGAATGTATTGTCTCTTTATGTCAACTTAATAGTAACAACTGAATCTCGGTGGAGAGGTTGAGAACCCGGAAGTTGCTTGGTGCAGAAGGTTGACTATCTCAGCAGTCCTGGTCGGTGTGAAAACCTAAAAGGTTCCTGGAGAGCCGCTGGTCCTTAGTCTAGGCTGGAAGCCTGGAAATGCTGGTTCTGGTATCAGCAGCTGAATCAGCAGCCTCAGCAGCAAGGTAAACTGACTCAGCGTAAAGAGGGAAGGTAATCGTTCCCTCTCTTGTACGCATTTTTATCGAGAGTGCTACCTGAAGGTGCCACCCATGATCAGGGGGAGGTCCTTTTTCCATCAGTTATGCCAGCCAGGCCATTCGTCAGGTGAAGCTTCCTATACAGGTGATTCTAATTTGTGACAAGTGGCTGTTAACCCCAACCTTAACACGAGGCATGTGCAGGCATTCCTAATCTTACCAGTTGACCTAAGCTTCAGCACTATCCTTGCATCTACACAGAGGGAAGATGGTTTGAGGAAGCCAGGACTCAGAATAGAGTCTTAATTCTACTCTCACTTCTGCTACTAATGAATGCTTCAGCCTTAGGATGGTGTACCAGTTACCTTTCTTATTGTCATGACCACACAGCAAACATGAAGTAGCATAATGGCGGACAGGCCTATTTGGGCTCCTGGTTTGAATGTACACTTGACCCTGGCAGGGAAGGCATGGCAGAGTTGCTGAGCGTGTTCCAGTGACTTCTCTCATCCCAGCAGAGCAGTGAAGAGAGATGGATGCAGGTGTTCAGCAGTCTGTCTCCTCCGTCCTTCATACCATCCTCAGGCCCTGGGGCTGCACCACCCCATCTGTCTCCCCTCCCAGCCCGCTCCTCTCTGAAACACTCTTGTAGATACATCCAAAGATGCCTCTTGGTCTTCTAGGTGATTCAGAGTCCTGCAAACTTGATGATGAAGATGAAACACCACAGACAGGTCATCCTGGTCTTCTACAAAATGTCGTCCAGTTCCTCATCCTAAAGGCTCCTGCAAAGTCTGTCATTCTATGGCTCTTTGTCCCTTTTTACACTTAGGGTAAACGAAGCACATGTCTTCAGTGAAAAAGTCAAGGGCAGCGTCTAGCATATTGGTCATATCAATTCTCTGAATCCCAGGCTTCAAATCCTTTATGACAGTAGTCATAAATCATAAATAATTCCAGGCTACTACTCCCAGAGTTCTTAGAAGGATCAGAGCTCTGACATTCTTTTGGCAGATGAAAAAAGAAATTCAATTATCTGGAGTGCAAAGGAAAAAAAAAGAATATTCTGTCTTGGTGAAATCTTTCTGAAGGGAAGGAGCAGTTTTTCTTGCTTCGGTGAAAGCAAAGGACATGGCAATATTTCTCCATTATCATGCCTCTGTTCTGCTTCAGCACTGCGATTCCAAATAGGAGTGGCCACTCTTCCTCCAGTGACGTTTGCTCTACTGTTGAAAGCTTACGACACTGATCGGAATGCATGTTGTGTTGGGTATATATGCAGAGACGTTTGATTCCCATTGATTGTATTTGTGGTCTCCACGAACCAGTTAACACTTAATCTCTTTCAGAAAAGTGGAAGGGCAGAAGAATTTTCAAGTATCTTCTTGGGGTTAATGGTAATATTCTATTTTGTTGGCCTCTGGCTAATGAAGGCTAAGATGTTTAAAGAATTCAGAAACAGAACGTTTGCACTGTGTCGAGAGACTCAAAGACGACAGTTGCTGTCTAAGACAGTTGCTCAGAAACAAGTGTCTTCAGCCAGCCCCACCCTGGGTCTGAGCAACTTCTCGAGTCCTTTCCCCAGAAGTGACCATGATTTTAGTTTCTGTTGTTTATATTTGTGTGAGAGGGTGTGGGTGAGCATACGTGCAAGCGTATGTAGAGATCAGAGGTTGACTTTGGGTATGCTCCTCCATTGCCCTAATAGTTTATTCCTTGAAACAGTCTGTCACTGATCACTAATTGACTGGCTAGCCAATGGACTCAAGAGAGATGGAGATAGAGATCTCTCTATCTTCCCACCCCACCCCCTACATCTGGGGCTCCAGATGTGTCCCGCCCTGCTTGGAGAATCCAAACTCAGGTCCTCATGTTTGTCTGGAAGTCATTTTACAGACTAAGCCATCGCCCCAATCCCTTTATTCTGTTTGATTGAAAGTGGCATTTTGGTTTTGGTGTGTGTATGAGTGTGTGTGTGTGTGTGTGTGTGTGTGAGAGAGAGAGAGAGAGAGAGAGAGAGAGTTTTTTTGTGTGTGTGTGTGTGTGTGTGTGTGTGTGTGTGTGTGTGTGTGTGTGCAATGAATGCTATTTTTGTGTTCTCATTGTGTAGTTTCAAGCCACAGTGAACTTGCTTTTCTATTTTCAGGTAGAAACATATGCTCGTCGTGATCAGGCCTAATTTCCAAGGCAATGGAGATGAAAGAGAGTGACAAAGATGGCAGGAAAAGAAGAGGGAGGGAGGGAGGGAAGGAGGGAGGGAGGGAGGGAGAGAGGAGTACGGCAGAGCCAGTCTGAAAGAGCTTGTGCATAATATATAAGTAAGGGAGCAGAATTGTGACCTCAGGAGAAGCAAGTGCACAACCCCACCCCCTTGCAGAATGCTGCTCCCTGGGCCATGCAGGCTGCCAAACTGTGAAGCTTCCTTTACTTTCTGGGCTGCTTTGTCTCAATCGTCTCCTGTTCTCTGTGTAAAGGTGTTATAAACTCTCTTCCTGTCAGGAATCTTACTGAAATTTGTGTCAAAAAAGAAAATTGGTTTGAAGTTCAAACCACTTGCCATTACTGATTCAGGGCTAAACAGTCTTGTTGAAGGCCTTGGGTATGTGTGGAGGCTGTTTTGGTGCATGGCCAGTGAAACAGTGGAGCCAGACCAATAACCCTGTATAACCACCCAATGATACCCTCCCACAGATGCTAGGTCATGTCCGGGCCAAATACAAAACATTCTTTCTGGTGTCAAGTTCTTAATCTAGCCATGCCCTTCTTATTTTTATTTGTCTATTTGTTTTGCCAGTTATTCAGAGAATTTCCTGGTTCTCTGGTGTGCTGTTGGCATCTTTACCTACAATGAGAAGATGGATCTCAACCCATTCTTATGTTATTTGCAGTTACTGAACGAGTTTAAATGGAGAGCAGATGGAAGCTAATAGGTAAGACTAGGCTCTTCCAATATTCTTGTGTTTTGGATGTTTACAGCACCCCCTAACCTCCCATGTTTCTACAGGCATTTCCAAAAACATTCTCCCTTTGGCCTGTTTGTTTATTATATGTTTGTCTATGATTTTAATATCAGTTCTCTTTAGTGGCCAAGGCACACGCTGTGCAGTGTGGCATTGGCAATGCTGATAGATGGTGCCTCTGACGTCATCTTAGGTAAACAAATCAACAACCACTTCTCTGAGCCGTTCACATTTCTGTTACTTACACTGTGGAAGAAATTAAGTGGAATTTGTCTATCCATCTATATTGTGTGTGTGTGCCTGTGCGTGTGTGTGTGTGTGCCTGTGCGTGTGTCTGTGTGTGTGCGTGTGTGTGTGTGTGTGTGTGTGTGTGTGTGTGTGTGAAAAGGGTAATGGAATACAGAATGGCATACATGGGTTATTCCCTCTATGAATTAGTCTCTTTTATCTGACTCTGACCAAAACAGATGTTGGCAGCCTTTCTACCCCAGCTCTCTAAGTCAGACTAAGACTATCAGTTCCGCTTAGAGAAGCTGTAGGGAAATGATTTAACTCTTTAAAGAGACCCTTACTAATTTCTTCCTTGGTTCCTTTCATTATAAACTACAAACAAACAACATTAGAAGGCAGCTCTATGAAACAATAAAGAAAAATAGCAATATTAAAAATACATCAAGTCTAAGTCTAGAGGGAAGAGGATTTTTATTCAAGGACCTTTAACAGTCCTGACACCAAAGAGATGTCTTTGCTCCAGGAGGCAGCTGAATGTGTTCCCACTTTACAGTCAAGATAATTTGCATAGAATACCAAAAGAGCTTTTGTTAAAAAAAAAAAAATCTGGGAAAGAGCATCCGAGAGTGGTAAGGTACATTTTGCTAGGATTCGATTCCTTCCTATAGAAAACGGCTGTATTAAAAAGCCATCGACACAAGAAAATGTAAATTAAAGAGCGGAGAAACAGAGACGGGGAAAGAAAGGATCAAAGGCTGAGGAAGGGAGATTGCTAGAAAAAATAGTTAATAGATAGTGTTCAAGAATTTATTATAGACAGAAACAACCGCTTTTAGGTTTCAGGTTAAAAATATTGGAAGTTAATAAATAAAAACCGTAAACATTTTGCATACAGTGTAAAGCAAAGAAGGCAGAAGGATTGCTTCATAGATGATGAGAGGTATTTTGTGTGATTATCTTGAAATATCCACACAATTGCCCAGTAACGTGGCATCTCCATCTTCTTCACATAGTGCCTGAGCCAGGGCACCTGGGCATTGAACTCCCAGGTACTTGGTTTGATGGAATTCGGCCCCCACTCACTCCCACTCTTCCAGGTGCTTTTCATGTGCAGGGATATCCTGCTGCCATTCTGGCCCAAACCCTTCCAAAGTCACCAATAGGTTTAGCTAAAGACTTACGTAACCGTCATTTTTAATTTAAAGGCACTGGGAGCACCCACTCTCCATACTGCCGGAATCACAAACTGACCCTGCTCCAGGAACTACATGTACTTTCTCCTTTGTATTGCTTTAGTTAATCCTCTCAGCAGCCTGCAATGTAGACGATTATATATATATATAATTTTAATCTCAGAAATTGGACGCTGAGGTTGTTGCCTCGAACATAAAGGCAAAATCTGATGTTTTGTTGCAAAGCTTGAATACCTTACTTGGATAGCCTTCATTTCTCTCAGGACCACTGGAGACACAGCATGTCCCCCTGACCTCATCAGAGAACCTGGAGGTGTTTTCCCCATTACAGTACTTGGCAGAAACAGGGATGCCATGAGACATGAGACATGAGGAACAGCTCCCAAGAGCCACAGCATCTCTACTCAGCATAGGTGAAGGTCAAATTGCTCCTTGCTGGCCACAGACAAGCCTGGGGCAGGCACATCACGCGGCAGGAAAGAGAGTGGACCACAGAGGTTCACTAGCTTGTCCGCTTCAGTGGGTTTACTAGGAAGGAAACCACACAGGACCCCAAAGCCCACATGCTTCCCTCACGCACAAAGAAGGAAGGCTGAGACCAGAAGTGTGACGAGGACTTCTGATTCCCGGCCCCCTCGCACCCCCGATTCTCCTAGAATCAGCAAAAGTTTGCGATTTCTGGAGGAGACAGGTGGTGATGGAGAGAGCAGGCAGTGTGATTTTGTAGATAGCAGATTCTCCACTGGCTCTAAGCATACAGAGAAAGCTGGATGGATCCTGAAGGAGTTAGAGCTGTGTTGGCTTCCTCATGGAGAGCTTCGTGGCTGGTTGTACTAACTCTGCATTGGTGATCAGTTACCACATACCCCCCACAATGAGTATACTCCAGTCCACACTGGCCAGTATAAAGGCCCCAAGTGGTGGCGTTCACTGTGGGATGGATTCTGAGTTATTTTATTTTGGATGTATAAATACAGTCTTACAAGGTGTCAAGTAGAGAAGAAGAAGCTGAAGTAGTGAGAATAGTATTGGGTGGCAATTCGAGAGACCAAGGCAAATACATCTGGATTGGCACACAGTTTGACGAAGTTGACCAGATTTGGGTTAGGGTACGATGGAGATTTATAATCTGTAAACTTATGATTTCCCAGCTTCCTTCCACTATCCTCAAGGCTTTCACTGTTTATCTTAGGTCCCGAGATCCCTTCTGTGAGGTGAGAGAGAGGCCTGCCCTTTCCTCTCTGGAGTGAATCACATGTCCAACAGAGCTGAGCTGTCCCCGCAGACAGTTTGGATAACATCTGTTCTTCCAGCACACTGACAAGCCGCCACACCGGGCAAAGTCACCGAGCAAATGGATACACATCGGCCACTAGATTGTTCTTTGTATGCAGTCCTGACTTATCCCTGCAGCTGGCGACGAAAGAGTCATGTATCCCCAGAACAGCTGTGTGGGTGGGGGGCAGGGGTAGTCAAAGGCGGTTTCTCAGCCTCCTTTGCGTGGCGGCCTTGCTCTCCCACAGGATCCCGTTCTCTTCCTCTGCACTGTGAGAGGAGCTGAGCATTGGCCTTGAGCCTAGCAGAGAAGGCCCCTCTAAATGAGGAGTTGGCACTCGAGCGGGAAGACAGAAGATAACTTCCCAAAGTAAAGAAAACAGATGTGGGGCTCCTGAGTACACTGGGATTGACGGGGAGGGCTCTGCAGCGCCACGGTAGGCAGAACCGGAAGGACCAGAATCAGCAGGCAGAAGATAGGACAGAGCATTCTGGTCAGAAAGCCAAGCAGATGCGGGGTCCTAGGAGGAGACCCTGGCAAGTTCCTGGTGCAGAAAGGCCTGTGAGTCTACCGCCTATGGTGGAGAAGTGGAGAATGAAACCCAATGGGTGGCCCAGGCACAGACACCGTTGAACACTGAAGACCCCAAAGAGTGTGCATGGGGTTTGTTCTACAGAAAAACAAACAAACAAAAAAACCAAAAAACCCCACAAACCACCGGGGACTTTTGAGTTTGGGAATAACGTCAACATTTCAAGAAGAGTACCCAAGCTGTGGCTTTTCTTGCCTGGTGAATAAGAAAGAGGGGCTCCTGTGTCTGCCCCTTCACCTCACTAGAAATGGCCCTGAAGGTAAGACACTTTGGAAATTTCACATCATGGGATCAATGAACTGTGGAGAGGAGGCAGTGTAGAAACCAAAAACCCTCTTGCGAGGTGACACTCAAGTGGTATCTTGAAGGGTGAGGGAGAGTCTGTCAGAGGGCCTGGGAGGACTAAGAAGGCCATTTAAACAAAAGGAGTTGTCCAGAGTGGAGGTGTGTCCAGAGGAAAGTCAGCCCTAATCATTTATTCCCTTCGAGGGTACTGGCCAGCAGAACGCAAAGACCCAGGGTAATCAAGTTGGTTCTTTCTCCCACTGAAATCTGCCATCGTTAAATTCCCAAAGTTTCACACATGTAAATCACTTTATCTACTGGACATGTGGAGACACGAAGCACCTTTTCTGAAGCCTTTGACTGGGTAGGCTTCTCGCCCGCCCCCTCCCATCTTCTGTCATAGGCAGAATTAGCAGAAAGCTGTGCATAAGTGGATTATTGCTGCATAACTATAACCTTGTTCCTTTTATGTAAAAAATTCCGAAATGGTAATTATAGGTAATTACTACAGCAGAAACCTCAGTCTGTTCACCTTCTAACCCAAAGCAGGTTCACCCAGAAGTCAACTCCTGCAGATGGCGGCTTGCTTTTAAACAGATCCATGTTCTTGCCACTTCTCCAACGTCGTATGTGGAGCGCAGTGCCTCTCTGTCTCTCCTTGGGCTGCCGCCTGTGTTCTGTCTCTTCCCATTACACCCTTCAGTGCATATTTCTTCCTTTTCATTTTAGTGATTATTTCAACACAGATGTTTCATTAAAGATTAGGAAAGAGATTACCCAAAGTTGTGGTGGTGGGGCGGCTCTTACTACTGACAGCAGCATATTGGCAAACCACTATCCCATCCCATTTATGCCACCCATGCGCCAGAATTCCTCCAGGTCTCCTGCACAGTGGCAAACTCACGGCCAATGAGGAGAAGCCTAGATGTCCATCTCTGGAAGTCAGTGTGTGCGATGGATTGAACAGAAAGTGGTTTCTCGGGAGCAGCCCGGAACTCCTGCCTCTTCACCTGCCAGGTGAGCAGGCGATGGAAGTCACCTTTCTGTTGCCAACTTTGAGCATGCTCCTTGCTACAGCTGGGTAAGAACAAGTGCTAAAAATTATACATGATTCTGGGAGCGAGTTATGCAAACGCACCGATTGCCTAAGCTGCTAAACTGGAATAATATACCCTGTGTGGAGTTGTAAGATTAAGCCGAAGCGGGCATTGAAAGTGTCCAGCACAATACCCGACACATTTTGCTTGTGGCATATGTGAATTCTTTTCCTGTTTCCTCTTAGCCAGAGGCCTTAGTCAGCTTCTAACATTTTCCAAATTAAATAACTAGTTTCACTGACAAATTAATACCATAAGAAATCATGATCATGATTTGACTCATCAGACATAGCAAACCTTGGTGCTGCTGTTTTGAGCAGGACGCGGGTGGTCCTCTATTATGCGAGTGCCTTCCTCCACTATGACAGCCATAGGCTCAGAACATATAACCTTCAGATTTTTGTTTTCTATGATAATTCAAGGAAATTTACAGAGAATCACCAAGGTGGACAAAGACTTTTATGAAGCTCCAGGTCAGAAATGGTTTTCTAGTCTCCTGACTTTTCCTACACTCATCCATCTCGTCTGCAAGACTTCATATGAGTTAACCAAACAATTAAAAACTTACATTCCAAGCTGGGCTGTGGTGGTGCACAACTTTAATCCCAGAACTTGAAGGCAGAGGCAGGTCAATCTCAGTGAGTTTTAAGGCCAGCCACAGAGAAACCTTGTCTCAAAAAACAAGAACAAAACCAAAACCAAACAAACAAAAAACCAACCAAACAACAACAAACAAAAAGCAAACAACTCACATCCCAGGCCAGGTGTGGTGGCGCCCGGCGTTTAATTCACATTCCAGGAGTTCAAGGCCAGGCTGGTCTACTCGGCTAGTTCCAGGACAGCCAGGACTACTAGCGAGAGAGTGTCTTAGAAAAACAAACAGAATAAAGCAAAAGAAAAATCTTATGTTTTACTTTGTTATTTTTAATTCCTTTCTTTAAAAAAAAGATAGCCTATGCTATCTTTAAAACAATCCCATGGAGCCCAGCCTAGCCTTGAAATCCCTGTGTAAGTGAGGGTGACTTTGAACTGATCTTCACACCTCTGTCATACAAGTACTGGGATTACAGATGTGCACCTAGGTGTTGAGGTCCCAACTTAGGGCCTCATGCATGCTAAGCAAGTACTCTACCACTGAGCCTTATCACTAGCCCAAGAAATCATTTCTTTGTGAGTGATTAGAGCTATGGCTTATGCTAACAGAGGATCCCAAGCCTGGATATCAGATAGGGGACTCTATGCTTTCCTCTTCTCAGGACAAATTTCGTTTAAGTTGAAATTATCAACAGCATCCCCTTCTATTCTGTTCTCTAAAGTTTTTCCAGTATACACAGTAAGCGCCCCAATCTGGAAAATGCGCTGGTCTTCGGAAGCAGGGTACTCTATCCCATCACCAGCTATGTGGTCTCGCGAGAGCTCCAGACCTGCAGGATGATGCATGATGACATGGCATGGGCCATCGAGGCCTCTCCACAGTGGCCTACTGTAAATAGCTAAATCTGCAAATGTCAAAGACCTGCCGGGTTTAGACACCCACCGGGCCACATCTGTCCGCTCAGAGCGGCTCCCTCAGATGGGATCCTGCACTGTTTCAGCAGGCCGACTCCCACTTGGTTCAGAAGGCTTCCCCGGCTGGCGTTTGAGGTTACATCCTATCACCACATTTTTATGGCATCAGAGCCCAGCCCAAGCAGTTCTTTTTTTTCTGCCCACAAGCTGTATTGTTGCTCAAGTGTGCTCCTTAGAACAATGAATATGTAACTCATTAGATGCCTTGAAGAAGAGGGAGACGTAAGGATCTAATTTCATTGACTGGCACAGATTGCAGAGACACCCAGAGATCCAGACACACGCACAAACACACACACGCCCCCCCCTCCCCACCGCTTCAACTCCTATCTCCACATCTTTATTGATAGATGGTGGGGTCTGTAGGCCATATGTAGGCAAGCTGAACAGCATTGACCTATGCAGGAGGATTTTTTCCCCCCTCTGAGCTGTATTTAGGAGAAGAATTCTCTCTGTAGAGCTGCTGTAAGTTACATTGTTAATATGAAGTCAGCTGTCTGGGCAGACTGCAGTGAGTTATCTGCCTTTTCTGTAGGAAGGATAGTGACCACTAACTCAGGAAACAGTGTCTTAACTGCAAACAAATAAGGCAAACACCCAGTGGTATCCTGTTGTGTTCTACTCAGCATCTGCTTCACTTCCTCACAGGTAGGTTAACCTCTGCACTTCTTACCCCTGACCTAAACAGTAGTAAGTGCTTACAGCTAACACATAGCACTTCCCGTTCACCAGGCACTACCTTTTGCATGTAACAAGTTTAATCTACAGTGATGATTGGATTCTAACCGAAACTTGATGAGGTGGACATCATTCTTACTAAGTCATACAGGTGATGCAGTCAGTAGTTCAATGGCTTGACTTCAGAGTCTGTGCCTGAGTGGTTAGCAGCCTTGCCTCTCGCGTTCTGCAGCGTTCTAGAAAGGACTCAGAGGGTCGCAACTGACGTAACCATCTCCTGTTGAAGTCATATAGCTTCCCTTGTCTGTCCGTGGATGATGGATCTTTGACACCAGCTAGCCTGTAAGGACTCCGGTCCCTTATGAATGAGAGCGTATTCCTTCCCCGGGCCTGCTAAGGCACAACTTATCTATCTACATTCTACTTTTGTTATCAGTTCCATTTCCCAGACATCTAACCATTTTGGTTGTTATCTCCTGTAAGTGTTCCAGAACCTGCTCTACCAGGGATCCCACCTCAGTCCCCCTAGCTTCCTAAGGAAGAAAGGAAAAGAGGGGTTTTGTTTAGTGACAGACAGGGGACAAGAAACAGACCTTGTCCAAGCTCCCAAAGTCATAAACCATTTTACCAGGAGAGCAAGACAGAAACCCTGAGCAGTGGATGCAAAGTCATTTCAATTCCCCAGGGAGAGGAATCGATATGGACACATGACAGCATTAGTGGCAAATCTCTCGGTCGCCCAGGGAACTATGCTGGTGGGAACCATGAACTCATGTACCTTAAGCAAATAAACAGATAAAGGGAAAAGCCACACCACAGCTCCAGCCAGCTGCCACACTATTGTGAAACCTCTCCCGTCTTTAGTTAAATGTTGTAAGATAATTGATGGTTACATTTTTTTTCTTGTTTCTTGTGGTATTGTGGTCTTCCCCCTCAGAGGAGAGTCATCCTTTCAAGTGGGATCCAACAACCTTCCTCAAAGGTTGGAAGTCAAAACTGAGCCAACACCACTTTGAAATGATAGTTAATGTCAGGTTGGCAGTGTTTGGGAATCCGAAGGTGTTTGCGTTAGCAGCTTCCTTGCTTGGTTCCATTATTTGACTTTTGTGTAAATAGCATGTCCATTCGGGCGGTGTTTTGCATGGTTAGCATGGGGGTTACACACAGCAGTCACTCAAAGAAAAGGACTTTCTCTTGTTCGCTCTAGTAATTTCTGTTTCAGCATGGTTTGAAAATGCCACCTGACTCTCCCAGTCCCACACTTCCTGTCTGGTTTAAGTTGTGTGTGGTATAAACATTAACACGGACAGCTTTTGTGGGGCTCACTTTGAAGTGACTCTTGGAGGAGAATCACTTCCCCAATCTGGTGCTTGTCCCTTTGCTCACAGAATCAGATTGGGATAGGTGCACACAGGAGGGTCTGGGACATGCTGTGAAGCATAGCCACCATCTTACCAGCTCCACTGAAGACCTATTGAGCATATAGCAGACTACTTCAGCTTGCCACACGCGTCACCTCGTAGGTATTATGCCATCAGATGATACTGAAGAAGAAAGTAAGTTAAAGAAAGAATTAAAAATGAATATACCTTTAGATTCTCCAGGACCTCCCGGGGAGATTCCTGAATGTGTAAGATTGGAGAGATATCGGCAGGAGTCTCTTCTATCCCAGGCTCCTGAACCTGATTCCCTTGCTGCACTGGTCCCAAACATCTCAGGGGTCCTGTTCTGCTACCACAGACACCAAGATTCATCTATAAGCCGGGCGGTAGTGGCGCACGCCTTTAATCCCAGCACTCGGGAGGCGAGGCAGGCGGATCTGTGTGAGTTCGAGACCAGCCTGGTCTACAAGAGCTAGTTCCAGGACGGGCTCCAAAACCACAGAGAAACCCTGTCTCGAAAAACAAAAAACAAAAAACAAAAAAACAAAAACAAAAAAAAAAAGATTCATCTATAAGTCCCCAAATTTCTTGCCAGGTTTTGATCTGCTGTACTCTTTTTCTACCCTTGGAATGGTCTTCTTTTGTTTTCTTTTGTATAAAATCAATTACTTCTTTTCTCTTCCAGAATAGTCTTTTTCCCGGGTGGTGGTGATGTATACCTGTAATCCCAGCACTCAGGAGGCAGGGGAAGGAGGATCTCTGTGAGTTTGAGGCTGGTGAGTTTCAAGACAGCCAGGACTACACAGAGAAAACCCTGTTCTGAAAAACCAAATGAACCAAATAAACAAAAATCCCCAACTGTTTTTGCTCACTTTGTGGGGAATTTCATACAGTGTATCTGATCACAGTCACGCCCCCACATATGTCTTCTCATACCAACTCTGAGATTTACCCCACCCTGACTTCCGTCTTCCGTCTTTTCTCGTTGCTAACTCACTGAGATCTGTGCAGCGCCCTTCTTAACCTACAGCCTTGCTCAGGTCTGCTTCTGCTCCACTTTCTCTTGCTGCTCATGGTCACATTGGTCTTTGACGATCTTCCCCGCCCCTGAGGTCATGTCACTTTTGCTTTCTGTGGTCCCCTTCCTTACTCTCCTCCCACCTCTGGGGGGGGGCAGAACCAATTCAAGCAACTCACAGATCAAAATGGGCTCAGAATTTGATGTTAGCTCTACCCATAGATATACTCTGAAGTGGATTCGCTATCCTTCTGCTTGCCCAGGTAGCTCACATTTCCCTGTATTACAAATTACAATATCAACCACCTAGGAATAGCCATTTTAAAAATATTTATTTTAATTTTTAAATAAGATTTTTAAAAAGATTTATTTTAATTTTTACATCTAAAAATGTTTTGCCTCCACGTGTGAATGTGCACCACATGTACCTGGGCCCTGAGGAAGCCAAAAGAGGCTATTGGATCCCCTGGAACTTAAAGAGCAGGCAAAACACTTAAACACATAAAATAAATATCAATAAATCTTTTTAAAAATACAGTAAAAATATTTTAAAAACCTCCCCACAGCAGGTTTTTAAGTTCAGTCCTTTTAAAATTCAGATTCTTTTGTTTTGTTTTGGTTTGTTTGTTTGTTTGGTTTGGTTTTTCAAGACAGGGTTTCTCTGTGTAGCTTTGGAGCCAATCCTGAAACTCACTTTGTGGACCAGGCTGGCCTCGAACTCAAAAGAGTCACCTGCCTCTCGAGTGCTGGGGTTAAACGTGTGCACCACTACCACCCGGCCAGATTTCTGATGTTTAAGAAGGTAGGTACTCTATTTGCTCTAGCAACATTGTGAGACCCTCACATTGAGCAGAATCAGCCTCAGAGGGTTAGAAAAGAAGCTGGGTCTGCCCTTCCTGGCCACCTCCTGCTCTTCATGTGCTTGTCATTCTGTGACTTCAGGGCTTTGATGTCAACTGTTGACCCCTGATCCAGGATGAACTTGTTGGGGTGACTACTTGGGATTCACCGGTTAGGCCTATAGTTCAGGACAGTATTGTCTGGTGAATAAATATATCGCTGCCATAATAGTAAACTCAGTGGAGTGTGGGTCAAAGCCAGGGTTCCATAGGGTCATTGATTACTATTGCCAAATGTTGACTTTTGGTGTTTTAACAGCCCGACATAGACCGTGCATTTTGGTGGTTCAGCACTTACTAAGCATGTGCAAAACCCCAAGTCTGACCCTCAGCACTGAAAAAGAAAAAAAATACTTGAGACTGCAATAGCAGAGTCAAAACAAAATCAGTTCCTACAATTCCAACAAGCTGTTATATCTACAAGAAACATTTAGCTGTGTTCTACTTTGCAGTATTGAAAAGATGGGAGTGGGAGTAATTCCTTTCAAACTATTAGCACTGTGTACATGGGATGGTGTGTGCTTGAAGTTTGAGCTGGGACCCTTTGGGAGGAAGACACCAAGAATGTTTAAGAGCAATACACAGCAAGGAATGACTTTCGGAACTGCGTCCCCATGCTCTCTCTCCTTCCCGAGTGGCTGGCACAGGGTGTCGATATGCAGTTGAAACTGATTTTGTGGTTCTTCTTCTTCCTCCCCCACCCCCTTCTTCTGAAACTTACTGCTAAGGAAGGCAGGTCATTGATAAACATACAAGTTTCCCCTTTCAGGTACTTTTTGTCAGCATTTATTGTAGCTTTGATTAGGTTGGAGAAAAGGCTTTGCACAGAGGGCCAGAGGTGTTGTCATTAGTTGGCAACTAGCCATGCATCTGTTTTCTCTGAAGACCACCGGACTCCATCACTAGGAATGAGATGACGTTGCTGACTAAGAGCTTAGTATCCCTGGGCATGGTGCTCTCCCTCTCGCTCGGGCCAGGTCATGTGCACATCTCTGGAATAGAAGAGGAGGGCCCACAAAAGCCTTGGTTTAAAGCATGGGACCAGTTATCCTGCTTTTCACATCACACTGAACTGCCTACCTGTTCAAAGGTCCACTGGCACAGACACAATGGTGTCAGCAAACATTTGCATGTAGAAATCCTTCAGAGGTCACATGTTTTGGCTACTCAGTTTGATTCACAGACTTGAATGTTCAATCACTCCACCTGATATGATCAAAAGTGCTAGCAACAATACAAGGTAACAGATCAATGCGTTTCTATCCTTGTAGATATAGAGATTCTCTCTGGTGTTATCTTTCTTTGACATTGCTCATGGCAAATGAGGTGTCATTTTTTTTCCACCCCTATGGTCCAATTCTGGAAATGATGTCGGCCGTTGTTTATGAACATCGGCATGAGTATAAATATTCAAAGTAATATCCCCTTGAAAATTTTAGTTCTTAAGCAAGTTTAATGGAGTTTCTCTACAAGCTCTGCTGGTGGAGCAAATTTATGATGATGTGGGCCCATCATGTAGTAAATCCGGAGACACTCATTTCTCAGAAGTAGCAAAAAGAGCTCTTTTATAGTACGGCTTCTCCCTACGTCAGTGCGCTCTGTGCTGGACCACCAAGTTGGCGTCATAGCGACATCTCTGTGTGCCCACACGCCGGTCTCCTTAGGCAGCGGGCAATTCTTCCAAGCAAACTTCCCCCAAAAAATTGAAACCCAGTTTTTCTCTTGTTTAGTTTTCAGGTTGAGCCATTTCCAAATCACTTTCCAGTCTCTCTCCACAAAACCACAACTGGTTAATGGAAACCTACAGCACTTGGTGAAGTGGGGGTACAATGACAGGCCCCTCAGTCTGTTTGCTTCTCTGAATAAACAAGTCTTTTCGGAGGGCACTGCTGGTGGTTTGAGCCTTGGCAATCACTCTCCTCAAAAAACGTGTCTTGTGAGAGCAAGCGGTTCTTCCTGGGAGAATGAACACCTTTCAGAATGCTTTCTGTTTGTTTAGTTTCTTGATTATATGAAGTATATTAAAACCAGCCCAAGGCCTATTAACATAATTTTCATGCATGTTAGTTCTGGCAACACACGCTAGGCAGGAACTGTGTGATAAATGAGATAAATAATTTCGATGGAACAGCGCAATAAAATAAACTTTTCCCATTTAAGAAAGCAAACCATGACCAGTGGTGTACGTGGGTGTCCATTCATGGCAGGGTGGCATTTTGAGGGTGGCCTCTCCCTTAGAATGTTCTGGGGAGAAAAGACTGCTGTTTGATTCTTACAAGATCTAACTGTAGATTTAGAATAAATTATGAAGTGTAGCACCCTTTATTTAAGATGGATTGTCTAGCTTTGGGTGATGTGACATTTTCTTACCATTCTTCATGTCTGAGTTTTAACTCTTTTTACTCAAAGAGTAGCCACGGACAGATAGAAGAGGTAAAATCTACCTACATACACTTATTTGAGATTTACTACATTTTGAGGAAGAAAAAGTTGGAGGTTGGGTGGATCCATTCTAATGAGTTAGGCACTAACAGGCTTATATGGGCATACCCCATTTTTCAAAGTAAGTAATCCCAACCACTCTCTATCTTCTGATAAAGATTTTTTAATACTGATTTTTTTCTTTTTTAATTTAAAAATTACCTTTCATTTTATATACTGACCCCAGTTCCTCCTCTCTCCCCTTCTCCTGCCCCCACCTCCTCCCTTCCCATTCCCCATCCACTTCTCAGAAGGGGTAAGACCTTCCTTGGGCATCAACAAGGTCTGGGATACCAATCTGAGGCAGAACCAAGCCTCTCCTGCCCCATATCAAGGTTGAGCAAGGAATCCCACCATAGGGAATTGTTGGGAGCAGTGAAACCCCAGATCCTGAATTTCTTGTAAACAACTTGTTTTCCCAGATCAGAGTGCCTACAGCTGCTCTGAGCATGAGACCTTCAGGAGTTCCTGATGGTAGGAGAGTGGTTTCTCGTGGGTTTGGCTGGGGCGTGGCTATCTCTATATAATCTGCCCCTGAACACAATAAAGGGGGCATTCTTGGGGCTTTTGAAATCAGTGTTGAAAGGTCTGCGTGTGTCGGTCTGCGTCTGTGTCTGTATTCTCAACCTCCAGCCCCTTGCCCGAAGCTCGTGAACTGGGTAAAGCGCACAGAGCACAGACACAGGGGCGCAGTGCCCGGCAGAGAATGTTGAACACCTAGTTTTTGACCAAGAAACCAAAATCGTACAATGAAAAAAAAGAAACATCTTCGACAAATGGCGCTGGCATCACTGAGTGTCGACATGTAGAAGAATGCAAATAGCTCCGTATCTATCCCCGTATATAAAACCCAAATCCAAGTGGATCAATGACCTCAACATAAATCCAGTTACACTGAAACTGATAGAAGAGAGAGTGGAAGTAGCTTGACTTTCTGATAACGTTCCAAGTGTTCATTGTAATACTGAAATATAGGCAGTGTAAGCATATCTCTTGAACTTGTTCCTTCTTGCGGAACTAAAACTGTACCCACTGAACAGCGGTTCTCCATTTCTTTTTATTCCTCAAATAATAATCATCTAGAAAGAAAATTTAGCAACAAGTACAAAGTGTGACATTTATTAATGAGATTTTAATTTTGTTGAATTTCAAATGCCTTTCTAGAGATGCCAGCATATTGATGCCGATAGCAATGAAGTTTGTGTGTATGGAAGCCCCTGACTGCCGTTTCTAAACCGGTGAGAAATATTGGTTCATATCTCTACCACATACTGTACATTCCAGTTTGTCTTGGGCTAACTTAGCTGTTATCAGAAGATTCTGGCTTCGCGATCAGGTATTAACAATTGCCTGGTGGAGTGAGCACGATTTTTGGTTCTTCCTGAATTATCCACAGAAACACAGATGAATTGTATGGCACAATTATATCTCAATAAAGGTGTTCAGACACATGCTTTAGAGAACTTTGGATCCTAAACTATAAGGAAAAAGCTAAACAAACCAAATAGAGCAACTAGATTAGAAATAACAAGTGTGTCCATGGGCAACAGATTAGAAGAAATCTGGGGACAAAGTGGTTCTATGTGCACTGAAGTTAAAACAATCCTGGACCCTTTTAGCATCTATGTAGATTGGGTGGTGAGGCTGGGCACTGTAGACTTGTTCACGTCTGGCCATGGAGGGGACAATACTGTCTCATTCTGATTTGAACTAGTTGTGAGTCATTGATAGGGGCAAAAATCACTCGTTCTAGGGTAAAAAACAAAATAAAACAACCCAATGGCTACCCATCGAGGTCACAAAGCAATCTCTGGTTCTATTCCTATGGCTGCCTGCTTCTCACGAGGATGGAAATCATTTCGTTCTCGGGCCAAACATAACATTCTTTTTATTACTCCTTTGAAGTGAAACCTTATTCTGTGTGTATTTTTATAAAAATACAGGACCTCAAAGAGGAAGTCTCACATTAAGTGAAACCTGAGACTACCGACTATTGATCATAATATGTAGGTGTCCAGATGAGGGCTTAGTGGGAAAGCCTGCCGAAAGTCTGATGGCTTCAATGGAGAACTGATAAGAAAGAAACAACTTTCAAAAGGGGCTCTCACTGTCCGTGCTGCCTAAAGCTTGTGCTGTTGATCTACTCATCTTCGGAGCTTAACTTAAAGCACATATCAATAGTCTTCTACAATGTTGAAGGTTGAGATCGTGGAGTGGGGGGAGCATTTTCTATTATCCTATTATTCATATAAATGTTCCCTTTCTACCAGAGAAAGACAAATCAATTTATGTTCAGAATACAGTGAATTTAGAGACTGAAGTCTTCATCATTTTAGTGTGTAACTCACGTTACTGAGGAAATATTTTACATTTTTGTACCAAATCTTTGAATATGTGTGTTTTTGTTTGCATGACACATATAAAGTATACAGTAGTTGCAGGTAGCATGTGCTACTCTATGGTGCAGTTCAGCCTGTAATGGACTTCCTCATCTCTTTTTGTTTGATATATTATTTGTTATATTAAATAAATTATTCACTAATTAAAAAACTAGCTGTGCCCAGCCAGAGCAGTTTAATTTACATTGTGATGGGGATCTTAAATCCAGTCGTTTTTTTATTGAGAGTTTTAAGAATTCAGAACACAACTTTTGTGCTCCCAGATTCTAAAGCAACCCTGGGTACAATCAGCAGTAACAAGATGAACACAAACACAAATGAGGAAGGTACTTGTTGGGAAAGTTGGTGCTTTAGGTAATCTAGGCAGAGCCTAGGGGTTGCCTACAATCCTCTAGCTTACATGCGCATTCTGTCTGCCCGTTTGATCTGCTTCCTTGGGTGGGAGCTAGTGGTTCTGGAAATCCCTTTAAATTGGTGGAAAGCATCTGGTGGGAGAGCCATAGTGCTGCCATTTAAATCACCATATCAAGGTATCCACTGACAGACTTTAACACCATCCTCCTGGCCTCAGTGTGGAGAAAAGACCTGAGCTGGCTCTGGGTCCTCTGAGATGCTAAGACCATTTACATTTCATTCAAACTTTCAATCTAGGTATCAGGCACTTTGCTAGGGTATGCTTTGCGGGCTGAAGTGTGCTCAGAGCTCCAAACTCAGCCAGTTTGAAAGTATTTGCAGAGATTTACAAGTATTGAAAGGGGACTTGCTGACAATGTTTGTTTGGAGGTGCGTCTCCCCCACGTACTGCACTGTACTCTGACGTGGTGTTTCTGCAGTGAGACGCATGTTCGTGCGTCCTTCAGGGGATTCTGAATTATGTGATCTCAGAAACTAAGCAGGGTCGGGCCTGGTTAGTACTTGTATAGAAGAACAAATAAAATAAAGCCAAGGGAGGAGGCATTTCCAAATGATTCTTTGCAATGCCTGAGGATATCTAAGTACTTGTTGGAAAGGAGGGGGCTGAGTTAACCAGAGGGGGCACCAATCCTGCTCCTTGGAGAACATAACTCACAAATGGCATAGGTGCTTTCCCATATTCTTTAAAACAAAGTGTTTAAATACCGGCCCTTGCTTCCCCAGAATGTTTCCATGTTTCCACCTCTGAAATACTCTGTGCATAGAGGTTCAGTCCAGTGCCCAACATCATGAAGAACTCAACTGCAGGTTTGTCTCAAGGTCCTTGCAAAAAGAGCAAAAAGAGGGGCAATTCTACTTCAAACAGGGTGCTCCCCAATCCTTGTTTTAATTTGAACAGGCAAGAGAAGGCTCCTAGAAAGTTTGATAATAGGGTATTTGGCCCCGCTCCTGTCTTTGAATTTGTTAGCATCTGTGGAGTGGACTGATCTTCAGTGAGTGTCCCTAAACACTTGCTCTTCCAGGAGTGTTCAAACTTTCTAGAATTTCTGAAAGAATGAAGCATCTTGGTCAGTTAATTATAGTCGTTTTAGATTTGTTGGTCCTTTTTTAAAAAAAAATTAAGATTAAAATATTGGGAAAATGTGTAAAATAAGGCAGTGAACTGGAGGGAAATCCTTCACTGTGCAAGGCAAGCTGCAGAGAGAATACGTCTGCGTCAAAGCTGAGCTGGCTTCTCTCTTTGTGCTTTGGCCTGTGGATGAACTGTGCCATCTTCCAAAGCTAAGGCAAAAAGAAAACTTCACTGATAGCTCTGCCATGGAGTTATAAGTGCTCTCCTTTTGTTAAATTCATGTTTTTAATTTCCTGGTGAGGAAGTTTAAGAGGATAAAATAATTTTATAGCTAACATATAAAAACAGGAAGGGATCCATTAAGCAATCCCTCAGACTTTAATGTACACACAGATCCCTGGGGAATCTTGTTAAAATGCAAATGCAATGGGGCTGAAGTGAGGTAGAGTTTCAACTTCTCTATCAAGCCTCGGGTGATGTCCATCCTGCTGGTGTGGTACCACACTCTGAGTGCTAAGGTACTGAAAACGTGTAAGAAACAAAGACAAGGGACTGAAGTTTTGATTGACAGCATCCCTTCTTTCAGCTCCAAGTCTTGTCTCTCTAGTTAAACCACACTGAATCTTTGATTTCCAAGCTTTGCGTTGTTTGTATATGTATTCCATAACTTTGGGAAGTTTGGATATAATTCTTGGGGCATTAGTGAAATGATACCAATTCACAACTTTGGTTTATACCATGATGGGAGTCTGCCACCCCAAAACATAATACTAGGTCATGTAAGTTTCAAAGCACGATATCTATTTTTTCTGTACATTTCCCTAGCCTTTGAAATGCACATAAAAATCACAGAAGTGAGTGTGTCACGACCCGCACTTCACAGGACTTCTGGTAAAGAAGAGGGCAGTTGCTACATTTGGACTCTTTAACCAAGTCCTTTAATCCAGTTCTTTCATCTTTGAGGTCTCACAGAGAGTTTGATTTACCCAACCTTCTCACAACTAAAGACAACACAGAAAACAACTGGAGTAAGTGCCTCAGTCACAGCGGTTGTCTGTCCCTTCCTTCTCCACTGTGTGTAACCGGCTAAGCTCTCCGGGTAGAAGCTAAGCGAAGCAGAGCTCGTCTCATTGTAACGCTATGAGTTTGCATGCCGGGGACGCATTTTCCATGGTGAGCTCATGTGGTCTGCACACTCTCTGTGCTCTTCATGGAGAGACTGGCGTTGAGGGGCCAGCTGTCAGCTTTGATTTATATCCAGATCATTAAGTAATTCAAAAGTACCTAAGAATGTTTTGGATTAAAATTTCCAGACTGGGGAGAAGGAAGTAAGGGTGGGAGGAAGTGGGAGCCATGCAGGTCTTTAGTGAGGCCTGACTACTGCTCTTACTCTGAGGGAAAGATGGGACGGAGGAGGCGTGCAGAGGAGAGTCAACTGAACAAGTGTTGGAAACGAGTTCACTGGAAACTGAAAGCTGAAGAAACCGAGCCATTTTACCTATAACACAGTGATGAAGGCGGCACTCAGTTCTTGCTCCGAGGGTCACGGCGCATAAAAAGACCTATCAGTGGTCACTGCACATAAAAAGATCTATCAATTCTCCATCTTCACAAGAGAAATGTTTACAAATATAGATCTGGAAGATTAATCTTTCCTCACAGATCTCAACAACTTTCAGTTCATTTCTTTTAAAAGTCAAATAGTGTGGAGGTAATAGAGTGTTTATTATTATTATTATTATTATTATTATTATTATTATTATTATTATTATTTTTAATGGCAAAAGTTACTGTGTGAGATTCATTAGTGTGGAGCGCCGGGCTAGAGCTAATAGTGAAATTTCCTAATCTTTCCAAGTAAAATCTAGCTTCCCCATAACTGAAAAATATAAGTGGCACACACTAATCTGCACTTTGTAATTTGTTCTTTCTTCTTTTGAAGTTCTTTATTAGCGGTACCCTCTACCACCGGATCACTACCGAGACCCATTCTAAATGGGTGTGAATTTACCCTGGTGCCAGCCTGTCTTAACCTTGGTTAAATGTGTGCCAACTGTTTCACAATGAACCTTTACTTTCTCTTTTATGACCTGTTGTAAAAGCTGCGCCGAGAGCCAGTGAATGGAGCTGGCTTGTGTATTATATCCACAGGCTCGAACGTCCGCGCCGGAGCCACAGGGATGCTGCCTGCTGATCCACGTTTCTCTATGCGCATCGCCCACTCTGAATAAACACTACCAGAGAATTCTCACACACTTCTGAAAGCCAGACTCCCAACTTGAAGAGTCGGCAGAGCCGCTTCCCTCTGCCTTATTCTTCTTTACTCCCTTCACCTTCTTCTCTGTCCCCCGCCCCTCTCAAAAGAAAATGAACAGCAAAAAGAGAGAACCCACCAGTCAGCCTTCCTCTTCTATGTCTCCTCTGTCATGCGTGTCGAGGAGGAAGCTGATATTTTTATAAAAATGGCAGATGTGACTGAGAGTAGCTCCCCTTTTCATCAGAAGTCACAGTGGTCTAAAACAACAGTCAGCCAGGTGAAACCCAATAATTTCACAATTTATTTTCTTATGGGAAACACTAATTTAATTCCCAGTTTGTAACTTGACTAAAGTGTGTGTGTGTGCATGTGATCGTGTGTGTGCATGTGTCACATATACAGACGCATGCTTTCATGTGTGGACAGAGGGCACATGCACAAATGTGTATATGTGTGTGTATGTTGTGTGCATGCACATGCATGCTTGTGTGTGGTGTGTGTGTATGTGTATGTTTGTCTTCATGTGTGAGCACATTGTGTGGGATGTGTGAGTGTGTGTGTTCATGCATGTGTGTATGTGAGTGTGTGTTAGAACTAGCTATAGACTGTGCACTTTTCTGTTGGTAGTAAGAGTGTGGCAAGAGCTTCTAGTGTTCTGAAATCTAAAATAGCTTGTACAGACAATAGAAATATTGAGAAAGGAAAGCCAAGAAGTAGACTCAAATACTATCTGAAAATATCAAAAGCAGAGTGTGTTGAACTCATTTTACTGACAAAAGAGGTAAAATTGGAGGAACTAAAATAAAGCAGCTAAATGTTGGGGAGAAAGTGGATTCTAACATTGAGCAAATCAAGATCAGCGTAAATGTCATTTACTCCCAAGAGACACCTTCTGGGAAATGTCCCATATTGGCTCTTCTTGAAGAGAACTGTCTGTAAATAAAGTTTGTGACTTTCAGGCTTAGAATCCCAGGGTCTTTTTCTTAGCACATGGAATAGATTTTCTGCATGACACATTCCAAACTATGACTCTTGCTCATTATGCGAGCCCGTTGATCTCTTTAGATTTCTCTAGAGCAATAACATCCTTTATCATCAAAAGGGAATCAGGACTTATTTATTGGAGAGACATATAAACAAGGAGTAATCTAGGAACTGCATGCACACCTTTTTCCTGCTAAAGCAAAGGAGAGGCCACCCAAGCAGGGAGCCAGGCCCCTGGACCATGCTGCCCACTTGGTCTCCTCTCAAGTTTCAGAAACTCTGCAGTGGGAATCTTCTCTGTTTACCTCGAGAGTTTGGCTGTCATGGAAGTGGAAGGTGAGGGGCCATTTGTTCACACCTGTGTAACATCACCATGCAGCAAAGGGCAAAGTGTGTGCTCTCTCACTCAGGAAGACACGCCTGCTACTTCACACTTGGGAGCAAGCCAGGTGTCTTGAAGCCAGTGGGAGCAAGCATCAGGGTGGGGCACATGGGCCTCAACACAGATGCTGCCGAGTGACTCTTCCCATGCTGATGTGTTTATCATCAAGAAGCTACTGTACCCTGGCTCTGAATTCAACCAGGTCATTCCCAGTGGCTTTGTGGGGAAGGAAAGCACAAAAAAGAAAAAAGAACAATGACAGTATCGGTGACCCTGGGGGAAAGGCGAGTCAAAGGCTCTGGTCTTGTCATCCATGAAATGTCGAGAGGAGCTTCCAGAGTCTCAAAGCAGAGCACACTCTCTGGAGGTTTGCTGGTAAAGACCTTTATTTAGGTCAGTGTTACCTTCTGTCTTAAGCATCACCCTTCATCGCAACCAGATAGCACCTCCGGATCCTTCTCAAACACTTCACCTCACCCAGTGGCTGGACTTGCCTTTGGGTCTGTTTGACATCCCCAGGCACATTACAGCACCTTGGCTTTCCTTGGTCGGAGAGTTGAGAGGTCAAGGCTCAGGGAAGCCCAGAACAATACGAGAAGAAACAGTGGTTTAGAGACACAGGTATAGTCTAAACCATGTTGCTATCTTCTGCGGCTAGATTGTGTAGTGGATTCATAGGTAGGGGCAGATCTTTCTCTCACCGTTTTGGTCTTTTCAGAATTCCAAGGGCCTGGAATACTTTTGAAATGTGGTTGATATTCAGTGGCTGACTTCTGAATGAATAAATGAATAAAAAAAATGGCTATGTTATATCATCAACGTTAATTCCTATTTTGTATCTAGAGAGAATTTATTTTGAAACTTTGAGTTTTTCTTTTGAAGTAGAATGTTGAAGTCTTGCTACTGAATTTGTCAAGGCCACCAAATTTGTAGCAAATAAGAGTTAAGAAGAAAACCTCAGAAATGTGGTTTAAAAGAAAACATTTTATTTTTGAGATCCAGAGAATAGTATTATGAACATCTTTTCCCATTAGTAAAACCTCACCGACTCCTTGTGTGTCCCTGAAATGAATGGGGTTTTCAGGTACCAATAATATAAATGTATTTTAAAATCACCTGCTTCTGCCACATTCTATGTTTCAAAGCAATGGTTCTCAAATTAGCGTGTGCACCAGAATTTCTTAGAAGAATTCTTGAACCCCAGCTTGCTAGATCCCACCTTCTGCATGTCTGGGACAGGAGGGTCACAGATCTCACAGATTCCCAGGCAACGCCACTGGTCCACAGGCTCCACTTTGAGAATCATCGTTCCAGGACATAATTTCTTGAGATAAACACGACTTTTATTGTTTGGGTTACTCCTTCCCAAATGCCGTCTGAAAGACGCTGGGCCTACGAGTCACTGTATTCTAACCACTAAGCCTTATAAAACCTGTGAGGCAGGTACTATTATCGTGCCCCTTCTGAGGAGGAGACAATTTGAAGACTAAGTGGGAAGATCCAGCTTGTAGATCCAGGCAGTGTGGTCTCAGATTTGTAACCACGAAATTATACCAACGTTTACAAAAACAACTGACTAAGGTCTTCTGAGCCATGTGGTTTTGAACCAAAGTGCAGAAAAAGTCTGTCTCATTGTTGGGAAAAGCAAGTGTTGGGATGGGAAAGCTGGATGGCTCTTGAAATGCTCCAACTCTTTATTGTGGCTCAAGGCAGAGGGAACCACCCTCTTCTGAGGGCACAGAAAATGATGGCACACAACCTGGAGGCCCCTTCATCGGCAGGGAATTGATAACTATATTTTATAAATAAGGGTCTAGCCAATCAATGCTTGAAACAGAGATGCAAAAGAAAGAATAATACCAAGGTGTATTGAGTAATGTGTTTAAAACTGTTTATTTGTCTGCATATACATAAATCCTTCCAGAGGGACACACCCGGAATCGGTTGTCATTGTGCACTGGGGACTGTGTGTCCGGGAATGAAAAGGAAAGGTGTCTCTTCTCTTTCCTTCCACAGTGTTTCAGCTTTGAATATTAAATCATTAACACATAAGTGCTAGTGATAGATTTACTGGGACTATTTTGGGGGGTTCTTTCCCCATCATTCCTAGTGTCTCAGAGGTCCCTTGGACTTACCTCCTGTGAAGCCATCTTTTCTCGGGGAGCTACACAACAGGCTTGTGTAGTGTTATCATGGGATGCACAGTTAGTATGATGCTCCAGTGATTTTGCACTTACTTTTGCATGGATGTGACTAAATACAACAATTTGGAGGAAATGAAAAGGGTAATTTTGCTTAGGAAACAAAAGTTGCTTTAGTCATAATGGTATCCTAGATTAATAGAGAATTTTATAGTTTATAAACTCTTTTCACATGCGTGAGGTCATACATCCCTCACAACAGTTCTGCGAGGTAGCTATTATCTTTGCCATTTAATAGATGAGAAGACTGAGGTTCAAAGGGCTCCAGCTATTGGTCGAAGGTCACAAGCTAGTCAACAGTGGAGCCTGGACTGGTACCCAAGTACTATACCTCTAACGCCCAGAAAATGTTCCTCTCATCTTTTGGGAAATTATAAAAGGAGATTAACCAATATGCTTTTTAAAAGATCAAAATGTCCACAGTGTCACAACTACCACAGCCACACCAGGAATATTCCATACAGCTACACTCCTGGGTTTGTCCATGGGCCTGCAGCTCTTATTACCCCTGCTGCAGTCATGACACATGTGCCGCGTGACCCCTGTTTTTTCCCACTTGGTTGGGCTGTCCTGAAGCGTTTTCCAAGTTGCAACACAGTTTGCATAATTAGTAACTTAATGCGTTTAGATTCCCTTAAGAACCATTTTACATCTGCTACTGTTTAACACGGATTCGTTTGATTCATTCATTCATTTAAGAAATAATGGCGAAGACTCTTCTTTCTATAGGCAAGACCTTACACCAAAGACGGAGGACCTGCCAATGATGGACAGAGACACTGAATGGCCTGCAGGGAAGGAGGCAGGACTTGGGGAGCCAAGCGAACCTTCCAAGAGGAAGCATGTGTGGAGACGTTTGCATGTTTCCCAAGTCGTTCCTCAAAGCAGCAGCATGCCTACAAACACCTTTGTGTCTACAGTCCTCTTATACTTCCGGTAAAGATCTTTAAAATACAAGGCAAAAGCCAGGCATGGTGGCTTAGGCCTCTAATATCATTTATGCAGAGACTGAGGCAGGAGGATTGCAAGCTGAGGCTAAGCCCAGGCTTCAGAGCGAGTGCAATGCTAGCCTGAGTAAGTCGATGAAATAAATCCCAGCTCAAACCAGAAAGAACACTGGAAGCAGAAAGCCAACCTAGAAGGTGACTGGTAGCATAGTGCCTCCCTAACATGAGTTAGGCTTGCGTTCAATCCCCGGTGCTACAAAAACACGGACCCAAAGTGAATTGCATCTTTATGGCTTGAGGTGTTTGCGTTCCTCTACATAGCTACTGGACATACTGCCTCCTTAGAGCCGGCACACGCAGCGCTTTGTTGAACATGAATGTGACTTTTACACCTGGAAAATGATATCCGTTTGTGGTTGCAATTTGCAAATTTTTTTGTTTCATATGTCATGATAGTCATACTTCCCGTGGACTTCTTTATTAATTGTATTTCTTTTTAAAATTATTCTCTGGAAATTTCATCTGATAGTTTTATCTTCTTTCTTCTCCCCAACTCCTGTCAGAGCCTCCCCGTTTCCTACAGGCCCAACTTCACACTCCTCCATTGCTGGTGGGAACGCAAACTTGTACAATCACTCTGGAAATCAGTATGGTGGTTTCTCAGAAAATTGGCAATCAACCTATCTCAGGACCCAGCAATACCACTCTTCGGCATATACCCAAAGGATGTTCAATCATACTGCAAGGACCTTTGTTCAGTTATGTTCATTGCAATGTTATTTGTAATAGCCAGAACCTGGAAACAACCTAGATGCCCCTCAACTGAAGAATGAATAAAGATAATATGGTACATTTACAATATGAAGTACTACTCGGCTGTAAAAATAAGGACAAAAAACCCACAAAAACAAAAGCGAAAGCAGGCAGCCACTATCAACAGGGAGACTGTAAGTGTGCCTTTCGTTTGTCTGGGTTGCATATGCTTTTTTTTCTTTGCCTAATCACATTTTAAGGTCTGAATATTTTCTTACTCTTCGTATATTTTAGAACAATTTCAATATCATTCAAAAATTGATTACAGCTAGGTTTTTATATTCTAGATATGGCACAGATAAATCTGTCAATTTCTACTCCTCTCTTTATCTTCCTGTTTATCGTTGAAGATTTCTTTCAAAGAAAGCTGTGATTCTGTTACATGATTTTATTTTCCTTCTCCAACCCAGGAAGTTACTGTACTTCTTGACGTTTAATTATCAGATCCTCTATGCTAGATTTGTCTGTTTTGTTTTGTTTTGTTTTCCTGCTAGGTAGAGACACTTGCCTAGCCCGAGTTAGGCCTTGGGTTCAATCCCCAGTTTTTCCCTTCAGTTCTAAACAGATTTAGAACGTGTTTGAGTTTTGGGTAAGATAGAGACTGAAGTTCACCCCCCCTCCCAATTTCTACCCAGATCTTGGAACACTATTTGTAAAAATGTTTTCATTTCCATATCGCATACCACATTCATACACAACAAAGCTCTATATTATTTGAATAGTGTGTATGTCTTTTTTTTTTTTAACTCAAATTTTCACTCCATAGCCCAAGCTGGCTCTGGATTTGGGATCCTCCTGCCTCAGCCTCTCAGGTACTGGGTTACAGGCATGCCACACAGCTTGAATGTGACTTGGCACTGAGCTGAGTTTTCAGTATTCTACACTTTTCTTTCCAACGAAAGCAGCCACACTTCCAAATAGTGTCTCTCAAAGCACCGCACACAGTTTAACCCGCGTGCTTCGCAGATGAATGGCATTTTAATTTTGCTGGACCTTAGAATGCCTCTTGCTGGGTTTTTGATCGACTTTATATGTAAGGTATACTTGATTTTGGTGAAGAATCAGACATCATTCATATGTCTAAAATTTCCATTTGGGTGAAGAGATGTTTCTTCTACCAAACTAATATGCCCTCTTTCAATGTCTAAGACAGTGATTCTCAACCTTCCTAATGCTGAGACTCTTTAAGATACAGTTCCTCGTGCTGTACTGGCCCTCAAACATAAAGTTATTTTCATTGCTACTTCCTAACTGTAATTTTGCTACTGTTATGAATCCTAATGGAAATATCTGATTATGTGAGCTACCCAATATGCAACCCCTGCGGGGGTCAAGACCCACAGGTTGAGAACTGCTGGTCTGGGTAAGGCCCCTCTTTTGCTAACTCTGTTTCATTTTGGTAGTTATGTGAGAAAAACTTGGTTAAACATTAAGTGGTTATTTCTGGCCCGTGCAAACAGTATGGAGAGAGACAGGACTGCGAAAGTAAGTAGCTTTTAAGTGAATTTCCTTGGCCTCTCTATGTATAGAACCATACGGCCTTTGGAAAGGCAGTTGGCTCTGTCCGTGACTCACTCATCTGAGGATACGCCCTACTGCAGATTAGAGAGCTTTGGGGAGAAACCAGCACGTTTACAAACATGTATAGATAGTTCGTCATTATCCTCTAGAGAATAGAGTACAACAATAACTTAGCCAGCATTTACATTGTATTAGGGGTTATATGTTATCTGGAGATGATTTTAAACACATAGGCAGCTGTGCATCTATAAAACACATGTGCATTTGATGATCTGAGTCCAGAGCTACCAAGTGTCGTTTTGTAGTCTCTTTCTGCTAGTGATATGTGATTGATCATTTCTGAGGACGGTGTACCCAAGAAGTGCCCATACCAGGGTTGGCATCAGGGCCCACGGCAGTGCTGAGGCCACCCCCACGTGCTGTGCATTCAACAGAGTTTAGCCTGCTGGTGCCGTCCTGATGCACAGGCTGGCCCTGGGCACTGTGCATGGGCTTTCCTATACTTGTTTCTCAGAGTCCGCTCCCAAAGGCCTTGAAGTGGTATCACATTCACAAAGTTATCTAGAAGACATCCACACAGGGCAGTTTTCAAGTGAGAGAAACGAAATGCGAGCAGCAGCGGAGGGCAGGAGTGTGGGCGGTTACAAAGAAATTGCCGTGTTATCACTGAGAACAAAGGACTTTGTTTACCATGTAGCTGGGCAAAATGCTTCCTGCTTGGGTTAGCTTGAAGTAAAATCTACTTAACCTTCTTGTCTGGATGGATGCATTTGACAAGAAAAAAAGAGATCATGTGCGTGTGGTGGTTTTTAATGTTTTTTTTTTTTTTGTGTGTGTGTGTGTGTGTGTGTGTGTGTGTGACATTCGTGAGCCTACAGCTGGACTTCCGGGTAATGAGCCAAAGACTTAAAATAAATGTCACAAACACAAAATAGAAGAATGAAGGAACAAACCAATGGAAGAAAACAGAGTTTTCAGCTCTCAATACATATGTAGCAGTAGGCTTATATTAGCCTGGGCTGGTTTTGAACTCATGAAGTAGCTCAGGCCGGCCTTGAACTTACTGTCGTCTTTCCTTAATCACAGCAGCATTAGAATTACAGGTGTATGCCACCCTGCCCAGCTGAGATTGCCTAGTTTTTAGTCTAGTGTTGCTGCTCATGGTTTTGTGACTCAGTAACTGTTATCATAAAGAGAATGTACCACCTAAGACTGTCACAGAGAGTGTGTTAGCATAAAGAGCCAAGAAGTCATCTCTTCCACATGGCATAGACTGTCAACTCCTACTACCATCATTTGTCCTAACAGTTACAACCATGTTTCAGATTAGCCACCTACTCATAATGTTCATGGTGGCGAGCGTGCACCCCTCCTCTCAGGCCGTGCCTTCCTGAGGAAGCTGTTGGGATGTCTGGTTAACCTACGATTTAGACTTAACAATTTACTGTTCGAACTGAAAGAGCAGTCCGTCCTCCATTCCTTTATATTTATGAGGCTTAATTCCAGTTTCTGTTTGGACTTGCACATGACCGTCTTCATCCGAATGATTGCCACGCAGAATCATGCTGTTTCTAACCCTTTCCATCCGTGCTTCTCAAGTGTCACTTACCTCCCCTCAGCCTAGCTCCTGGGGAACTGGGTGGGAACCATCAGAATCTCTCAGGTTTCAAGTTAAAAAAAAAAATACCTACAGGCATATTGCTAAGGTGACGCCTGACAAATTAGTGGCAAGGTTGGCATATGCTAATAGTGACTCAGGAATTGGGCAGTTTTTCTCTGAAGCAGCTCAGAAAGTAGCTCATTTCTTTCATGAAGATGGGGGTGAAGAGCCATGCTCTGGGGCAGAAATATTTATAATCAAACTGCCAAGACATTTACAAGACAGTGGGGTCTTGGGAAGTTACTCAGGCATTCTCAGGTTCAAGGTTTTTCTTCTGTAATCAGAGAGGATAATTTACTTTTATAGTGTTTTGAGTTTTTGGTTTTTTTTTTTAAAGAAAAAAAAAACCAAGTAGATGATGGGCGAAGGATCAGTTAACCCATAGAAAATGATCAACGATTGTGGTCATATTTTGTTCTTTGAGCTTCCCCTTTTTCAGCTCATCTTTATTTCTGGCATCATTTTACACAAGGACGCTTGTTTAAACACTTGGTTTATAACTATAGAACTTCTTATATATAACTTCTGTAAAAGCTGCTCTAGTTTGAAACACGAACAAGGCAGCTTCCAGCTGAATGTTGTCCTTCAGCTGCCCTTGTGGTCTGGAAAATAGAGGGCTGTGTCATTTCATTCTGTGTTCTATGAGGAGGGAACGAGGGAGCAAGGAGCACCCATGCGAAGACTGCTGTGATTTCTGGAACTCAGTAGCCCAGAATCACGTGTGTCTGTGGACCCCTTACAGCGAGAGGCTGGGTAAGGGTGTCCTGAGTCACAGACTAAGTCGCACTCTCAGTGGCCTGGAATAACAGACGTTTGTTTTCCACACTGTAAGTCCATGAGCAGGATGGTTAAACATAAACCATATACACTTTCTGTACAGTCAACTTGCCAGCAAGATGCTCTTGAAGACTGTGGGGTCACTATTTGGATTTGATTTTTTTTTTCTCTTCCTCTCCTCTTCTCCTTTTTCTCCTTGTTCTCTCCCTCCTCTCCTCCCCTCTTTCTCTTCTTTTCTTCCTTCTCTTCTCCTCCTATTGTCTTCTTCCTCCTCTTTTTTTGTAAGATTAGTTTTTAAACTTCATAACACATTTTGATAATATTCACCTCCTCCCCAAGTTCTTGCAAATCTACCCCGTTTCTCCAAATGACTTAGCTACTTTTCCATGGCTGCGATAAGACACTACAGTGAAGGCAGCTTGTGGAAGGAGGAATTTACTTGGGGCTCACAGTTTCGGAAGGTGAGTCCATGACCCTCATGACAGGAAGGCAGATATGGTGCTGGACCAGCAGCTGAGATCTCATCTTGAGACGACAGTCACAAGGTAGAGAGCTGACTGGGAATAGTATGGGTTGTTGAGACCTCAAAGGCCATTGCCGGTGACACACCTCCTTCAACAAGACCGCATGTCCTAATCCTGTCCAAACAGTTCTAGTAACAGGGGACCAAGTATTCAAACAGATGAGCTTATGGGGACAATTAGCATTCAAACCACCGCACTAACCCACCCAACTTTGTCTTTTTTTAATAACCATCAAGTCCAATTGGTTCTATCCATATATTCTTTGGATATATATTCTTTGGATATATATAGTCTTTCCATCGGTTCAAGCATAACATGCCAAAGGCAACATTCTTACAGGAAGCGGACTCTCCATCTCCTAGAAGCTACTGATTGCCACTAACTCCTCAGCTTGAGATGGCACTGTCTACCCACCTCTGGTCTCCATGCTTGATTTGATCTGGCTTGAGCATTCAGGGGTCCTGTGCATGCTGGAACAGCCACTGCAAGTACCCTGCTGTGTACTGGCTGATGCTGGAGGGAGGAGAAGGAGAAATCAGGAGAACTAGACCGTATTAACTATGATGATGTTGGCTAGAAAACTCTTGGTGGTTTGCTGACTGTGACCCTAAAGATATTTGGAGGCAAAGGAATGCCTAGGCTCTCCCACCATCTCCCCTGGGACCAGTCATCAATGTCTCGTGGGTATGGTCTGGATAAGAGAAGCTGTGTGTAGGAGAGGAAGGGGTGGAGACCACAGAGAACATGGAGGCAGTGAAGAGGAGCAAGGCTTCCTACCTTCACCTCTGCTTTGGACTCTTCTGGACTTTTGTAAAGGCAATAGAACCCCATTTCTTGCCAACTCGTTCAAAGTTCAAGAAAGCTGAGTCGCCCTGGCATCAGCTTCAGTGTCCCAAGGATTCAGAGTAAATGAGAAGGTGTCGGGAGAGCCACAAAGGAGTCCCCAGACCTTCTGTGTGGGTGTTGGAAAGATGTCTCTCCCTCATTTGACTACTAACAATTTGTAGTACGTTTATTGTACTTTTGAACTTCAAAGGACTTGGCCAGCATCGTGAACTAATGATACCTGGGTTCTGGTATTGAGTTGATTAGGGTAGGATTACTTTCCTATAAAAGTCTCTGATGAATGCTTCTCCACGCCTCCTGAGAGCTCAGTGAGGTGAGTGAAAACGAGACATACCTGGGGACAATTAATCCATTGTTTTCCCAGGGCCTCTCTGCCACTCAAAACGAAGCTGGTGATTCCTAGGGCTAGTGATGGCAGATCAATAAATGAATAAATGAGCCCATGCCTTGCCCCTACTGAGCCCAGAATACATCTTTGTTCCTTAGATTCTACTTTGATGAAGCATCTCTATGCAGCATTTTCTGTTTTGTTTGTAATCCATAGAGTTTTATTCTGTAGCCCAGATTGGCATGGACATATCTATATAGTATAGGCTGGCTTCAAAATGGAAAGAGTCCTTCTGCCTCAGCCTCCCTATGATGGAGATTACGGACTTGAGTTAACATACCCATTTCTAAGTGATATTTTATTATCTATTATTTAATTAATGGGTTATTAAAATAATCCAGGGCTGGAGAGATGGCTGTTAAGAGCACTGGCTACTCTTCTAGAGGTCCTGAGTTCGATTCCGAGCAACCACATGGTGGTTCTGGGAATTGACCTTGAGTCCTCTGCAACAGCTGTCTGTGGTCCTAACTGCCAAGCAATCTCCATAGCCCTGGACATAGATCTTTCTACCACCTTCTCGGGGTTCTTGCAGATGGTGTTCATTGCTCTGTTGTGTCCACCAGCTTTATATATTTTGCATCCCTCCCCACCTCGCATTGTCTTTGCTTGCAGTAAGTCATGTTCCTCTGTATTCCCACACAGACCGTAAGCTCCTGCCCAGCAGGGGCTGCTTTTCAGCGGTCTGTTCTGACACCTAGTTCAGTGCCGTGCTTACAAAAAGCGTTAAATACATTCCTTTGAAAGTGAAGTTCCTTATAGACCTTCTTTAGGACTCGCAGAACTGAGGGTGATAACTCCATAGAAGCCATCGCTTTATTAACTGTATGCACAAAAGAGCCCTCTCTCATCTTCCCCTTCATTCTCCAGTGCAGTCCAATCTTCCTTAAACCAATTCTTCCGGGCTGCAGCAGCCCTTACCATAGCCTATGTCCTGCCACGCTGCTCTATCTCTGCTTTCATGGGACTTCTGTCTGTCCCGTCCTTCCCCTTTTCCTACCTAGCAAACTCCTAGTCATGCTTCAGACACGGAGCCCGCATTCCTTGAACTCATAAGTCTTTCTCATCTCACCAAGACCGAATTCATTTTTTTTTCTAACACCAGGCGTTCAAACTGGTTGTTGAGATGGAAATACCAACTTCCCAGCTTTTGGTTCATGGTACGAGCTGAATTAGAACTCACTGGGCAACAGCTCGGGCTCTCAGGCAGCCTGTAAGAGACATCCTTCAGAGCAAATTGGATGTGCGTAGCTTTGAGAGGCTTGCTGCTCCACGTAATGCCTTAGCTGCTTGCACAAGCTAGACAAGGAAGAGGGGGAGAGGGGAGGGAGGGACGGAGGGAGGGACGGAGGGAGGGAGGGAGGGAGGGAGGGAAAGGGTAGGGAGAACCAAATGGTTTAAGCCACACTTTGAATCCAATTTGAGATATTATGTCCCTGTTAGAGTTCAGTGCCAGAATGTTATGGAACAAGCTCATTTTTTTTTGTTATGGCTGATGCTTCATGTACTAAAAAAAAAAAAAAAAAATCTAGAAAGAAACTGCTTGGCACCACTTGCTGAAGACGTTTTTAAATACAGTCAAATGATTCATAATTATAAAGGGTGAGCCCACGGTGTTCACTCTGTAGTGGTTATGCTAAGTCTCATTAAATACTTTCTGCATCCAAGAGTCCTGTTTTATGTAAACAAGACCTCTGAGGAAGATATAGATGGGTAATAAAGATGAAAGGAAACGAAGTATATTAACGTGAGGACAAATTAATAACGGCCTTTCTGTCGTCTAACAGGAAAAAGATCAGTTGCTGTGCAAGAATTGAACCCTTCCACGCGAAAGAGGAACAATAGCCTAGACAAAGAGAAAGACAGAAGAGGGAGGACATGGAACGAGAAGGGGCCGCACTTCGGGATCGCATCTGCTTGCTGATGGGCTCCGAGCGAGCTATTCAGGACACAGAACATAAAGAGCCATACAGGACGGAGAGAAGTAAGAGGAGGGGAGAAGAAAAGAGGGGTTACGATGGCAAGGAACATTAAAAGCAAATGAGATCATGTCGGGCGAATTTCCATTTCACTTCTTCTCATATGAAATAGAGCCTGAGTGTTATGGAGATTTGATTGAAATGGTGTCGTTGATTAAATGAGGCTGGGTTAACGCTGGTATGCGTGTATGCGTGCATGTGTGTGTGTGTGTGTGCATGTGTGCAGTGTTTGCCGAAGCTTTCCATCTGAATTCTTAGACAGCTAAGTCAGCTGGACAGAGTTGTAACTGACCAAAGTCATGTTCATGTACCAAGTGAGGTGCACCTGTGTCACCGTGGGTGCTTGGCCTGGCTCAGGTCTGCTCACCAAAGCTGGCAAGAAGGCAGACAGCTCAGCTGGATCCCAGACACCTGCCCTAGAACTTGAACTCATCTGGTAGCTTGCCTGCTTTATAAAAATCTGTTCCTCTCTCCATCCTCTCCCTTACTCCCTCTTTCTTCCCTTCCAGTCTCTCACCATACATTCTCTCTCTCTCTCTCTCTCTCTCTCTCTCTCTCT
>NC_022022.1:26479497-26485491 GCF_000317375.1 Microtus ochrogaster | reverse complement strand
CTCTCTCCCTCTCTCCCTCTCTCTCTCCCTCCCTCTCTCCCTTCCTCCCTCCTTCTCTCTCTCCTTCTCTCATCTTATTTTATATTGCTAGCTAGACTTGAACATGGAATCCTCCTGCTTCAGTGCTTGGACTGTATCTGGCAATAAAAGTTCCTTAGATTCAGATTATCACGAGTTGCCTTCAGCTGAGTTGAGGAGAACCAGAGACCAGGGGCATAAAATTTAAGGAGGCTTTTCACCTTAAGTGCTGAACTTGCACTTGTGTAGCTTTTTGAGTCAGTGCTTCCTTAAGGCTTGGGCCCATGAAGTTGTTCTTGCCTCACCCTTGGGCTCACTTACTGCTGACACCCAGAAGTAAGTTCACACCTCAGCAGTTCGAGAGAACAAGGTAACCCTAGGGTCAGTTTGCACTCACAGTGGTCAGCTTGATGGTTCTTCTGTTCACCTCAACTAAACGTCTGCCTTTGTAGTTTAAAGAATCCAGAGGAATTCTTTCACAGTATTGGAAAGGCAAGCTGTGAGCCTACAACCAAAGTTTCCAATGGAGCTCAATGACAGCCTGACTAATATAGAGGCTGAGGCTGTCATAAACTCGCCTGTGCTTACAGTGGCTCAGCAGTTGGAGAGGGGCAGCTGAGGCCTTTTCTCGTCCACAGGTGTTGATCCTGATAGCAGTGTCTACTTGCACCTGGTGCACTGAACGTCCACACTGCTTTATGTACATGCGCTGTAGCTCCACGGGAAGATTGGGGGGGGGGTCTTCATAGATGTATTGCTGGCAGCGCCTCGAGTAACACCTAGGACATAGAAATTCAAGAAATACGGGTGGAGAAATGGATGGACGGTCAGGTGTGGTGTCGGCTCATGGCTATAACCCCAACATTCAGAAGACAAAGTGTTCAAGGAGTTCGTCAGGGGTTCAAGACTATTCTCTGCTACAGAGTGAGTTAGAGACTAGCCTGGGCTACACGAGACCCTGTCAGAGAAAGGACGGAAGGAAAGAGGGAGGGAGGGAGGGAGGGAAGGAAGGAGGGAGGGAAGGAGGGAGGGAGGGAGGGAGGGGGGAAGGGAGGGAGGGAGAGGGGGAGAGGGGGAAGGAGGGAGGGAAAAGAAGTGAAAGAAAAAGGGTGAAGGGGGACAGATAGAAGGAAGAAAGGAAGAGAGTGAGGCAAGAAGGAGGGAGGAAAGGAGGGGCTGGGAACACCCTGGGAAGTAGATATTATGGGATTCACAGTTGAGGAAGCCAGGAGCAGCTCCCCAAAAGAAAGACACATAGAAAGACCAGAGGGGCAGAGTGAGGAGAGAAAGAAGACAAACGGTAGAAGGAAGTGACGTTCCCACGAATGGCACAGGGGTCAGGATTCTGGGGAAAACCCATGAGCCTTCCATGCACCACTTTATCCAGATCTAAACCCACCTGAAATTATTTAAAGTTATTATTTAAGTAATAAATGACATTATATAACACATGCATCTAGAACAGCGATTTTCAACCTTACTGACGCTGCACCCCTTTAATACTCTTCTTCATGTTGTGGTGACCCCAACCATAAGATTATTTTCATTGCTGCGTCATAACTGCAACTTTGCTGCCATTATGAAGACTAATGTCAAAGATCTGATATGTGACTGGTTGCAACCCACAGGTTGAGAAGCATTGTTCTAGAAGGGTATATAGTACATTTTGGGACCACCCCCCCCCATTTCCTGTATTTCTGGTTATGTCACCAGGATGTGACAAATAAGAAAGGAGAGTATTCCCTGTCCCGCTCAGGGAACACATGAAGGACACCAGCAGCCAGTGGATGCCCAGGCTAGGAAGAGTGGCTCCTTGAAGATGCCCTCAAATTTCATTTGTAAAAGCCATCATTAGATAGTTCCTGAGAAAAGTTTCAGTATGGGAGCTGGGGACATGGTTCAGCAGTTAAGAGCACTGGTTGCTCTTCTAGAGGACCCAGGTTTAATCCCAGCACCCACATGGCAGCTCACAACTGTCTGTAACTCCAGTTCCAGGAGATATGGTCCCCTCACACAGACAGACATGCAGGCAAACACCAGTGTATGTAAAAATACACCTTGAAAAAAAAGTTTCACTGGCTTTGTCTTTTAAAGAAGAAAAGAGTTTTTCAGATGGCCCCAGTTTCCCTTAGAGAGAGTGTTGGGAGCAGCTATTTTTAGAATCAGAACAAAGAGCATTCAGGACCCAAGTGAATGAGTAAGAAAGGGGCAACAACAGAGGGAAAGTTGGGTCCCTGCAGCTGAGGGAAGGATGCGACTTTCTCTTGCCCTCACTGACAACATGCAGCTATCGCTTTGACCCTGTAGATGTTTCACAGATCTCAAATACAGAAGGTAATAAAGGAACCATCGCATGGAAGGGAATCAAAGGCAAGTGTGTGTGGCTTTCCGCAGCTTGCTGAAGAAAAGACGAGGAAGCCAACAGGCCAGGGGAGCTACAGCCAAGTCAGAAGAATATAATAAAGCGTTTTAAATGCCTAGAAAGGAGCAGGGACAACCAAGTGGAGCAATAGCGCTAAGTAAGGAAGCAGTGGTTAGATGCCGGCCAAATGAGTGAAAAGATGGAGCGCCCTGAACTCTGAGATCTCGCTCATCCTCAGCAGTTGATGCTGAACACCTGCACTTTGCTCCAGTTACGGAGATACCCCAGCTAACCATCGGGGAAATGGAGTTCAGCATGATTCAGCTCTGTGCATTCATTATCTCCCTGAACCAAAGTTTAGTTTGGAAAGTGACTCTAGATTGGAGATGTCAGGAATAAGCTTAAAGTTGCCAGTTTCTGCAGAGACAAAAGTGACATCAAGTTCTTTGAGGATTTACAATTAATCACCGTGCATTATACACACTTGCTCAGAGGAAGCCACTCCCACACACCTGTACCTATGCAGCACGCGCGCTCATGAGCGCCCCCCCACACACACTAAAAAAGAAAAAAAAATCTATGGAGTGAGATGCTATCTCAAAACAACAATAAAAGCAAATAAAACATCGTTCAAGCCAGACACGGTGATGCATACACCCAATACTGTCATTTGGCAGAAGTGTAAACTCAGGTACTTCACCACAGGTAAGTAAATAAAAAATGAAATGAAAGCATTAATTATTCTGGAATAATTATTACATCTATACTAAATTATTTTTATTTTAATTTTGAATGGTTTAAAAAGCCATAGAAATCCCTAAAAGCTGACATTGGTTGAGGTTAGTTGAATGGGTACTGAAAATATTATGTTGACCAAATAAATTAATTAAAGTGCCCCTTACACTAGATAGTTTGTGATGCCCGGGATAAGCTCTTCTCAGGAGAATAATGTTTGATAAATATGAACAATTGTTTAGAACATTTAGATAATGTTAGTCTATAACATTTTATGTTCTAATTTGTACCTATAAAAGTTGTATTTTTATAATTTGTAAAAAGCTGCATGATGGAGACATAGCAAATTACCTTCACTCAACTGTTTTGACCTATGAAAATGTCAAATTCATATATTCAATTTATTCTCTTATTTTTGTGACATCATAAGTTAGGCAAATTTATTTTCATAGACAGTTCAGCCTTTAAATTTCTATGGCCACATTGTAGTTGCTTCTGATTGAATGCCCCACATGTTTCTAAAATCTCTTTGCATGTGCCCATGCCAAAATATAGCTCTCACATCAAAGGGAAAAAGAAGCAGTACATTCTGGAGCCAAATGAATGACCATGCCCCAGCACACAGAGGCAGGGTCCCTCACACGCTATATTCCAATGTGCTAACAGTTTCATGAAATTTTTTTGTGAACAAGAAAGAACAAAGGGAAGTGATAAACCAAGGCACTTTCCAGATACATTGGTGGGAACGTCAGGCAGGCAAGGGTTCCAGCAAAGCTGGGGGTGGGGTGCGACTGTGGAGACTCCCTGCTATAAGCCTCAGATGTTATCTGAAGACCTTACTGCTTGAGTTGGTGGAAGCCAACCGTTTGTTAAATTCCAAAAGTGCCTCATAGAAGGATGTTAGGTCAGACTCAGAGGTGGGCAGTGAATAGTTTTCAGGGGCTAAGGATAGCCCAGGATAATTTAACTCTGGACCTGCAACATTCTAGCTTTCTGCAAATAGGTCAGCCTTGTATTCTTCAAGGTAAGTGTGGCTCATGTTCCCCTGAAACCTCAGTTCACACCGCAGTGCCTACAGGAAGCAGCCAAAGCCCAAGCAATTTCTTCAAAATAAAAAGAAATTATAGCAACGAATCTGAGAGTGTTTCATATAGGCCTAAATATGATTCTGGTCTGTTAATTGGATCAAATAATGAAGATCACACAATTAGGCAAAGTCCAGGCAGAGGACTCAAGAGTCCTCCCCATCCCCACAACTTGTTACTCAAAAGATGTGAGTCTGACAGAGCCGGTTGGAAATGCCATCCTGTAGAGGTAGGTCTACTCTGGTAAGTTAGGTAGATCGTTCCCACCATGAGTAATCACCTTGGTTCTGGGTTCATCCCCTCTTTCCCTACCTCTCTTTCCTCCCCCTCCCCTTTTTTTTTTTGGTTTTTTGAGACAGGGTTTCTCTGTGGTTTTGGAGTCTGTCCTGGCACTAGCTCTTATAGACCAGGCTGGTCTCGAACTCACAGAGATCCGCCTGCCTCTGCCTCCCAAGTGCTGGGATTAAAGGCGTGCGCCACCACCGCCCAGCTTCTCCCCATTCTTTTTGCTTTTTATTTTGCAGAAAGAAAAACAAGTCTATGGAAAAGTTGAAAGAACTCAGTCTCTAATCGTTAGCATATTTCACTGGCTTACTTCTTTCCTGTGGTTGAAATGAACTACTCGAGCAAACGCTACTTAAAGGAGGGTTTGTTCATGGTGAATCTGGACTCTGTCAAATTGGCAGAATCCACTAACCACTAACCCCCTAAGTTACTAAGCACTACAATTGCAATGTCTTAGAGTCTAGTTAAATAGACAGTGTTAGAGGCAGGTGGATCTCTGTGAGTTCGAGACTAGCCTGGTCTACAAGAGCTAGTTCCAGGACAGGCTCCAAAACCACAGAGAAACCGTCTCGAAAAACCAAAAAAAAAAAATAAATAAATAAATAAAATAAAATAAATAGACAGTGTTGTAATAGGTGCGGCAGGCTGCTTCCCGCCACCCTGCTAGCTTTACCCGAAATAATTACACGGACACTGTATTCTTTTAAACACTTCATGGCCCTTTAGCTCTAGCCCTTACTGGCTAATTCTGATATCCCGATCAACCCATCTCTAATAATCTGTGAGCACCGGTCTTAGTGAGCATGGGTCTTACCAGGAAGATTCTAGCCTACGTCCATCCTGGGTCGGAGCTTCATCGCATGTGTCTCAGAGAGCAGAGCTATGCGTCTGCCCAGGAGAGGGGAGCTGTCGAGTCTGAGCTCACTTCCTCTTCCTCCCAGCATTCTGTTCTGTTTACTCCACCCACCTATGTTCTAAGCTATGAGCCCAAGCAGCTTGTTTATTACTTAACCAATGAAATCAACAGATTGATATATGACACTCCCACATCAAGACAGCTGATGTATAAAGATTTCGTGTATGCTTATATAGTAGATATGTGATGTATAAGCATATAGGTATACTTACATATGAACACCTTTCTTTCTTTATATGAACCTTCTTAATTTCCTGACCATTTTAAGAGAAATTGCAGCTAATACATTAATCCCTGAATGTATCGGCATGTTTCCCTTTGGAGAAAGACAGTTTCCTGTAGTCCAAATATCATCAATACAGACTAAGTAGCAAGCTTCAGCATTATGTATTATGTTCAGGTTCAAGCTGACCTAATTTAAGCACAACTATTTGTTGCTTTTCTCTTTCAAGTTAGAGTTGCACTCTGTAGCTGAGGATGGTCTGGAACCCACAGGGATCTTCCTGCCTCAGTCTACTGGGTGCTATGGTTACAGATGTGCAACACCATATCCAGACAGAAAGTATGCTTGTGTAGATCTCTCTCATTTTTTC
>NC_022022.1:26457558-26479380 GCF_000317375.1 Microtus ochrogaster | reverse complement strand
CTCTCTCTCTCTCTCTCTCTCTCTCTCTCTCTCTCTCTCTCTCTCTCTCCCCTCTGTCTGTCTCTCTTTCCCTCCCTCCCTTCCTTCCTCTCAGATTCCTTCCACAAAGAACATTTCATTTTAATTCTCTACAATTAGCTTCAATGTTGACTTACTCTGTATGGAGCTGACATACAGAAGAAACTGGTGGAAAAACTCAACTCTCTTTCGGAACATAGCCCTTAGTCCTAAGTATTTTGTGTTATTAACCGCATGGTCTCTCTGCTCCCTAAGAACTCTGTCAAAATAACTTTCTTTGCCAAGACAAGTCCCTGGAGCAAACCGCCATCCAGTGTTTCACACTCTGGAGAAGTGTTGACCTTCTTTCTACATTAATTTATTATTTCCTGCTTCCTCCTTTGTCCCACTTCCCTCCTCGGCCTCCTTGCTCCCATAATGACACATAAAGTTAATGAGCACAAGTAATTAAGAAGCCCATCTTAGAACTAGTGAGTTGGGTATTGAATGCCCTTGACCTAAACTTTATTTGGAAAAGAAGATAGCTGAATAGCAGAATAGAAAATGGAATCCCAAATCAGACTCTAAGGGTGCCTTTTCAGCCAGCAATTTAGAAGTTTGGCTGGGTCCCTGTTATTTTATCCACCAATTAAATAGGATGTATAACAATTACTTATTGAGGGGTTTGGGGTGCTTGAATGAAAGTTTCAATAAGATGGCAATATAATTTTTAATTTTAAGAGAACAAAAGTGAATATTTTTGTTAGTTATCAAATCTATCTTATTTTCCTCATTCACATATACAATTTTATCTACTTAAATCAATAAAGTCTACAACTTAAATCAATGGTTCTCCAATTTCCTAATGTTGTGGCCCTTTAATACAGTTTCTTGTGTTGTGACCCCACCAACCACAAAATTACTTTTCATTGGTACTTCATAATTATAATTTTGCTACTGTTATGAATTGCAACCTATATGAAATATATCTATATATGTCCTTAATAACATATATGACTATGAATTTAACTAGTATAGATTACTATTAATCTATATTTTTCAATTATACATTGTATTTTTAAATGAACTATATAAGCACAATATACCAAACAAGAGTACAAACATACATACAGCATAACAGAACAAAAGTTAATTTGTATCATGAGCTAAAATCTATACCAATGTAAAATATCTTGAGATTAATAGCTCTTTTTTTATTAAAGTAGATTCAATAATCTATCTTTTATCCTATCATTTCTATATCCTATCCCCCCATTCCTTTAGAAAGAGATCTTTGAATCTGATTCTTTTGTCTAGTTTTTTTCTGATTACAACCAATAATAATTTGTAACCAACCCCCCCTTAAATGATAATAAATATCTATAACCCAGTTTTTCGGCATGTGGGTATAGTTTTCTCGGCAAGTTCCTGTTGACTGGGGGTGCTGGTAATCTTTGGGGGATGCTGAGAAAATTTAGAATTATGGTAAAGTCCTGACTGGAGTATTCTGCGAGTCTGGATCATCTCATCCAACAGCCCTAAAGCTGTTCTGGATACAGAACTCATAGGAAAGTGAACTAGAGACCCTCTGAAATGTTGGATCATCTGGGCCATCTGTTCCCATATGATATTTTTTTGGGGGGGGGATGTCTTCCTTAATCAAGCCTGATTTTTCTTAACCTGAAATGAATTTACAGCCTTTCATTTTCTGTGGAAATAAAAGCAGGACCTATTTCCCAAACTAATAAATATTTTGACTTAAAATTTGAGGTCAAAGACATTTTTAAATATAGAGGTTGGTTTAATCTAGCAACTTTTATAATCAAATGTCATTTAGCAGTTATCATTGGTTCATTAGTAGTCAAAAAATTTAAAAACAACACAGTAACGTACGGTATCCAGACTCTCTGTATATTTTCCATCTTTACGTGGTTTATTATATTTATGTGGGCATAACAGGTGACACTATGCTAACTGAAGATAAATATCCAGTCAGATGGTTGAAGTGAACTTTAATACCCAGAGAGCTGAAGCCGCATCATGCAAGTCCATGGATGGCAAGTAGCAAGTTGAACGAAACTTGGCCCAAGTCTGGCTCCCAAGCAAGTGGCCTGGCTCCACAAGTGGTCAGTTTCTTGTCCTCAAATGTGTAACAGGAAAAGATACACTTGGTATTTGGCATAATCCCCATACTGGCATCCAAGCCTGTAGAGGGAAGCAGAAAGGTATGAAGCTCAAACCCAGGCAAAACCGTTTCTCACTCCCAGGCCAAATAACAAATCAGAAATCAAATCCCGTGCTAGCCCTCTTCAAGATTAGAGGACACCAATGTGGCCCAATCACCTCTCTTTGATTTCCTAATCTGGCCGCTTCAAAGCCAGAGAGGATGACAGCGGATTACAGAGACTTGGCGGTTACCTGTCACCCTGCAGCTGCTTTGTCCAGTGTGGCATTTTATTGTCACAGTGGGCTGGCAAGGCCTCAGGTACTGACTGTTGATCCAGCAGGTATATGTTTTTCCATCTATCAGGAAAGTGGATCAAGAGTTGACAGTACTCTGGAATGAATTGAAGATTGTGCTTCTAACTTTGCCCTGGGGATCAACTACCCTGCCTGTCCTCTGTCGTGGGAGCTTGGTTTTGCTGCCAAACATCACCACGGTGTACTGGTGTGTTCTAATGGGGTCAATGAGCAAGAAGTACACTGTCTGTAGCTGAAATTACACCCTCCAAAAAGTGAAGATTTAGAGGCATCCAAGGTAGGGAAAGTCTAATCTAGGGGTGTGAGAATAGGTAAGGGCCTAATTACCTTCCACATAAAGGTGTGCTAGTCTCTCTTTGCTGGTGACCAGGAAGAAGAAAGCACACCTCCTCCCTAGGCCCTGGAAGTAGCTGATTTCACACAAATACTTCTCAGATCCCCCCAGCAGGTGACCTGGAAGGCTTTAAAGGCATTAAAGAATCCACGGATGAGTCCTTAGTTGTCCCAGCAATGGTACAAGCAGCTTCCCCTCTTCCTCCCTGGGAACAGCAGAGCCTATGTTTTAGAGTCCTCCCGATGGGAGAGGACACCATGTGACCTTCACGGAAAGGCTCAGCAGAAGAATCACGTGATAAGCCCAGGACAGATGTCTGCCTCAAACTCACAACAATTTCTCCTCAGCCTTCCGGGTGTCAAGACCACCGAACTGGATTCCTCGGGCGTCATAAAATAGCCACGACATTTGTCCTTGAGTCAGTCTCACTGCCCTTTCTTCTTGACTCCACGTGACAGTCACTGCTATTCAAAGTATGCGTCTATATTTTACCTACTTATTATCTTTCTGGTCTCCTAGGACGCTAATTCCAGAAGGACAGCAACATTCAGTTGTGGTGAATCAAAACTGGCCACATGGAAGGGCACTCGGCAGATCCTTCCGGATGAATGAGTCAGTCCACCAGGTACAGGACCGTCTTCAATTGTAAGTATTTGCCATCAATTAATCAGTTACTTGTGGGAGTTCATTTTTCCTTCTAGTCTTCCTCTGTTAAAATACCAGCAACACCAGCAGGCAAAATCTTCCTGAATGTCACCGATTATTTCCACAGGATGGGTTCTAGGCAGCACGGTTTTCACACAACAGGTTTGACTTTTAGGTTTCCACACCTTTGATAGAGGATGTCTTTGATCCGTGATGACTTTTGATGTATGAATATTTTAAAGTATATATATATACACACGTATATAATTTCAGGTTTAGCAGTCCTCCTGTCAAACTGGCTGTCCTGACCCCAGATTAAAGCAAGCTTCCTGACCTGGCCCCTTCAACATTTTATGTAAGAAACCCAGCAATATTCAGAATAATATAATTTATTTCTCTTTCCCTTTGTTGAAGATCATCTAAGAGTTTCTGAGTCAACCTTATTGCAAGACACTTCCTGAATTCCAAAGATGCCTTTCAGAGTCTTTCTAAGCAGCTCTCTCAGGTGAAGGATCCCACTTTCTTGCCCACTCGTGTCTTCTTCTTGCATGTATTTCCCCTCTTTCTTTTAAATCCCTTCACACATAATCGTATAGAAAACCTACTTATCTTCTTATGAAATACATGCCCTACACCAAGATGCAAGAATGCACCTCTAGCCTATACAAGCTTCTTTAAGTTTTAATGTTTGTGTCCCTTCCTATAAAGGAATCCTTAGGCTCTAACTGGACAGCAGGGAGCGTTCCTTCTCCCTCCTTCCTCTCTTCAGGTTTCCTTCTTACACCACAGAAGCCCAAACTCTGGGTCTCTTTCCATCTGCATCCTGGGATGACACCTGGGGCTGAGCATTGCCTGCATTTGGTAAATTATACCCATTGCTCTTAATCTGAACTTCTTCCAGAAATCTCTTTCTCTCTCCTTTTGTTTCAGATTCGGTGCTTCGGATGTTGAAAGGGCATCCGGAATATTTAGGCGTAGTTGCATCTCGGCTACTTACAACTTTGTGAAGACCAGAACAATACCTAACCTCTCTGGATCACTGCCTTCTATTCTGGAAAAAAAATGTCATCTACCCCCAGGAAGGGAAAATAAGACCAGATACATGAATTAGTAGGTCCAGGGAATGAGCAACAAACTGTGACAGCTCTTGTTCTCCTCTTCTCTGGGATGTGTGCCTCTCGTATGCCTGGAATAACGTTTCCCTAATGTCGCTATCATTCCCTTTTCCTCTATAGAGACCTCAGATGTGGTCAGCTCTGGTGAAGCATGCCACACCACCCTTCACTTCCTGAAGGAGGCTTCCTTCTCCTTCATCTTTTCATTGTGTGTTCTTGTCTGCCTTTGGTCTCTGAAAACATCTTTCTTTGCCTTTCCCCCATTCTTTGCCCAGAGGATCTTTGAATATTTTTGATAGTCTGTATTATTTAAAATTGTTTGCTCATCCACTCATTTCTGAGACACCAGACTTACAAATAAGGCAGCACCAAGATAAGAATTTGTGGGGGAGTCCAGATTGAGCTCAGGGGCCAGTTTTTGTCCTGCCCTGATAGAGACTTGGCTCATATTTATGTCTCTCCCTATCCCAAGTCTAAACAGTTTATAATTTTTCAACTCCTATTTAATTCATGAAGACAATAAACTGTTGTTTGCATTAATCTAGCAAAAACTATAACCACACTATCTGGCATAATTTAAAAAATATGTTTTCTAAACTTTGCATAAAAATCTTCACTTCTAATAGTTTTAATTAATGCAAATAAATATGCCCCAGGGATTTATTCAAATAAGTGGATAATCAGATTCCCATCTTCTAGTCTCTTGGCTTCAGAATGAAACTGTCTTCAAAGGGGTCTTATCTTCACAGGATCTAAATTTGCGGCTACCGGTTTTATAGTATCCCTTCTACCCCTTCTTCTGCCTTTTCCCATCATTGCCCTACTCAAAATAGAACCCTGGTGCTCAACAAATAACCAAGTGAGACAGATCACATAGGCCTGAGGCTTGGAAAAGAAGCATGGACACAGGAGTGGGCTAGACTTATTAAGTGCAGCCCAACATTAAGGAGATTCTTCAGAAATCAGTCTCTATTTGTGTGTGCATGTGGGGGGGTGCAGTTCTAGGTCTTTATCACACTCTCCACCCTGTTTTTTGAGACAACTTCTCTCAATAAAGCTGGACCTCATGCGCCTGGGCTAGACTGAATGACTAACCTCAGGGGTCCTCCTGCCTCTGCTTCCCCATTGCTGAGAACACAGGCATATGCCACCACACCCAAGTTTTTTCCCAAGGGTCCTTACCTTAGTTAGGGTTCCTATCGTTGTGAAGAGACACCATGACCATGGAAACTCTTATAAAGGAAAAACATTTCATTGGAGCTGACGTAGAATTTCAGAGGTTCAGTCCATTATCATCATGGTGGAACATGGCTATGTGCAGGCAGATATGCTGGAGAGGTTGCAGATAGTTCTACATCTTACAAGCAAGAGGAAGTGAACTGAGACACTGGGTGTGACTTGAGCATATATGAGACCTCAAAGCCCACCCCTGCAGTGGCATACTTCCTCCAGCAAGGCCACACACACTGCAACAAAGCCACGCCTCCTAATAGTGCCACTCACTTTGGGGGCCATTTTTTTCCAAACCACCACAGTCCTTATTCTTACATGACAAAAACTTTCTTGACTGAGCCATCTCCACAGCCCGTTTCCCACATTTTGGAGGGACTTTCAAAGACTATGTGGACATTTAGAATAATCACATCTCCCCATCTTTTTTCTTCCTGTCTTCCCTTTTTAGGTTGGTATTGGCAAGGACATTCAAATATAGGTTAAACACTAGCAAGAATGAAAAGAACTTTGTTTTGATGCAGGTCCTGAAAGACTAACTCTAAAGTTTATCCCTCAGCTATCACATTGACCTTAGTGTTTTGCTATAAAGTCTATATCCAATTAAAGAATTTGCTTTCATTCCTGGCTGTTGAAATGACTATCCTTTTACCTTAAATCAATATAAATTTTATGAAATTGTTTGGCATCAATAGATTTTTTTTTTTTGCCTTCTTGGTTGTTCAGATTATTAAACTACTGTAACATCGCTTAGAGAAACCACACTTGGGTTTGCTTTTTAATTTTTCAATAAAGACCATTGTGTTAGGGTTTTTAGTGCTGCCAAGAGGCACTATGACCATGGAAATGCTTATGAATAAAAACATTTAATTGGGGTGACAACTTACAGTTTCAGAGGTTCAGTTCAGTAGCATCAAGGCAGAGAGCAGGCTGAGGCCTGGCAGATGTGGTCCTGGAGTAGAAGCTGAGAGTCTTACATCTTGTAGGCAACAGGAAGGAAGTTGACTGAGACACTGGGTGATATTCTGAGCACAGGAAACCTCAAAGCCCACCCCCACAGTGAGACACTTCCTCCAGCAAGACTATATTCACTCCAACAAAGCCATACCTCCCAACAGAGCCACTCCTTATGAGATTATGGGGGCCAGTTATATTCAAACTACCAGTTGTGCAAACATTAGTAGCTGCAGCTTCTTCTTCCTGCATGTTCACAGCCCTAGAGTGCTGCCTGTGGAGACCTCCTACCAAGCTCACCTAACCCCGCTCCTGTGCTGAGGTTCTGTGTTCCAGGTTGTGGGTAGTAGTTAGAGAACCCCCTGTCTCAGTTTTACTCAACAGCCTGTGTCTGTCTTGTCTCCATTCCCTCGCTGCCCCAGTTAGGGTTCAGGGACCGAAGCTGGACTGCTCATGGCAGGAGGCAGACTATAATTGTAGTGGTAGTAGAAACTGGCAAAATGAAGTAAAAAGTGTCTTATGGCTAGTCGGATGACTAGTCAGATAAAGATGCTATATACCAAGTGATGGAGGAAGGTCATTGGTTAATTAAATAAAGAAGCTGCTTGCCCTGATAGGTTAAAACATAGGTGGGAGGAGTCAACAGAACAGAACTCTGGGAGGAAGAGGAAGTGAGCTCAGAGACTCGACAGCTCTCCTCTCGGGGGCAGAGGCCTCAGAGAGACACGATGCTCCACTCTTGCGGGCAGAGGCGAGAGCTCTGCTCTCTGAGGCACACACGATGAAGCTCTGACCCAGGATAGATGTAGGCTAGAATCTCCCTGGTAAGCCACCTTGTGGGCTACACTAGAAATGGGCTAGTCCAGGAACGAGAGTTAGCCTAGAAGAGGCTAGATAGAAATGGGCCAAGCAGTGATTAAATGAATACAGTTTGTGTGTTGTTATTTCGGGCATAAGCTTGCAGGCAGCGGGGTGCTGGGGACTCAGCCCTGCCACTCCTATTACTACAACCAAGTCTGAATCAGGACCCACGAGGGGGAAGGAGAGAACAGCACTGGTTCCCATAAGTTGTACTTTGGCATCCGTGTGCATGGCGTATGTGAGCATACACTTACACACGTACAAATTGTAATACATGTGTTGTTGTTTCTTTGTTTTTTTGAGGCAGGGTCTTACTATCTAACTCTGGCTATCCTGGAACTTACTCTATAGATTGCTGGCCTTGAACTCATAAAGATCTCTCTGCCTCTGCCTCCCAAATGCTGGGATTAAGGGCGTGTACTACTGTGTCCTGCCTTTAAAAAATTATCTTAGTCCTAAGAACTTCTAGTAAGCCCCTTCTCCTAAAGGCCCACAGCTCTTCCAAACAGCCTCACCCTGGAGGTCAAACCTCCAACCCACGCACCTTTGGGGAACATTCTAAGATCCCAACTATAGCTCTAGCTTTCTCCAGGCCCTGCTCTTCCTGTTTCTGCCCCAGTCTGGTTGGAAGTACACAGATAGCAGTTATCTACACTTTCTTATCCGTCAATAGGAAGTGGACAGTCAATGAACGCTAAGTCTTCCTGGCATCAAGACGTATGTTTTCAGTCTCAGCCCCATCCCAGACTTCTTCTCACAGGGGTGGACTTCAGCAGAGGGGATCAGACCCTCCTGATCAATCGTTCCGTTTATTTGCTCTTTTCCTTGATTCTCTGCTGATTTGACTAAGGAACGGGTCATGATGTGCCTTCAGCGCTACAATGGGGACTAGAGTCTAGTGGGATTTCATTGTTGAAAATCCGAGTGGCGTTTTGTCCCCTTTCCGTTTTACACCATACCTGGCGTTCCCCGCGTGGGTTTTAGACACCAGAAGCCTGGTTGGATCAAGAAGGCCTTTTCCTGGCAACATCAATTCTCCAACAAAACATAAATCTGAACAAACGAATCTACTACAGTGTCGTTGATGCTAGAGTGAATTCTCCCCCACCCCTTTCTTATTTTTTTTTTTTTCATTTTTCTTTTTTTTTGGTGCCTGCTAGGGTTATTTCCCATCTTTGAAAGCCGGAGCCCTAATGAGCTCCAGGGGGACAGAGGTCTGTCAATCACAGAACACTTTGCAAGTAGAGTCGCTCTGCCCCACCAGAGAACCACAAGGCATGAAATAATTAGAAAGCCCAAAGTAACTGCTCTGTTTTACAAGAGCAAAATCCGCTTGTGGATCATTTACATAAACGTGTCACTTCCCATTACAGTTCTAATGTCGGCCGCGTGATAATCGCAGGAGCGCTGGGGGAGGGGAGGCCAAGGTAGGCTGTGGAGCGGCATTGATCCGAGCTGCGCATGTGCTGCGCCTTTCCCCGCCCCCACCTTCCTGGACTACTGAATTAATGCAAAGTATCTTCTTTTCCATTAAAAAAAAAAAACAACCCTATTCGTGCTGCTATGGCAGCAGACCCTGTGCTTAAGAGAAGAAAGGGAAAAAAAAGCTGCATCAAGCTATTGTTAGTGGAGAATTCACTTTGAGAAGCATTTCAAAGCGGATCCGACTGGGGACAGAATCATGTTAAATATTTGCTATGAAATATTTATAAGAGCACAAAAGCAATTGACAAAGTTGCCTGGGAAAAAAAAAAAGTCAGCATTTCTCCTCATTTGGACTTCTTACGGTGGGGGTTTTAAATGCTCTAGGGAGCACTTAAATAAGTGCAAATACATGGGTGTTGCGTATTCACAAATGTGTGTGTGTGCGCGCGCGCGCCCGCGCGCGCACACACACTCGCACACATATGGTTGAATGGGTTGATGGGATTCAGGCCGATCTGCATCTGAATGCTGTTTCCCAAATGCAGCCGCAAGGAGAGGTGGCTGAAGGCTTGTCCTGATAATTGCATTTGAAGGAGCCCTGCACTGATGCCAACAGAGCTGGATACCCCTGAAGAGACCCAGGTGTTCCCAGGGTGACGCTGGCCGCCATCTTACCCTGGCCTCATACCTACCTTTAAGGAAGGGACTTTCCTCGTCCTGCCCTCTTTTGTACCAGCACGACAGGGGCCACACTCGATATATGCAGTAAGAAAGAAAAAAAAGGATGGCTTGCTTGGAGCCAGAATAGATGTTATCATCCATGTGGTTTTGGATGTGTGTGTGTGTGTGTAGCCCTCAAACCCTTGCTCCTACCTGAACATTACCATATCAACTATGTGTAATTTTATTATCTGTGGGGCTCTTTTCTCTAGTGGGAGGAGAGACACAAAAATACAGTTCCAGTAAAACGACTTTGACAAACATAACAAATGGTACTCAGCTTTTGCTACGTGAGCCTCATGATCATTTTGCAAACTATTTCTTACTCGTTTGACACTAAAACTCAGCAGTGTGACTAGAGTAAGCGCCGGAGCAGCTAAGCAGAGAGACTTATAACCTACGACTGATGTTTATTTCAGCCTAGAAGGCTACTGAAAAATCTCTCGTAGGCTGGTTTCATTCATCAATAATCGCCTCCTAAGATTTAAGCTAAAAGAGCAAGCACGTAGAACAGCCCCCGTGCAGTTATCTCCGGAGTATTTGACTTTGCCTGAGGGCCAAGACTGCCCATTGGTGAGGCAGGAGAGGAAAGAGTGCTGACGTGGTGGGGGTCTGAACCCCAGCCAGGCTGTTTCTTATCTAAGAGATCACCAAGTGGGAGTGCATTGTGGGTGGATTTAAATCAGCTTTCTTTCTCCATCCCCCCCTCCCTCGCACACAACAAAAGTCTAAATCCCTTTTCAGGCCAGATTGCCCCATTTCCCTGCATGGGCCAGGCAGATTGGAAAGATGTTTGTCATTCAGCTTTTCTCTGGGCTAATCAGAAGACACTGGGGCGGTGGGATTTCTCTCTTTCATGTGTGGAGCCTGACTCTACAAACAGCGACAGCGGCGCAGAGGCCTCTGGGCCCGGTGGAGAGGTGGGCTGCCTGTCATCTCGGAAGACAGATATAAAAATATTGTTAACCACGAGCCTAAGCAGAGGATTTAACAGGGATTTGAACCTAACGTGTGATACTACACATAGACCGACCTGATTTGGTCCAACAGAGCCGAACCCCTGATACTGGTCTAACAAAGTGGGTCACATAATGGGAAAGATTTCGATGGGATTTGCAACATCTCTGTTTTGGGCCTGCTGGTGAATAGATCTAAACGGCAAAAGAATGTCCCCACTTCCTGGGTTGTGTTGACGAGAGGCCTCAGCGGACCCAATCCTGGGCCAAAGTCTCATTGGCTGGATGGCTTTCAAGGTCACCAAGCTGTTGTCCTGAGCACACCTTGCAAGCCAGCTAGGTGGGCGAGCAAGGCTGCTTCTCCAGAGAGACACAGCCAGGGTCCGAGAGCTGCTGAGGCGGGATTCCACACATTCTATAGTGGGGACACAGGTGACCTTTTGAACTGAAAAATTACGAAAGTCATTCTTTCCAAAAGGTATGGGCACAAGTCCTAAGAAAATGTACGGAAGAGAGCACAAGAGAAACTGGCTAAATTTTTGGCATCTTTAACTTACCAAAGGACCGTGGCCTGACTGCGCTCAACAACTCAATTTCTTCATCTATAACATGGGGCTTAGAATAATATTTTATCCTTGGAAATTCTGCCACACATTTCCAAAGCAGCCTGAAGTAAGTGCTTGGTGTGTGACATTGGTGCCTGTGATATGCAGCCGTACCACAAGGGTAGCTGGGACTTAATCTCAGCATCATGCTGGCTTATCCCTAGCTAGACTAGGCTATCTGGGAAAGCCATGGCCAGCATCCCCTGGAGTATATACAAATGCAGCAATGACATCTAGGCATATACATCCATCAAGCAAGCATTTGGGGGCCAGGTCTAGTAGCAGAGCTACTCAGCTACACAAGAGGCTGAGGCAGGAGGATCACAAGTCTAAGGCCTGCCTGGGCAACAAAGTGAGGTCAAGACCATCCTGGGGAACTCAGTGAAACCCTGTGTGATAAGAAAATTTCAAAAACAGGCTTGGACCATAGCTCAATGGTACAGAGCTTGTCTGGGATGCTTAAAGCTCTGATGATACCCAGCACCATAAAAAAGAACATTTAAGAAAGTTCTATGCAGCCGGGCAGTGGTGGTGCACGCCTTTAATCCCAGCACTCGGGAGGCAGAGGCAGGCGGATCTCTGTGAGTTCGAGACTAGCCTGGTCTACAAAAGCTAGTTCCAGGACAGGAACAAAAAAAAAAAAAAAAAAAAAAACCTACAGAGAAACCCTGTCTTGAAGAATCAAAAAAAAAAAAAGTTCTATGCTTTAGACATGCGTAAAGACCAGAAAACGTCACAAGTCTTGAAAATGCTCTGAAAGCTGTGACCAGATATCATTTGCCAGATTTATTCAGATATTCTTGTGGTCGACAGACTGTTAGAAATTTACCTGAGCCACTGGGTACCTCTCCTGGAGCCCATGCTTCTTCTGACAGTCCAGCTGTCCTTAGAGATGACCACTCTCCTAAACCTGGTTGTAACCACACGTGCTTTCTAAAATCCTACCCTGCTGGGGCAAAGTCTATCTTATCTATACACAAAACAGTTTGGCTCCATATCTCTTGACTTTTATATAAATGGTATTATATCGAACACATAGAAACATAAGCACTGTTTATTCATACGTCTTTGTAGCAAAGTGCATGAGTATTTACTGCAATATACATATCCATTGCTTGAATTTATTCTTCAATTCTCTTGTTAGTAGGCTTTTAGACTATTTCCAACTTCATACTTTAAAAAGTGCTTCACTAAGTACACATCTGTGTGTGTGCTCTGTGTATGTGTACTGTTTGTTTATGACATATATGTAAATAGCACATACACATCAATGTGCATAACAACTAGATGTTTAGGGATGTCCACCTATCTTTATTAGAAGTTGTCTGACTGCTTTTGAGGTGAGGGAATCCTGGGTGACCAAAGAAACATTTGTAGAAATCAGAGGCTGTAAAAAGAATGTTCAAAAAAAGTTACATTAAAAAAAAGAATATATTATACATTATATATTTTATAAACATGTAAAATATATCCAATGACTCTGTTCATAAGTAAAATGTGGCATGTTGAAGACATGTTAAGTATTAAAACAAAATCTCTTTAAAAGTTAAAAAAAAAAAAGAATGTTCCCTGACCCAACTTGTTTGTATCTCTGGGAGTGGACATGTGGGGGTATTTTATTATTTATAATAATATTTATAATCAATAGCTGTTTTATTATTCACAGCTATTGATTGTGGGGTAGTTTTCTCCTCAGGCTAATTACTCTTTCCATACCCTTTTGGGATCTGTAGGTGACAGAATGCGTCTGGAGAAAAGGAGATGCTCAATTTGAGTCAAAAGGTTAAGAAACCAGCAGGCTCCTGGAGTCCCTAAACACTGTTTTTCACAGCCCACTCAGAGTTCAGTAAGCAAACAACCAAGCTGAAAACAGCTCCTTAAAGACCTTCAGGCCCTTACCTGACCCTCCTTTTACAACAGGGCACATGTACAAAAGGCATGCGGAGGAGAGGGTGGATTCAATAATTCCAAATCTCCATTACTACTTCCTAGGCACCGGTCAAAGGAGAGCTTACCATTGCACTGTAGAAGGTGCATTTAACACTCTCCAAATATGAAGCTTTGAGTGATGTTGGAAACTGTATTAATAAAATATTATCCCAGAAGTGACTTTCATAGATATGCTCATAGGGAAGCAAATAATTTTATTCTAGTCCCACGTATAGTTGATTATGGGCATAGGAAATTAACAGCTTAAGAAGAGTAGCAGGTCAATTTTTGAGGAAGGGATATATCCCCTAGAGATGTACACATATTCACACAGGCTACATGCATGCAGTTCCAAAGCTAAATCATATTATTTGTGTAGTGTTTGCTGTTTTAAATCAAGGATGGTCTTACTTTGTGTCCATTCGTTATTTTGCCTACCTGCAAATGGACTGCACTAGGAAATGAAGGTACAGTTAATTCAACAGTTTACCAGCGGCCAAACCGGAGCTTGAAAGGGCAATTGTTGGTATTAAACACAGACTTTCATTTGACTCTTAGATTCTTATCTATTTGACCTTGCATCTTCTGTAATCTGCCAGGACATTTTCTGGGTCAGAAAGGAGGTTCAGAGCCACTAGCCTCGGAGCTCTAGGTCTGTTTGGTTCTCTTGCAGAAAAGAACCAGTGTCAGGGTGATGATGCAAAGCAGTTGCTACTTTTGCCCTCTTAGCCAGCCCTTGACTAGGAAGGAAATGTCTCATTTTTTTCCTTTCCCCATCACCAAACATCTCTCTGTTTAAACAGGTTTCTTAGGAAGACAAAACAGAACAGAATTTGTATACACACTGTGAACACAAAGGCCTGTTTAACCTCTCGACCGACCTCTCCCATGAGGCCGAGGCAGAACAAGGATACGTTCCAGTCACTTGCTAAGATCTCAGGTCTTGGAACTCTTTCTCAACCCTCCTAACTAGTTGAAAACTCAGATCCTGTTATTGTATACATAACCAAAGCATCTAACGACTCACCCAGTACAGATGTCTACTAACATGTTCCCTGCAGCATGTCGCTAACCAAGAAGTCAGGAGAATATGATGGTTCCTCTGTGTACCACTGGCGTGATTATTGGAGGCGCTCCCATTTCTAGGCAGGAGTAAGAGGAAAAGGAACGAGACGTTCCCCTCTAGTGTCCCTACATCATGATCTTAAAGTCCTGAACCTGCTTCCTTCACATTCTCATGGAGATAATTGCATCACGGCTGCACCTGCTTACAGGGGAGACAAGCTAACCCAGGCTAGCAGGCCAGCCCCTGGCGCTCTACTACTGTGTGAAAATGGGGGCAAAAGGGTGGGAGTATAGTTAATGGTGCCTTGACTACAGCTGTTTAGGTGTCTGTGAAATCATAAATCTCAGAATGTCTTGCAGTTAACCCTGTATTTTAGTGACAAAGTTATACTTAAATAGCCCCATTCTTCAGTGTATAGAGGCAGAGATTCGAACTCAAGCAGTCAAACCTAAAATTTGAGGTTTAGATACCATCAAATTGCTGAATATAACCTAGCACTTGGGAGGAATGGGCAGGCAGATCTCTGAGTTCTCTGAGTTTGAGATCAGCCTGGTCTACAGAGTGAGTTTGAGTATAGCCAAGGCTACGCAGAGAAACCCTGTTTTGAAAATCAAGAAAACAAAACAAAAACAAAACAAGACAAACAAAAAAGAAATAAAACAAAAATTGTACTTATCCTAACTCTGAAGAATTAATTCTTTGACCAGCCACTTTCCTCTAAATCAGTGATTCTCAGCCTTCCTAATGCTGCATCCTTTAAAGCAGCTCCTCATGTTATGATGACCCCAACCATAAAATTATTTTTGTTGCTACTTCATAACTGTAATTTTACTTCTATTATGAATTGTAATGTAAATATCTAAGATGCAGGATATCTTGTGAAAGGGTTGTTTGACCCCAAAGGGGTCACGACCCACAGGTTGAGAATCACTGCTCTCAATGGCTGTCTCTGCTGTGAGATTCTGCTTGACTCTGCTAGGAAGAATAGGGTGACAGGAATTTCCCATTAAGGGCACAGTGTAGTCTCCGAAGTGCACATTGTCTGGGTTCAGAAGGCTACAAGCCACAGGGATTACCGTGTCCTTGGCAGTGTGGTTTCTGCGGTGCAGGTAAAAAGCCTCGGGATTTCCACGGTTAGAGATGTGAGCTGCAAAGGAAGGCATTATGCTAAGTCATCTCTAATTAGGCGCTTTGGCTTCACACAGCTCGTCAAGACTATTTGGAGATGCAGCTTTACAAGAAAAGCTACCTAATCTTCAAGGATAACTCACCTTTAACGTTCAGATGAGAGATGCTGAGCCCACGGCACCATTGGCAACCAGCTTGTCTGTGTGGCCCACAAAATTGCCGTCAAGGAGATAGATGCCTTTCTTCTGTTTGTGCTGTGGAGCAGTGTGAGTGTTAAAGACACACAAGGCCAATGTCGACTTATATTTTCCAATGAAAGCTACTACCTAATTTGAGAGCTTCAGAAGTCACAGCTAATGACTCTATAGACCAATGAGGAAACCCTTTGCCCTCATGCAGTTAAGAGGGGACCATTCTTACATCACACAGTGATCAGAATCTGATCTCACTGCGAACAACTATGCAAGATCCACGTCCTACCAACCTTCATCTGGAAAATGCGACTATTAATATTTCTAGTGATGTGTTTGGTTGTGCGGGATGAAATGAAGTACATCACGGAACGGCATTAACACTGCTTAATGAGCGGTGAGCAGGTGGGTAGGATGGCAACTACATAGCGCGTCGTATGTGCTGGTGGGGTGTGGGTGATGGAGTCTGGAGGATTATGAAAGCACAGCACGGAGGACCAAGGATTGGTCCCCAACTAGCAGGAGTTCCAACGAGTTAATCCCAGACTCTGCTAGAGCAAGCCCTCAAAGTCTCATAAGGAAGATGGAGTAAAAGTCCTCTTTATTCTTCCTAGGTGCAAGCGACCGCCCCTCTCCATAACCCCTGTGCTCTTTGTTCATGTGCACCCGTCTGGGCTTAGCATGCTGTGCCAGCATAGACCACTGCAAATTTCATTGGTGACCAGTTGACATGGGAGTCCTCCATGCCAGGGACTTATTTCCTGGCCCCTGGCACAGTGCCTGGCATCCTGCCTGGTCTGAACAGACTTTTCTTTTAGAAGTACTTGGAGCTCACCAGAGGTTGCTGTCATGTTGGAAAGCTGGAAACACACCATGCTGTATTTTTTTTCTGGTTGCCAGTAATCAAGCCATTTTCTAGTCGGTTTCTTCATCTGAGGAATATTCCTTCGGTGTGCGCTGCTTGCTGAGATGCTGTGATAATTAGTCAGACTCCTTGGAAAGCAGTGATATGCTCTGCCCCTTTGAAGTTTGGTTTTACAAGAAGATCTTTATATACAAGGCTATAAAAATTCTGCTCTCCTTCCTGCCCTTTTCTTCCCTCTGATCCAAAGGTCCAAGAGAGATTATCCGCCTATGAAACTCCCATTTCCTAAATGCCAGGCTCCCTTGGAGTGTCACCTGCAGTGTGCTCACGCTGGTCTGTCCAAGCCCTCAGGACTTCTCTGTTCACAAATCAATTTGTGAACCTTTAGACTGGAAACCCAGAGAGCTGTCAGCAGAAAGACAGGGAAAGCAGAGGATATTCACAGCGGCTCTTTAGCCTCTGCGTTCTGATCGAGGCTTCCCTGCTTCCCTTCAGAGCCACTCAGGAGCCTCTGTGTTGTCTTTCCATAATGACTGAGTGTCACGTGCAAACAGGTGGGGGGGGGGTGTTTGGGTCAAGAGGTAACCCAGAGCCAGACACAGTGGCATGTACCTTTAATTCCAGCACTTGGGAGGCACAGACAGGCAAATCTGTGGGTTTGAGGCCAGCCTGGTCTACATAGAGAGTTTCACGGTAGTCAGGACTTCAAAAAAGAAAAAAAAAAAAAAAAAGAGGTAGCCCATGGGCAAGATGAGTTATAGGCACCGTAAGGAACCATGTCAGACAAGGAATCAATATGGGGCTACATGTCAGGGTAGATACACTAGCTTGTGAGCTTGTATTTAACCTCCCGGGACTGCCATTTCTTCATCTATAAAATATGAATAGTTATATCAGGATCCAGGTGTGGTGCCAATCCCTGCAATCCCAGTACTTGATTGGCTGAGGCAGGAGGATTGTCTTGTTGGCCAGTCTGGGCCATACAGTGAGATCTAGATTAGCTGGGCTACATATAGAATAAGACCTCGTCTGAAAACAAAACAGAAAAACCCCAATAAACAAACAGTGTTGGAGTTAACAAAACAAACCGTTTTGTTAAGCATGACTAAAGAAGTAATTGTTACTTGTGTAAGTACCAATGTTACTTGTATCTTGCGCGTTTTCCATTGGCTAAGCAGTGAAATCATGGCATTTGGGGCCAGTGAGGGTGAGTTGAGATAGTGTTAGCGGCATGACTTTCTTACCCTCCAAAGGGTGAAAGAGGATGCTGGCTGTCGTGGAAATGGTACAGATGCAAGGAAATCTGAAGGGAATGAAAAAGGGAAGACGCCGTAGGTTTTAGCTGCCCTCTGGTATCCATCACAGAAGTGGAAAGAAGTGAGATCCTTTACTCCAGTGTGACCAGAGCTGAAATCACCAATTCAGGAATGTTATTAGTTGCCGCTCAGATAACTCCCAATCAGTAGTTCATCTTCAAAGGTACCACGGATTCTAGCCTCTTCACCCTCCAGCTGCCTTGGGACTTTATGTCCTTCATTATTTAATAATCATGTTCTTCTCAACAACTATGGCTACTTTGCTCCTTGTCTTAAAAAAACAAAACCTCAAAAGCACCTTTTCAACATACAGCTAGGTTGACTCCAGGCTCAAGATCAGAGTTCTTTAGCATTTCAAGGGAACAACAACACTCTGCAGTTGTGAATGTAGCTTCGCTACAAATGTGAAGTTTCCAGCTTCAGCATCTACTTTATGTTCTTCTCCAACGGGACAATATTTTAAGATATTATTGGATGTGTTTTTCCTTCCTGGTTATTCTTGTCAGTGCCTACTGCTGCCAGGAGCACCCCTTGCTTCGGGGAAAGGCAGTAGTATTAGCCAAGAACAAAGGAGGCAGTGTTGAGCTTTGAGCTTCTAAAAACAGTCTCTTGAAACTCATTTCAGGGAAAATAGATGTGGAAGCCAAGATTTTCGTTAGGGAGATCCAGCCTTTGTTGAGAGAAGTAGGGATTTTCAGAGTCTAAGGAAACCAAACAGCTCGAGTGTGGATTATAGAGATAGCCATGGACCATGGAAGGTTAATGTTGTATTATGATGTATGGTGATATCCTGTGCAACTGGAGGGCAACAGACAAAGCAAAAACAAACTAGAAACACTTCCTGGGCTTAGGGTGGAGGCCCGAGGCTCCCATGAAGAAACTCGTGAAGTAAGATGGGAGCAAATGTGGACTGGGAACCTACATGGGTGTGTGTGGAAGAGGGTGAGGCAGGGACTACAGGGAATTTTATGAGTTGTTGTGGGAACACTGGGGTCTAACTGGGTCTCGGGACGAGAGGACTATACCCTATGTCTGGTTCTTGGAGTGACTGTAGACAGAGAAATGTATCATGCTTAGGTATAACAGAACATGGTGAGTCTTCTCTCTACACCACATGGGAGATACCCAGGTGCCCCAAGGATTGTCACTGAGGAAGTCCAGTACAGAGGGACCCTAGAGCTGGGAGACAGAGTGTTCTGTTCTTTAGCTACTCTGTGTCTGGCATTACACCCAGCTTGTGTCTTAACCAGATCATTTAACTTGGTATTTGTCAACCTGTCTTAGTTAGGTAAGGTTTCCGCCGCTGTGATAAAACATCTTGAGGACTTGACACCTTCAAAACCAGTATCACTCAGGAGAATCTTACACACACCAGTACAAAGTGCAGCCGTAGCCCTGTCTGGACAAGAGTCTCTGTGTGCTGGAGCCGAAGAAGTATTTCCTAGATTTCCTCTAGGTTACACTGGTGTCTTCTTACTTACAATGGATTCTTCAGCCTTAGACTAGTATTGTCTCAACAAAGGAAAGGTTTCACGGTAGTGGTTCCGGTCTCTTGTTAATACAGCTGACTTTTCCTCCCCAGCTGACTAGAACCATTCAAAATATCAAATGGCCCCAAAAGAGTCTATAAGGGACTCTCAGATTTCTCTCTAAAACTCCACAAGCCAGGCCCCCATCATCTTCACTGACCTCAGCATTATCTTCCACAATCCTACAATAGCTCACTAAGCTCTGAATGTTCAATAGCCTTTCTAGCCCAAAGTTCTGAAGTTCTTCACAGTTCTCCCATAACGTCATGACCAGGTGGATCAAAGAAGTACCCCACTCCTGGTACCAATTTCTGTCTTAGTTGAGGTTTCTGTTGTGATGATACAACACCATGATGATAAAGAGCAAGCTGTGGAAGAAAAGGCTTATTCCAGGTTATAATTCCCATATCACGCTCCTTCACAGAGGACAGGAACTCATGGCGAGATCTAGAGGCAGAAACTGGAGCAAAGGCTATAAAGAGATCACTCTCTACTGGCTTCCTCCTCATGGTTTGTTCAGCCTGCTTTTTTTTTTTTTATAGCACCCAGGGTCACTTACCCTGGGATGGCACTGCTCTTAATCAAGGAAGTGCCCACTAGACTTGTCCGATGTTTTGTGGATATTTTCAGTTGAGCGTTCCTCTTCCCAAATGATTCTAGCTCATGTCAAGTTGACATGGAACTAACCAGTGCGAAGTCAAAAAGTCTAGACTCTTCATAGTTTTATTCCAAAAGCATGGATCATACTTGAACCTCTGAACGTATTTCCCAGTTGAACAAATTAACTTTTCTATATCTTGCATGAAGTTAAAATTTTGCAGGTTTTCCTCTACCTGCTGATAATATATAAGTACCCTGTCTCTTCTCTGCAAAAATCCACGACACTTTTGACTGTGGCTTAGTATTTTTGTTGAGATATAATTTATCCATAGAATATTAAGTTACATTTTTTTGTTAATAACTAGTGTATCGGTCATTTGGCAGAGGAAATTGGAATAAAAGATCCAATATTTTGAATTCATATAATGGGACTCAAGGGTTAGTTAGATTAAGGCTTCTGCCCAGTCGTATGTTATGTTTCACGGCTCCTCCTCAGTGTTACAGGGTAAGCTCTCAATTCTTCCACAAATCATGCTGTCAAATATTGTCACCCATTGTACTCTCCTCCTTTGTCTCCAAACTGTCACACCTACTAAAACCACTTGAGGAGTATTATGTTGTCACTGTACTTGTGACAAAAGCCACTGCTTAGGTTTGCTTTTCTGTTGCTATGATTACACACTGACCAAATGCAGCTCTGATAAGGACAGGGTTTGTTTGCCTTCAGGGTTACAGCCCATCATGGAGGGAAGCCAAGGCAGGAAGTAGGAGGCAGGAACTGAAGCAGAGGCCACAGAGGAAGGCTGCATACTGGTTTGTTCTCTATGGCTTACTTAGTTTGCTTTCTTATAGAACCCAGGACCACCTGCCCGGGATTGGCATCCCCCAACATGGGTTAGACTCTACCAGGTTAATGAAAACACACCACAGACTGGAATACTGGCAATCTGATGGAGGCATTTTCTCAATTGTGATTCTTCTTCCCAGATCACTATTTCTTGTGCCAACTGGACAAAGCAAAACAAGCAAACAGGAAACAGGAAACTAACCAGCATACTCAGTAAATGTTTCATCTTTTCAATGTTGGGACCCTGCCGTCCTTGGCTCAGATGCTGAGTGTTGTGGAACAATCTTATTGTACACTGAAGATGGGATGTTCTCATTGGTTTAATAAAGAGCTAAATAGCCAATAGATAGGCAGGAAGAGGTTACTTGGGACTCTTGACAGGGAGAAGCTCTCTGGGATGAAGAAGAGCAGAGTCAGTAGGAGAGGCAGAGAGAAGCAAGACAAGCATGCCATGTTAAAGAAAGGTACTGAGCCATGTGCTGATGAAGGTGAGAAATAGGACTAATTTAAGTTGTAAGAGCTAGTTAGTAACAAACCTAAGCTACCAGCCAAGCATTTATAATTAATAGTAAGTCTCTGTGTAGTTATTTGGGAGCTGGCTGGTGGGACAGAAAATTCTACCAACAGCCAAGAGAACTTTCTCCTGATTTTGGGCCACATGTTACTACAGATTCCAAAGACTTTGATTTTACAAACCTATAGGCATCTAGTCACTTTTTTCAAGGAAAGGGCTTCATACATCATTCTCTTTGAATTCCATTTGACTAAGGCCTCAGTAAGTCTCTCCCCAACCCTTTTCTAATCACCAAACAATAGCACACATGAAACGCTAGCCCATTTTAGCAAAAGCAAACGGACTAACCTAACAAGCTACAGGGGGACCCGCACAGACTGTGTTTCTTCCTTCCACCAAATGGTGTGTTTCAAAATGCTGAGGCAGGTGGATCTCTGTGAGTTCGAGACCAGCCTGGTCTACAGAGCTAGTTCCAGGACAGGCTCCAAAACCACAGAGAAACCCTGTCTCGAAA
>NC_022022.1:26421412-26457458 GCF_000317375.1 Microtus ochrogaster | reverse complement strand
AGGTGGATCTCTGTGAGTTCGAGACCAGCCTGGTCTACAGAGCTAGTTCCAGGACAGGCTCCAAAACCACAGAGAAACCCTGTCTCGAAAAAAACCAACCAAACAAACAAACAAAAAAAATGCTGTATGCGATAGACTATAGAATTACAAGGTCTGGGAGTCTGTTCCTTCCCGTGATACACAGGGGTAAAACAGTAAAGGAAAACTAGATAAGAAAATGTCGTCTGTGGAGTACACATGAGAACAACTCCTGGATTCTTGCCACAAGAACCCACCTACAAAGTTCCCTGAGGTAGCTCAAGTCTATCCTCTGTCTCCCTGTGGATCTTAGCCACTGACTTTATTTATTCCCTTATCATTGGCTGTGTACTTCAGACATAAGCATCCTGCCTGTCTTCTGGAAGAAGACTTTGTTGTGTGTGTGAATGGGCCTCCTCCTCCCGCTTCTGCTCAATAACAGAAGGCAAATTCCAAGCACCCAGACCAGACCTGACCCCAAATGATTACCCTCAACCCACCCTTAATGGAACCCAGTAACTTCCAGTTTTATCCTGGGAATTAGGACAGGTTTTTTTTTTGGTAGAATTTTAAATTTGGTGTTTAAATAACATGGCATTCTGGAGAAAGTCATAACAATGACCACACAGCTCTGAACTGTATTCTTTGAAATGGTTAAAATTATAAATATATACAAGCTTATCTATATGCATAAAGTTTATATATACACAGTGGTTCATGATCAAAATTATTAACTCTTTCAATTTTAGAAGTTTAAAGTAAAACTCATATCCAGATGCCATGGCACATTCCTGCAACATCAGGAATTGGGAGGTTGAGGCAGGAGGATAGCAAATTTGAAACTACCCTGAAGAGCAGAGTCATACCTTGTCTCAAAACAAAACAAAACAAAAACAAAATAAAAATAATTGTAAACACTTAGGTGGGTTTAAGGATTTTTTTTCCCTTGAACTGCTTAAGTAACAGAGAAATAGAAAATCAGAAGAATGCAAAGCCTTTGTAAATCTTTCAAAAGCTTTTAAATGATCAAATTTATAGCAAATCCTTTTGCAGTATATGCTTGAATATGCATAAAGAATTTATATTTTTATCATTTTTATTTTGAAAATTTCTCCCTTTGAAGTGAGAGACAGAAAGAGAGGGAGAGAGAGAGAGAGAGAGAGAGAGAGAGAGAGAGAGAGAGAGAGAGAGAGGAGTGGCTGGAACAAAATGAGGCTTTGTATATCACTTACAAGGGCTGGTTTGTTTCTGAAATAATTTTAAGAAAGTTGAGAATCATAAAACTGTCTTTTATAACATTTAGTCAAATTTTCTATCACCAAGGTTCTGCTTTTGGCAAATAAGATAAAGTATTTATTAATATTAACGAATCTATGAGAAGAGTTTCAGATTAGTTAGAAGGAAAATAACAAAAACCCATACATAAGTCCACGTGATCGTAGCTTGTTCACAGCCCTTGTTTCTAGTAGGCCAAATGCAAATTCCTCATTTACCACAAACCCCAAAATGTGGGAAGAAGATCGCTGAGTCAACAGGAAATAAAGGAGACAGCTCTCTAATTCTCTGTAGAGAATTCAAATGCTACTGTCCCCACACAGAGACCCAGAAAAGACTTTGCTTTTTTGGAGCCAGAAGCTGCCTGCTTCTGCCTTGCCGGGGTGGGAGCACAAACAAACAATGGAGTTCACCACGGAAGTAGTTTATTTTCTGCGTATAGACTGTGAAGTGCTGCCGCAGCACACTGGTGTACCTGTGGTTCAGAGTGCAGACACTCTCTGGTGTACAGTTGATAGGAATTCTAACTGATTAAATGATCATCTTACCTATTAATCAAATAAATAACATTGTGATAGAGCTGGATCCAAGGTTCCAGAAACCCCTTACGGCAGTTCACTGGTCCTCCCCATTGTCTCTGGGGAGGATGGAGAATTGGAATTATTATTCTTATAAATTCAGACACTCAACCACAGAGGTTACATGATTCACCCAAGGTCAGGGAAGCTTGGTTTTCCCATTGCAAAGTAGAGCTGTCCCAGTCAGATCTGCATGCAGGCCTGTCTCATCCCAGGAGCCCTTGAGTGGCAACTTCAGGTAGAGTCTTAGGAGTTCAGTTCTATCACTGTTCTGGAACGCACTTTTCTGGAAAACGTTGTTCCTTTGCTAGGATCCTGCTTCCTTGTGTTTCAGACGGTTTTACAAGGTGACAGAGCCTGCCCACTTCCCCACCATACCTCACTGTGTATCTCGTTTTATTTCGGTGTACCTGTGGGGTGTATGCACTTGAGTGTGCCAGAAGGCAGGCTCTGACTCCAGAGCAGGACTTTGGGGGGGTCTTCCTCCCTCATACCCTGCTTTATTACTTCAGGACAGGGTCTTCTTAAGAAGAAGCTCCCTGTTGATGCTCCCTGTGGGGTTCCTTGTTGAGGCCATTCTGGCTGGATCTGTCTGTCTTCGCTACACAATGCTGGGGTTATGGGCACCCACAGCCATGCCTGACCTTTTACAAGTGTGCAGGGTAATCAAACTCAGGACTTTATACTCTCAGAGCAAGAACTCTACCCACTGAGAATCTCACCAGCCCCTGGAGATCCTCTATTCACCCTCTATGTACTTCCTTAGCTCTCAAAAAAGGAATTTTTATTTTACTTACGTGCCTGTGTGTGTTCGCACATGCATTCGAGTATCTACAGGAGCCAGAGGGAGGTATTGGGCCACCTAGAGTTGGAGCTACAGATGCTGTGAGTTGCCAGATGTGGGTACTGTAAGCCAAACTTGTGTCTCCTGGAAGAGCAATAAAAATTCTTAACCACTGAGCCATCTCTCCATCCCCTTATTTTCTTAGCTTTACTTTTCAAATTATTGTAGCCTCCCAATAGCTACATATACCACTTGACTTCATGGCTAAAGTGGCTGACAGCATTTTCCGAAAGCACAGTGACTTTGGGGAAGGAAGAAATGAAAGGCTACAGAAGATTGTCACCCATGTCACTTATGGCAAAGTTCTCAGCTGTGAGCTGTGCATAAAGAAGTCTTACCTATAACTCACCAACAAACTTGTTGAGAAAAAAAAAGCACATTATACTTTGGTAAACCTACCTCTAAATCAATTAATAATAAAGACTCACTTTAAGGGCATTTTTGCCTATATCATGAACTATTTAAGGGTAAGTGCCTTAGAGGATAATTCAATGACACTCTTGGCCTCACACTCCTGCAGAAATCTAGTCCCTAAAAAGCTTGGTCAGAAGCTATGCATGTAAAGTCTGTTGAATCTCATGCTTGTCTATTGATTTAATTATCAACTTCTATTATATGACATCCAGGTTTATTTGACTTTTGACATTCCGAAGAGTAACTGATTATTGAAAGGTATTTTAATAGACTTTCCTAGTCATTTCCTCTAGTCCTGTGGTCCTTTTCAAATGTTGACAAAAATGAGATTACTTCATTCTTTTTCCTGGGGTCAGAATATCTTCAGGCTTGGGTCAGACCACATTTTGGTAAAATATTTTAGCTGCCATCCAAAAAAAAAATAATGAAAACATCTGCTGTTAATTTCTTTATCTGTCGCATGCCCTTCTTGTGACATTGGATTACTCTTGGCATTGGATGTATGTCGTCTTCTAAGAGCCAGCTTGGTGCCCAGTCTGCCCATGAGAGTAGGCTTCCAGGCATGCCAAGGGATGGAGCACCGAGAGGCTCCTTTGAAAGACCCTGGCTCCCAAACAGCTTTAAGACCTTAAAAGTTGAGATACCTTTTTGTTTTCTCTAATAAGTACCCAGAAGGAAATATATTATACACTTTAAAGATTTTTGGGACCAAATTTAGTTGTAGATAGAACGCCTATTAAAAATTTCAAAAAGAAAATCAGGCCAAAATGTACAAACACTCCTGTCACCAACCTTCCACACTTATCCAGATTGCAGCCCTTGAAAGACAGGGAGGGGCGGCATGGAGAGCTGGCCAGATCAGAGGCAAACGGACGAGACCTTTTTCTCCATGCTCGTGGGTAGTGATATTTTGTTTGTGTTTTAACAAATAAAGCTTGCCTAAAGATCAGAGTGCAGAGCTAAGCCACTAGAGGTCAGGCAGTGGTGGCACACACCTTTAATCCCAGGACTCCGGAGACAGAGGCAGATCCCTGTTAGTTCAAGGCCACCCCAGGCTACATAAAATTGTTCTAATCTATAAGAGGAACAGAGCTCACACAAAGGTGATCCCAGCACTTGGGATCCCACATTTTCAATCCCAGCACTAGGGAGGTGGAGACAGGGGTGAAATGGCTGGGCAGAGAGAGGAATATAAGGCGGAAGAGGCAAAAGCTCACTGTAGTCTGAGCATGCTGTCTGAGGACAGGATCACCCTTTTGGACTGGGTAGAGTTAAAAGGTCTCTAGTGGCTGCAGTGCTTCTCTGATCTCTCAGCTTTATTTGTCAAAACACAAAATATCCCTGCACCCGTGTGGGCTGGTTTATGCCATCAACCAGCATTTTGTTAAAGAACCAACACACAACTGTTAGCAATAATAATCTGACTTTGCTCAGTTAAGCACAGGTATAAATAATGTAAAATTATAGTTCACATAAGACAGAAGACTGCATCACATTTGATTCATATTTTACTTAAACATCTTGGTCTTTGATCACTAGAATATTTAAAATTGATATATATTAACCAAAGGTACCATTCTTTTATTTTAAAATTCCAGTATTTTATCCTTTAAAAGCTGACTTCAGAAACCCCAGTGCAATTACCAAATCATATTTGTCATGTGAATGACGATAAGAAATAGAGAATCATTAGAAATAGTTCACGGATAGGGCTGGAGAGATAGCTTAGTACTTAAGAGTCCCTACTGCTGTTGCTAAACACCTGGGTTCCACTCTCAGTACTGATATCAAATGGCTCTCAAGCCATTGTAACTCTAGTTCCGGGGGATCTTGTACCCTCTGGTCTCCTTGGGCACCTGCATACATGGTACACATAAACTCACACAAGCACACATACATTCACATAAACACATAAAAAATATGTAAATACTTCATCCCATGAAATGTACCCTGGAAGAATGGATCCAGCCATTAAGCAACAGATAAACTATATTATAATATCTAAATTATATCACAATTATTAAGCTATAATTATAATATCTAGATATTAGTAAGTAATCCAGGTGTAGCAAATCATGCCTATAAACTTAGCACTCAGGAGACCGAGACAGGGAGATTACTGCAATTTCCAGGAACACTCACCCCCAGCCACCCCTCAAGTTCATTACAGGGTTGGGCATAAGCAACCCAGGATTATCCGATGTTAAACTTACCCTAATAGTGAAGGAAAGAAAGATCATTACGAATTGTAAGAGTAAACGTCGTATATTCGCGCAAAAGTTGCTTACTTATAGAGCAATAAGAATCATTTTGGTTGTCTCAGTCAACAACAACACCCACTAACATTTCTTTTGGAGATCATCTACAGGTGGTATTTGGGCGTCTAAGGAAGGGAGGTCCCGGTGTCTTGGCCCTGGCTCTGCCTGACTCTGCAACAGCTGCCCTGGAGGATGTGGGTTTTGCTGAACCGACTGTAGAGGCGTATTATTGTGTGCAAGGTGTAATTGGGTATCGCTTCCTGCCTTCAAAGCCTGTTCTTTACAGGTTTTCAGCAGACAAATTGGGGAATTTAGCAAGGATGGAAAAGAGAGACCACGGCAGACCGTATGTGACAGAAGACTACTGTATGCTTGGAAAACCCCAGAAAACATGATGTCGCCCTGAGTCACCGTCTCTCTATGTTTCTATGGAGTTGTGTCTTGTGGGTGACAACGGGGTCGATGGTTCTCTTTATCAAAGGGTGCAGCTTCCATGGAATGGTGGAAAGCCCAGTCTCTCTGTTTTCATGTTCTTGGCAGAAGGAGTCCTGAGAGAGAAGGGATCAGTACCGAGAAGAAGGGCCTCAATCCTGCTACTTTCTTCCGGGATCAGTCTTTGCTGAGTGTGGGCTAGTGGGGAGAACTGACCCGCAGACATATCTCCCCCCCTCCTCCCCCGACTTAGATGCTGCCGGAAGGCTCTTTGGAAGGCCAGGGAATGGAGCCCAATACACAGCAGGCTGTTATGCTAAGTCTTCAATCCTTCCCTAGACTGGGCTAAAGCTGGAGGGAGGGCAATGGAAAGGTCTAGCTGCCAAAGGCGCCCTCCTCCGAAGCGCTCCTGCCTACCCCTTGCTGACTCTCCCTGCTCAGTCACCCCTTTGTTGACTTCCTATATTTTCACTCAGATGTGGTTTAGTGTTTTCTTTCCAGGGCATATTTTGCATGGAAGAATGCTTTCAGTGAGCTGAGGCCCTAATTGCCAAATAATGGTTGCCAAAACATGTTATTTTGGCTCAAGATGGTACAGAGCAGGAGGCGGTTTCCCCTCACGAAAAAAACAAATCCTTCCTCAAGCAGCCCAAAGGCCATTTGCAAGCTCACAACACCCAGGCCTCTGCTTGGTGCTTCCTTCAGTGGGTGAGGGTGACCACCGTCTCCAGTCATTCACGGCCTTCCTGAGTCTCTTCCGGTGTCTGAGGAGGGGCTTGTCTCTGAGCCTGGCCTTTGGCTGTGGGTGCTGGGCTGAAGGAAGCCGCCAGGACTTGCCTCCACCCCAGCCCCGCCAAAGGCGGCCTGCTCCACCACCCGGCGAGCCTTCCCACCCGGCGCGCTCTCCAAGCGTCTGCCAGCTAACACAAGCCGCCCAGCAAGCACGGGGATTCCAAATAGAGACAAATCTGGGGCCCCAGGGGGAAGCTGGATGGAACTGATCAGTAGGAGAGATATATCACTGCTAATTAAGTCCGGATCCCCTGGCTCCACTTGAAACAGACCAAGGAGGGATCAGGTTTTGAGAGCAGGTGCCGACTGGCTGCAAAAGAAGAGTCCAGCACTTTAGGAAAAGGTTCTGCCCCAGCCTCGGTGGGGGGGAGGAGGGGACACGACACAGACCAGGAGGACCAAGGCTGTTCTGAGAAAATTCATTACCGGACAGAGCCACGACATCAGATTTTGTCTAGGGACATAAAGGAACTTGTGGAAAAACAACCCCCAAACCCCCAAAACAATACAACCTACTGCTGTAAGCAAGAACTCCATGTCTATCCCGTTTTGTTTTTTTTTTTTTTCTTTCTCCTTTTGATAGCCGACTTACTTTCTTCTCGGGTGGACAATGGAGTTAATTTAGAGGCGAGTAAACACTTTCCTGGAGACGCCAGAAGCAATTTCATTAGGGCCCAGACAATATGGGATTTGTTTCGACTAAGAGGCTGGTCCAGCGTGGGCCCCCACCGTCAGCGTCACCCACCCTACTGCCTTCCCAGACTGCGGAAGAAAAAAAAAAAAAAACCTGAGCAAATAAACTTAGCGGCATGGACTTCAGGGAAGGAAGTGCGACAGTTGTATTCATGAAGAGGAAATGCATTTTAGGGTGAAGGATCTATGCAGACCCCCACAATGCCAATGATGCTTATACGCCTTTTTTTTTTTTAAATCTTCAGACACTTTTCCTTCACACTTGATATTATTGTTTGCTTTTACAGCCCTCCCGGTTTGACACTTTTATCACTTGAGAGCTCTGCCAACTGTTCACCCTGTGTTATCTCATTTGATCCTAGTGGTTCTGGGAAGCAGGTCTGCTTAGAATGACTACAATGAAGATTTGAGTGTCACCAGATCCCAGCTCTTCTAGTCACGAAGGTCCCTTTGCTTGGAGCTCCAGACTGCCGTAAAATTGCTTTTATAGATGCCAAATTCACTGAATGAATGAATGAATGATATTGAATCTTGTGACAGTACAGCTTTAGTCCTGCTGTGATCTGAGAAATTCTTTTAATATGTGCTAAGTCTAGCATTCTGGAGATCTCCTATTTTGGGGACAATATTTGTGTTGAATTTAAAAAAATCATTCTGAGGGTCTTCCTTTGATCTACACGAGGAATGCTCTTAATCCTGGTAGCATCGGGCCGCTTTTGGCACATTTTTAAGAACCTGCAGGCAAGTTGGCTGAAGTTACTGGCAGTGACTCCAGAAATCATTATCAACATAATTCCCTTTTTCTTATGACATGTAATCTTCTCTCTCTTCACGCCCTAATCGTCCAACTACTCTTGCTATCAGGAACCTACGGCTTTAAGTCCCCTCCCTAGGCCCTGAGTGCAGCTCTTCTCTGGATTGTAGCCTGTGTTTATTGTGCTATTTATTAGTTTTATAGCAACAGAGTAGAGTGCTTTCTTGGTGCTTGTCTTTAAATTGCAGACATCATTCAGTCCTTAACAAAGAGGAGTTTGGGTTTTTTTTGTTAACACCCTAACAAACTTGAGGAAAAAAAATCCAGAGAGAAGTGTTTACAAAGCTCTGGTGTGTAGGAGAGGCATTGCTTCATGGACGACTATGAAAAGAGACGTAGAAGCACAGTGGTGGTGACTAGTGACACCCTGGGAGGAGAAACGGGGGGCACAACGATTGAAACCGAGTTGGAAATGCGTACAGGAGGGTTTCATGGCCGCGTATAGCTCTGCTGGATCCAGTTGGCCCTGATTCCATTGTCCTTTTTGTCTTCCCCAAGAATCTGACAAATTGTTATGACTCCCGTGGACACGATGAAGGAGCCCTGTGGTTCTTAGTCAATGTGGTTTTTTGCCAGAAGCTTTTGCTAATGGTGAGAACACAAGTAGACGTGATAGTCTCCGCTGGTGCTGGATCTGTATACGCATCCGAACCCATCAATTTCTGGAGCATGGTCTTTGCTGGGCTTAATTGTTGATCAAATGACTTTTGGCCATGTGGATTCTTGAAGAAAAAAAAAAAAAGATTTCCTGCGCTCTTTAGAGCTTTGACCTTTAAAATCGGCCCAAGGAATGTAAGAGAGCTGCACAGTTTACAGACCTGATGTAAGATTTGTTTAGAACTACAGGAAAAAAAAATAAGAGAGAGAGGTACACATTGCATTTTTACAAGAGGTCCATTCAACAGCACAGGATACGGTGAAAACACAACAGGATTGGGTGGGATGCCTGTCTGGGCTCTCAAAGGCCTGAAATCAAAGAGGTGAGCAAACTGCTCTGCATAAATCCCTGGCGTCTGCTCTGATAAGTGAGATTATGGACTTGAAAGGTCAATTATATATTCTTAAGGAGAAATGCCAGGGTCCTGTAAATGTTTGTGCTGACAAGATCTTAAAGTAGACGAGTGAGTGACCACATACAGTAATGGGGTGAGAGCCTCGTACAGTTTTATTACCCTGTGATGGGCAAATATTTGCCTCATGGGGCACACCCACTCTCTCCAGAATAGTCTATTGTAAACAACGGGCTCCCTTTTACAAGAGCTGGAATCTCTATCATGTTTGGGAACACTGAAACCAAAGGCTAAACAGCTTATTCGAATCTTGTCTTTCTGCCAGGAGAGCTCACCCGTTGATGTCTCTCCCTCTTTCTTTTCACTGCCTATGCCCAAGGCATGTTCTAGAAAACTAACATTGGCAAGCATTCCGTGCGCCCTTCCCACTTTTATTTCTGGGGTTGACAAATGGGGAGTCTTTTAGAATTTCCCAGGTGGCTCCCGTAGACCAGCGGCCTCCCTCCCTTGCCTGCCTTCCTATAGCCAAGAGGCCTACTTCCTAGTCTGAGCTCCCCGCATCGGAAGAAGTGTGAGAATGTGCTGGAAGGATTTAGCTCCACAAGATTTATGCCTGACTGTTTTGGAAGGCTTACAAAAATGGACTGCACTTCTATCTCCGAGTGCCCAGCTTAAGATTGCGTGCACACAGAGCTGATCTCATTACTCCTAACTTGTGCAGTTCTGAGGCCATGAGAAGTATTTAATTATCTCCCCTTAGTACCCTCACCAGAGCTAAATACAGTAAAAGACTAAGATGGAAAAAAAGAAAACTGAAGAAAAGATGATACATTTTTCCTAAATTCGTGCATACACATGTCTATATATTGACTATATTAGTACCCATGTATAGTTAGTTTGGGAATTATTTGGGACATTTAGTATCATTCTCATTGTCAGAATTGATTTGGTCTAACCAGACTAAAACAACTCTGGCCTAAATAGAAATAATCTGTGTTCCGACTAGCTTTTGATATTAGGTCAAGGTGATTCTTATGTGATATCTCAAAATGCTTTTGGCTTGCTAACCATGCTTAAGCTCTATCAGAGGAAGCATTGTCTTGCGCCATTATAAACCTCACATCACAGCTCTCACACCGGTGGAGTGTTGGAGCCAGAAGCTACCACTGGGCCCTATTCACCTCTGGATTTGAACTCTACTCAGTCTGAGGAGTAAAAAGACAGTTCTTTACTCAGATTCCTTAGGGTTCATGTAAATAATCTAAAACTGGGGCAGTGACTTCGTGAGAACATAGGCAGATCAAAGAGGGGCAAGCGAGCAGATCATCCGCTCTAAGTGAAGAACCCAGGGGACTTGCAACAGGCGCAGTTCATGCTGAGCACCTGAGAAATGATAAATGTCCTCTGGCAAAGTGGGGAGCCAACGTTGCGGGGAGACAAATCTTCACCTCGACTTCCCTAGAACTCCCATGCACTGGTCGTGTGACTTTGGGAGAGCCACGTCACAGTCCGAGCCACGTTCTCTTCCCCGTGAGCTTCTCTGAAAGAGTGGTTTGGGGATGAACAGCACTCTTCAGATGGTCTATGTTCTTAGAGAAGTTGATGCTTCACTTGCTTGCACAGGAACTTTCCGGACCTTTGAAGGTCATTATATGTTGTACATGTGTGCACACATGTATTGTTTGTGTGTGTGTGCTGAAAATCAAACATGACTGTGGGTGCATCTGTTAAGTTAGGCTAAACAGTTGCCATAGGCAGAAGCGAAATGTGTTAAGGTTGAAATATCAAGAGATAATTGCTGGCTCACTTAAGAAAGAGCCCATCATGAGTGCTTGTGATCAGCGAGTGGCTTTCCCCAGTTGGTCTAGCTTTGTGCCTGGAAACAGAAGGATAGGGGTTTGCACTATGAGTCCAACCGTCTTCACCATCATGGTAGCTGCTTTTGTCCTAGGTGTGTGAACTCATCTGTAATTTAGACATTATGCAAACCTCTCCCCAAAGCCAAAATCCCTATAAGCTAATCAAACACAGAAATATGTAAGGAATTATGCCAACTCCTCTTTTATATAAATCTGTCATGTGTGTTCGATTTAGAGAGTCCAGAAGCCATTGGAAATTCCCCTGGAGAGATTGATGTTGTTCCCTGGCCCCGCCCCCTTCCCTCGCCTGCATCTGGCCTATGAGGGCACTAAATGAGGCTGGCTAAAGAAAGAGAGCCTAGGAGTGAGAGACGGCAGGGAGGCAACAGAGAGGAGGTCTCCGGCACCCTTGGCTTTCAGGGGTTTGGTTTTGTTTTTTTGTTTATTTTGTTTTGATTTTTGGCTTTCAGTTTTATGGAACCATCCTCCCCATTTGGTCCTGCATTCTCCTAATATCTAGCTCTCTTTGTTCTCTCTGCCTTTCCCCGCAAGTAGCTCTGGCCACCAAGGACTCTAGGAACAGGAAACCACACACGTCACTTCCCCTCATCATAAAGATACCAGATGACTCTGATTTCTGGGAATACCTGTGATCTACAGACAATACAAACAATAGTTCTACCCAAGGAAACGGAAATGGTGAGAGTTCTTCTCTTGTCTGCTTGACTGTATCTGTCAAAATTTTTATAATCTGCTTGATAAACCACCTACCTTTAGAAGGTACTCTCTTTGAAAGGAAGTGCAGGCGTCTTATATTACTCAACACCCGGAACCTTGTTGGGAGTGGAGTAGAAGACAAAGCTACAATTTGCAGGAAGAAGGAAGGGGAACCCCCAGAGAAACCAGCCTGACTGGTGTGCATCCCTATGGGGTCTTTTGGTGACATAATGCCCTCTTGTCAGATCCTGGCATTCTTGTTTTCTGGTATGCCTGAAGTAAGAACAGCGCCGGTTACTAGCCATGCAGAAGCTATTGATGGCAATTGGTGATATTATGCACATTTTAATGACTTTAAAATGTTTTTAGAAAACTCCTTGAAGGCTCTGGTTTTGGTTCTATATGTCAGGGAGCAATCAGGTGAGGCAGGCGACTGTGTATTTTCTTAGAGAGGCACCTTCAACAGCTGCCCGAGGTTCTGGCTCAGTGCAAAGCAATCTCTGGCCTGGCCGTTGAAACAGAAGTTTGGGGAAGCCCCAGAGGAGGGGAGAGGATCAGGCTTGCCCTGAACTGCAGCCAACATTCAGTTGTTGCTGGCACTGGCCTCCCCTGTCTGGGTGTGCTTGAAGACCATTTGGCACTGTGGACTGGGATGAATTCAGGGCTGCAGTATAATTGTTGACCCCTGGCTGTGCACGGGGATGAGATGACATCCAGAGCGTCTGTCTCCAGATACTACATCCAAGAACCCCAGAGAAGCCGTGGCTAGAGGCGGCTTCAGCGTCCTTGTTTTAAGCATTGGCGCTGGGTTTTCTCCAGATTCAAGAAAGACTCACTTCTTTCTTGATCTGCAGAACCTTCTGGAAGTTACAAATCTCTGTTTTAAAAGGGAAGTATCAAAAAGCTCTGGCCTTGACCAAAGAAACGTCTGGTGGATGTTTGGGCCTAATTGAAACTTTGACTAGGTTGCTAGAGTAGCTGCGTTAGGGAGGACGTCTAGACAGCTGGTCTGTGCATCCAACTTCTGTGTGTCCACTTGACACCAGTCAGGACTCTGCCCTCTCCTCTCTCTACAGGACCTCTGGGTTGACAGTCTTTCTCCTTGTCCTCATACAGCTTTTACACAGAAGTCACCATTTTTTTTTTTTTTTTTTTACATATTACTGGGGACCAAATTCAGGTCCTTATTCTTGGGCAACAGGTACTTTATTGATTGAGCATCTTCCAGCTCCTAGTCTTCTCTTTTTAAAGATTACATTTAGTACTATTTTTAAAGACTATATTTATTTGTATTTTTGCCTCTATGTATATCTGTGTGAGGGTTCCAAATCCCCTGGAACTGGAGTCAACAGACAGTTATGAGTTGCCATGTCAGTACTGGGAATTGAACCCAGGTCCTCTGGAAGAACAGCCAGTGCTCTTAACTACTCACCCATCTCTCTAGTCCCAACCTCTAGTATTTCTGACTGTAGGTAAATCTCATGGAAATTAAGCTCTCCCAAAGGCTGGGTGATGGAAGTGCACACCTTTAATCCCAGCACTCAGGTGGCAGAGGCAGGTGGATCTCTGTGAATTCAAGGCCAGCCCTGATCTATAGAATGAGGTCCAGAATAGCCAGGGCTATACAGAGAAACCCTGTCTTGAAAAACCAAAGTGGAAGAGAGGGAGAGAGAGAGATTAAATTCTCCCCATATTGCTTCTGATCATGAAACATGGAACCGGTGCTGGGAAGGGGGAGACAGAAGGACTTGGGGTTCACTGACCAACTAGTCTATCCTAATGGCTGAGCTCTAGATCTGTGAGAGGCCCTGTCTCAAAACAACAAGGCACATAACATAAGCACATACACAAGCATGTGCATCTGCACACATGAATACACACACACACGGAAAATAACATAGCCAAAAATCAAGTTTTATAGTTTCATTTTTTAAATCTTTTTTACGTTTATTTAATTTTATGAGTAAGAATACTTGGCCTGCATATGTGTATGAGTACCATGTACATTCCTTGTGCATATGTGTGTGTGCACCATGGGTGTGCCTGGTGCCAATGAGGTCAGAAGAAGGCACTAGACTCCCCAGTTGTGAGCTGCTATATGGGAGCTGGGAATGGAGCTCAGATTTTTAGTAGACTCAACAAGTGCTCCTAACTGCTGAGCTAGCTCTCCAGCCCCAGACGTTATAACTTCCTGTCCCGTGAGGAGAGTGCTCAGGCCTGCTTCTCTTTCTCCTGCTGTTGACCTTTTCAGGTTGACTGCAAGCTGAGGGAATTCTAGACAGAGCTGTTTGGCTACCTAGAAACAAAGCTGGGGTTAGTAGAGGTAAGGGGAAAGACTGCAACTTGATGGTTCAAGGAAAATGTTTGTATTCCTGGATCCATTAATTGTTCAAGAATGAGAATTGTTGCCAAACCTGTCCTGTTCTAAAGGAGCAGAGTGAAGCCATCCCGCAATATGATAGACACACAGCAAGCAGAATGGCCTCCCGTGGCCTCCCGTGCCCTCCCGTGGCCTCCTGTGGCCTCCTTTGCTGTCCAAACTACTCGCTGGTATCTTCACAGTTTGCTCCTGTGTTATTATTCCTATTTGTGTCCCATCTCTTCAATTCCTGCTAAGAGCCATGGGGTTAGGACCACCCATGCCCGGCTCTTCCTTTTAGTGTTGAGTCCAGCCTCGAACTCCCAATAGCTGTTTTAGAGATGTTGGAAAAGCAGATAAAGTTTGAAACTCATGAAGTTCTCCGTGAACCACCCCCTTCTTTTATCTTCATTTTCATACTTCGCAGTTTGTCTTTTAATAAGAACATATTATTTATTGTTTTCCTAAATAGCAGTAGGGAAGTCCCCCAAATGTCTTTGAAAAGCAATAAAAAAGCAAGAGCAATCTCATGCCTGAATAGTATCTTCTATTATTTAGTCTATTTTCTAGCAGGCTTTTTATTCTGGCTTCTATCTTATTGTTTATAAACAGATTCGCAGTCTTCCACGCTGCTTTTTAAAAAAATGTAACAATTATAATTAACATTTACCCTGTGTTTTAAGCCATTTGCTTATCAGCCATCCCATGAATACTGGTCATTTATTAATTAGTTGGGCTTGTTTTCAAGGTTGGAGAACAAGTCTAGCTAACCGAAGCAGAACAGAAAGGAGGCTGGGATCTATTGCACTATAAAATAAAAGATGATAGGAATTAGTATACTGCCAGGTAGAGAGTGCTGAGGTACACTGAGCTCTGGTGTAGAGATTTCTCTGGCTGGGACATAGGACATCCAAGGGCAGATGATATTTGGTCTGGGCATAGAGCGTGATAAGGACTTAAATATTTTAAAGTGCTGACCACATGCTATGCTACCACGGTCACTCTGCAGAGCTGATTTATCGTCCCAAACCTTTACTATCTCCACGTGAACGACGGTGTGATGCTCCCTCCCCACGTCCGTCATTCTCTGAATTGTTGTTGTTCTCTATTGCACCATATGAATACGTCGCAATTCAGTTAGCACTCAGATTCCTTTTAAGTTTCAGGACCAACACAACCTAACTAGAGGCAAAACAAGGTTATTATCTTTATTATAAGGTATTTTCAGCCCCATTTTGCAGGCGGGAAAAAACAAGGCTTGGAGAGGTTATGCAATCTTGCCTGTGCGCACTTAGGGTTTTGAGATGTGGAAAGGAGGGATGGAGCCTGAGCTGGGTGGGTGACAGCGGACAGAGGCTGTTTATGGAAAGGCGCTGTCTCACTGAGAACACCGCTAGCCATGCGTCTACACAATGTCACAGCCAGCCTGTTCTTTGGGGTGCACGTCGTTAGGGCCTGCCAGGTGGGGAAGGCAGGAAATAACTACCTTTTGGGGGTGCTTCTTTAATGTGGTTCTTAACCGGCATCTGTGCCACCCATCGCGGGGAGCTGGGGATTTCAAGTCAACTCCTGAGCGTACTATGTGGCAGTTTCTCCCATAACGGCTCCTTGGTTGGAGATCAAAGGCCACCAGGCTTCCTAACAGAGTCAGCTTTTAATAAATGCTTTCTGCAAGGTGAATGATTGAGGTGACACCAGAGACGTATAAAACACGCAAAACGAAACAACGCCAACCCATCCCGAGTACATCTCTAGGTCTTAAGATAAACTTTATTACCCTCTAAAAATAAGAGTGATGGCCAAATTAGCATATCAAGATGAGCTGTTTCTCCTCTCTATCTCCGTTGCTTTGGGTTTTGCTAAAATCCCTGAAATACCTCTGCAAGCTCATTCCTGCCTTCTTACGTCAGGGCTCACGGTGGCTCTGAGAAAGGCCTGATTTCCCAGGTCCCTTGGGCTCACTTGTTACACACAGGGAGTCACCAACTGGAGGCAGCAGCTTCAGGCTGTTGGAATGGCTGCAATGGGTCTGTCTTTGAAGTCTTACCCGGCACTTATCTCTCCTTGCACCAGGCGGGCTGTAAGTGAACCCATTGCATGCAGCTGTCACCATTTAAGCCAGCAGGCGTTTGAAGATGTGCCGCCCCCCCCCCTCCTTGCGAGGGGAGCCAGAATAGAACAAAGTGTGGCATTCCTATGGAATCATTGAGCCTGCACCTTTCCCCCTTCATGGCAGTGGGTCTGTCCTCTTTGCTCTCCCATACAAAGAGGAGAAAGCGGTGGTTGGTGCCCGCTCTTTGCAAACATCAAACCCAGGGAGTTTAGAACTTTCAAAGTTTATGGTTCTGCGCCACGAAACTATTGGGTTGATGTTAGCAAAGAGGGAGAGCAAAAAGACCTCAGAATTTCTGGAGGACTTGGCACATGGGTTTGTTTTTTTTTTTTTTTCCAGCAGCTTTTTTGCCTCTTCCTCTCTGGATTCCAAGCATGGTGAAGAGCCCAGGCCTCATTGCTGATGAATATATGAAACCTAAAGCTGGCCAGACACTTCCTGGGGCTGTGGTTGTGACCCCTCACCTCATCTTTGCCGCCTGACTAATTGATATACTTTACCCCTTCAGTGCGAGCTGGGACAGACGACATCTTACCACCTTCTCCCCCTTCCTTCCAGACCTTTTTTCTCCAAAAAAGGAGGTGCCCAGGAGGGTACTCGCCCCTGCCCAGACCTCCCAAGTGTCTCCAACACGTTTCCCTCCTGGGTCCATGTCTCTGAGGCTGTAAATCCCACCCAGGGAGACCTGGCAGTTGGCTTCTGTGTAACAAAACCAAGGCCTTTGGGATCCACTTGTGCCTTCCCTGACCAGCTGCTCTGCTGGGTGAGCTATCCCTTGGGCTGATTTCCCAGAGGAGCCAAGTGACCAAGAGCAAATTGCTCATTTTACAAGCAGAAATGCTGACGGTACTAGAGCTGGGGGAAGCTCTCTTACAAATTACAGTCGGGCCTGGGTGGGAAGCTGGCAGTCAGCAACAGGGCCTCAGGTTGTTTGTGCTGGAAGCGTGGGGAGAGTCTTGTGAGGCACCCTGGAAAGACAGTGGAGGAATCTCTGGAATGAGAACTGTCCGCCTCTCTCTGTATCTGTACATACCATGCGGCCTGCCCTTTGGTGACCAGGGACCTCGCATAAAGGGCTCCAGGCCTCCCAGGCCTGGGGAAGGGAAGAATAAACATCTCCCTTCTGCCACCAGTGCAGTAGCAACTGTGGTTCCTGGATGGAAGGTTCACAGATTAAAAAAAAAAAAAAAGTCAATGCTCCAATGCTGTTGGCACTGCCTTGCCTCTGATGCAGTCACCAGCTGCCGTCTGAGACTAAGTCTCCTTTCTCTTGCCTCTCTCAACATTGGGATCAATAAATAGAAGCTGAGTTCAAACTTTACAGCTTTCTTCTCCGTAAACCTTTCCAGCAAAGTCTCACTGTGGGGAGCGAGGCACAGGGAGAGAACGTGACTCAGTTGACGTACATCCTGACGAGTGTAAAAACAGTCACAGCACTGAGGGGAGCAGGCCTGGGGTCTCTCCATACCCACAGGGTAGGCCACTGTGAGGCCACCATCAGTGAGGACCGTGTATTTGCCCTCTTCCATAGCTCTGGAGAACACAAGGGGCTGGTGGGATTCTCCTGCCACAAGGTCTGTCAAAGTGGAGGGAAAAAATCTTTAATTAAGAAGCACGTCATAGTTAGGGTTGCTCTTGCTGTGAAAAACAAACAAACACCGTAACCAAAAAAGCAAGCCAGGGATAGGTTTATTTGACTCAGACTTCCACATTCACAGTCTATCACAGGAAGAAGTCAGGACAGGAACCTGGAGGCAGGCACTGATGCAGAGGCTGCGAAGGGATGCTGCTTACTGGCTTGTTCATCATGGCTCGCTCAGCTTGCTCTCTTATAGACCCCAGGATCATAAGCCCAGAGTTGGTACCAGCCACAATTAAGAAAATATCTTACAGGCTTGCCTGGAGCCCAGTCTTAGAAGGGAGACATTTTCTCTACTGAGGCTCCCCTCCTCTCCAGCGACTAGCTTGTGTCAGGCTGACATGAAACTATCCAGCACAAGTACTTTGAGTATGAAAATCATCCAGGATGAGCAATGGTTTGAGGTTTATCACGATTGTCATAGAGGTTGAGATGGTAACAAGTCTGTTTTCTTGGGGAAGACGACAGTAAGACTGTGTGTCACTCTTAAGAGGTGTGCTGTTTATGGAGGTTGAGATCTCTGGCGTGATTTACGGCTTCTCATTTCAAGCCTCTCATCATACTCCTGAGCTCCGTTAGTGCTAGCAGAACCATTGCTGGAGCGTTCAGGCTGGGCCAAGTAGGGGGCAGAAGTTCTACTTCTTCACCTAATAAATGTTACTTATCTTTTCATAATGTTATAGTCTGACCCCCCCCCCAAAAAAAATTGAGGCATTTAGATTTTTCCCAGAAAGTCAGTAAGTGAAACTAGATGAAGCTGCTAAGGTAGGTACCCACCATCAAGCCAACATGTACGGTGATCACCAAACAAATAAAATCTGTTGGCTTTTTCCCTTTTCACCCACATCCATAATCAATTAAGAAAATGCAATGAAATGTGCTTTTAAAAATTAGTTATTGGAGACCTGAATCTGTAGGTAGTGCTGAACTAGATCAGTTTGAGAGGAAAGGCACAGAGAATAGGCATAAAGTTACAGAGTAACCTGGGTTTGAAGTCTAGCACGAGTAAATGAAGGAGAGGGACTGTGTCAGTGACCTGCTGGCAGCCACTTGGGTAGACTGTGTTTTTTTTTTTTTTGGGAAGAGTCACTATCGAATATGGAGAAAGTTTAGGAAAGCTATCCCATTGACTGAGAGTTCTAGGGTAGAGATGGAATAAAGGGGAGCCAGAAACTAAAGCCCAGTGAAAAGAGGAACGGGGTGAAACTTACACAGATGAGAAACACAAGCAGGAAATGTAGTTAATGGGGAGTTTGGAATCGTTCAAGGCAGGGTCACGGACAGGTACAACTGCGGGGTGAAGTCTCATGTATAAAACTGTGAAGGGAAGATGATTCGGTTTTGCTATAATACATAAGAAAAAAGGCTGTAGGTTCTCGTTGATTCAGAAGTCACGGGTGTAGCATGCTCACGCATCTGAGGTGACATTATGAGCATCCCAAATTGAAGTCTAGACACAGGGAGTGTGTGGCTAGGTGAGCAACTGTGGGGAGGGAAGGCAAGCTAAACCACCTAGGAAAGCATTGAGAAACAAAGGAAATTTAGTCTAAAACCAAGAAACCATGAGACAAATTACTGTCACTATCTTTAAAAAAAAATGTGAAAGGAAATATTTCAATCCAGGCTCATGGGTGCACAAGAAACAGACTTCAGCTAACTCAGTCAAGAAAGGAATCTGGTGCATCTTACCGGGTGACGTGTGGGATTATCACAAGACGAGAGAAAGCCCAGAAGAGCTGAGAGAGGCTACAACAAAGAGCAGATATCTGGCCACAGCAGAAGAACCAGCCTGCCCAAGCACAGCCTCCACTGCACACTTGTGGTTACTGCTGTTGCACCCTTCCCTGCATCCACAAATAGTCCTAGATTGTAACTCCCCTTTCTCCATATTAAAAATCCAACTCGGAGCTTCCAATTGGCAACATGAGCACGTAATTGGCTGTTAGGAAGTGAGCAGAGGGAATGCCCAAATGGCTGGCTTCCGCAAGAAAAAGCAGGGCCCTGCATCCCTCGCAGATACATGCTGGAGAGCCGTTCCACTGGAAGATGGTTTGCGTCCTGGGCAGACAGGCGTGAGTGTGAGAGCCCTAAGGCCAAATGGGCACAATGCATGACAGGGCAGTAAGGCTAGACTACCTGACGAAGACTTTCAGTGGAGTATAAAGACCCACCGTTGTATGCAGCTGGTAAACAGATCTTCATTTCATCTCAAACTATGAATAATTTGGGCTGGGAGATGACTCAGCTTGGGGACATGAGTTCGATACCCAGAACCCACACTAAAAACTAAACAAACAAGGATGGAGTTGGCGGTGAATACTTGTGTTTGTAGCGCTAGGGAGGCGGAGGCAGACAGATCTGCTCAGACTGGTTGGGCAGCTAGACACACATGATTGGTGCGTTCCAGGCCAATAAGAGATCCTGTCTTAGAAAAGGGTGGATGGATGCCGGGTGGTGGCAACACACATCTTTAATCCCAGCACTTAGGAGGCAGAAGCAGGCAGATCTCTGAGTACGAGGCCAGCCTGGTCTACAGGGGGAGTTCCAGGACAGCCAGGGCTACACAGAGAAACCCTGTCTCAAAAAAACCAAAATTGAAAAGAAAAGAAAGAAAGGTGGAAGGTGCCTGAGCAACACCGCATGGTTATCCTAGAGTTTCCATCTGCACCTTCACACAGACGAGCATGCGTACATCTAAACACAGGCACACTACACGGGTGTTTTGTCCATTTTCCTTTGACATATATGGATGGAGGGGCTCACTGTGCTGCCTATGGTATTTTGATATCCTCCTGCCTCAGCCTCTCAAGTGTTAGGACTATAGACTACCTTCCTCCCTGTTAAAGCCTGCTTTTAAAGAAGAAAGCTGGGTTACCATGATGAAGTTGGCCCACTCCTGAAAGAATACAACAATGGACTGGGGGGCGCTTGGTGGAGATTCTCCCCTGTAATAGTGCACATCCAACAGTAGAGAAGTGTGTTTGTTTCTAAATCATTCTTTTGGAAGCAAAGAGTATTCTAGAAACTGGCCTATGGATTTTGGCATTTCCATTCTCAAACTCTGGGCCCTGAAGGAACTCATATGCTCTGATACAATGTGGGAAGAATTAGGAATCTACAATGAAGAAACTCACAATTGCTTTGGTATAAAAAAAAAAAAAAGAAGCAAAAATACAACAAAAAAGGACTTCCTTGACATTTTCCACAGATTTAGAGGGTGGGGTGGAGGAAGGTGTGGGAAACTGTTTTCTCTTTATCCCAAAAGTAAGAGAATTTGGCTATCTTAACCAGGCATAGGAAGGTTGGAAGTGTGGGCAGTTTCTGAGTATTAAATGAACCCCAGAACCTCCCCCAGTCTGACAGTTGGAAATCTATCTGGGCAGAGGAAAGAATGACAGAATGCTCCTACTGTTCCCAAAGTTGGGACCAGACTTTCCAACATCTTCCTGTTCCCTTCCCTTCTCATCTGCCCTGGTGGCTAATTGCACCTGATGTCTAGAAAGCACACTTGGTCACTGGTGTTGGGTAATTTTTCTTCTCAGGTCCTGGGCTCTGTACTTGGGTTCTTTTCTTCTTTACTGCTCTTAAGTATTCTCAGCACCCAGAGACCTTACATTTGGATGAATCTTAAGCATGTTCCTGGGACAGAGACTCACACCCCTGTCTAAGCTTAGTCCTGAGAAATGGGCACACGCACATGTGCACACACACACAAACACACACGTGTGTATGCGTATGGGGATGGAAGAAAAGGAGAAGGAAGAAAAAAGAAGCAAGGAAGACAGAAGATGTTGGGGGAAGAAGGAAACTGGGCAAGAGGGTTTTACTGACAGTACTGGGGCCCAGGTAGGGGTATAGGGATTAGGGTGAGTCTAAGAGACAATGGGCCCTAATCTCAGTTCCAGAGAATGGTGTCAATTACCTAAAATTTTGATCCCCAGGTAAGAGGAGGAAGGCAATGCTTCTCTGTCCTTACTGGAGCCAGAAGTGAAACAACAGATAAAGAAGTCTGAGCAAGGGTTTTTTTTTTTTTTTTGAGACAAGGTTTCTCTGTAGCTTTTTTGGAGTCCCAGGGTCCCTCAGTGATTACTATTCTCCTTTATATCCTAGTTACTTTTCAGAAGGTCTTACAACTTCGGGGTACTTTTGCTTTGTAAGAAGCAGGAGCTATTTGAGTCTTTTAAATCCCAACACTGTGGGGAATTCCAAGATGTAATTCCAATATCTAAAATGTAGGTTGTATTTTCCACGTGCCAGGTTTTATAAGCATGGGTTTATTGAATTGAGACAATCCTGTAAGGAAGTATTGTTTTCACTTCTACTCATGGTGAAGAAACAGAAAAGTTCAGTCCGTTGCCCAAGTCAACACAGCAAGTAAGTAAACAACATGGCTGTGACCTGAATTCAGCGAAATTTATGAGGTTCTGCTGGTATGAAGAGAGAACTTGCCCTTGACCCTTCTCTTTTTATCCTATAGAGCACACTGGGCTTATAAATAGTAGCCCAGAAAGCCAATTATCCAGCTCAACTTTCTTCTTTAAGATCAACGAATCAGACCCAAAGAGGACAAGCTAAAATCTCAGAAGAGAAAATAAAGGCCATTGGCATCTTCCTTAGGAAAAAGACCTACATGATACCACTCACCCATAAACCATCTCTGGGTGAGGGGGGGGCGAGGTGGGAGGGGAGAAGAAGAAGAAATGCTGGAAGATTGTGTAAGGGCACCTTAAAGAGCTCAAATGGACGCAGGAATCTGAAGAATGGCTAGACGATCAAAGAGTGCTTAGGGGAAAACCCAAATTAACTCAATTATGTCTTGCACTTCCTCCTACTTGTTACATGAAGCTCAGAAAAAGGGTAATGGAAATAAGACCCAACTCATAAATTACAATCCTCCATTCATTCAACAAATAATTACTGGGAGCCTACCATGTCACAAATGATTTGCATACAGGCCTGTTCCCCCCATCTATTACATACAAGGTAGCTGGGCACAGAACACAACAAGGGATGCTCCTGCCCTGGCAGAGCCTACGTTCTGCCATCTGTTGGAGGTACAATGAACCTTATTTATCAAGCAGTGGTCTGTAGAAGGACAAATTCTATCTGTAACTTAGCCTTAAGGCTCAGTGCCGTTGGCCCCTGGAAGGCCAAGCAAGAGGATGCATGGTTTAGAACAAGCTATAACTGTTTCTGGCATGTTCTTGTCTAGTTGTCTATGGGCCATTAAAGGAGTGTGTGTGTGTGTGTGTGTGTGTGTGTGTGCGCATGTGAGCTATAGAGTACACGTGGAATGAGATGCTCTTGGCAGCACACGTGGAAGTTAGAGGTTGATATTAAGATCTCTTCCTCAATTGTTTCTCAGTTATATTTTGTGGTGATATTTTGTTTGTGTTCTAACAAATAAAGCTTGCCTGAAGATCAGAGTGTGGAGCTAGCCACTAGTTAGCTAGAGGCCAGGCAGTGGTGGCACACACTTTTAATCGCAGCACCTGGAAGGAGGAAATCTGGCTGGAAGGAGAGAGGAAGAGGTAAGGCAGGGTAGAGACAGTAGCTTGGCACCCTTTAGACTGATGAGTTGGCAAAGTGAGAGATGGCTGTGCCTTGCTCCTTCATCTCTCTAATCTTTCAGGATTTACCTCTATATTTGGCTCCAGTTTTTTATTATTTGACCAATTAGAATTCATGTCATAATATTTTTTGAGGCAGGATTTCTCACTGAGAACGAAACTTGCTGTTTCCGCTAGACTGACTGGCCAGTGAGCCCTCTGGGCTCTGCCTGTCTTTGTCCACACTGTTGGGTGGAGTTTCAGAGTGGGTGGCACGTCCAGCTTTCTAAGTCAATGCTGGGGACTCAAACCTGGGTCCTCAGCGCTGGGCAGCAGGCACATTCCCCTAAGAACGTCCCCAGTCCTAGTAAAGAAATTGAAAAAAAAATTATTGTAACAATTTAAAACTCTGAACCTCACTTCAAATGCACAAAATGACTAAATGTTATATTTTGCATTTCCAAGGAATAATACAGAAAAAAAAAATAAACCAGAAATCCGTTGCAATGAAGAAGTAGTGGCCTGTTACAACTGAAAATTCTATTCTACAATTTTCAAATTCACTTCTGAAGCTTTCTGATAGAAAGTTTAATAATGGCTAGAGAAGTGCCTCAGGTCTGCGGCTGTTTCAGAGGGCCTGACTTCAGTTCCTAACACCCTTGTCGCCAGGGGAATCTAACATCCTCTTCTGGCCTCCTCAGATACTTTAATACACATGAATATATGTTTAATATATTAATATATAATACACATGAATATATATGTGCGTACACACATACGCACAGACATTTAACAAAAATGTGCTGATTAATGCTATATTTTATGTTGACTAAATCACTCATGTATGTGTGTGTGTATGTGTTTTCATACGTCAGGTAGCTCCTGAACCATTTGATATTCACTGGGAATCTGTTGCTCTCTAATTGCTGAAAACTGTGCTTGAAGAAATGAAGATAATTCCTTTTGATATCACAACAGTGATCCAGAGATTCCCCAGTCTTAAGGAATGAACGGGTCAGGGCTCTGTTCCTACCGCTGTTCCTAATCATGGCTCTCCTCTGAATTACTAGCTGTCTGCTCAGGTTGGATTTGTTCTTTTGTTTGGTTTTGTTGTTGTTGCTGTTTTATTTGTTTGTCTTTCTCTTGGAAGAAAAATGTCCAGGTTACTTCAAGGCTCTTGTCTTCCTTCTGAACTTTACTCTTCCTGGAGGAACTTAGGTCATGTGTCTTCTCTGGGCTAATTACTGCAGAAAGGTCATGGGGCTATCTTGATGGGGCTCCAGCTGGAGCTGGAGGATAAATAGATGAACTGATAAAAATGACAGGCTGCTCCCATTGCAGGAGAGGTGAGCAGATATGGAAAGGGACACAGTTTACTTCAAAGCACTGTGCCATTCAAGGGATTGGGCTTCGACCTCACCCCCGGTGATTACTCCAGTCTAATCGGATACCCAGACAAACCTGGGGACCTTTCTTGGTACCACTTTGAGACTTTGTACGTAGAGTTTTAAAAAGCCCAACAGATAGATTCACTATGAGATGTTACAAGTTCTTTTGATTTGGCTATAGATTTTCAGTAGGAGACAATCAGCCTCCCACCCTCGAGAGAATGTATTGAAACATTTAGGTAAAATGAAAATTGACCAAGGTTTTTGCCGTGTGTGCTAAATCCATTCCAATCAGGTTGGTTTTGCCAGGGTATGGCAAGGTGGTTGAAGGTGAAGATGGAGAGAATTCTCTGCCAGGTGGCTGGGAAATTGCATCTGTGAAGTTTGCCAGCCTGGTGGACAGTTCTAGGACTGGAAGAAGGTGGTGAGCTGAAGAGTGGTCCTGAGTCTGGAATTCCTCAGGTCTGCCTGGGGCTGTGGGCACGCTGGCTAGCTTCCTTACAGGAACCTTTCCTGACGGGAGCCATCCCCGCGGAGCTTTCAGAGCTGTCTCAGTAACACTCCCGAGCTGTGTTTTATAGTGTTCTAGATTATAGGATGCCACAGCATAAACAGAGATCGTTGCTTTGTTTACAGCCGGGCAAAGACTGGTAGAAAGAAAGCACATGAAACTGGATGCTCTAGGGTGACAATGTCAGCTCTTATTCACTGAGGCCCAATAAAACCCAGGTCCTTGTCTTTAGTCCGTTATTACTATTGCTAATGGCGTCACTAGCTAAGAGAGTCACATGACTTGTTTATCCTTATTTTGAGCTTCTTGGTGACCTGTGAGGGGACCATAAGAGAGAGTTGAAGGTGAAAGCATTGGGTGAAGGTTGGGGATGGAGGAAATAAAGGTTATGTCATGAACATTGCACTAAATTTAATTTAGGGGAAATTGTTGGAGTCCAGCAAAACAGATGATTTGGTTTCTCTGTTACTAAAGGAAGTAAGGATGTGGATCTCAGATGAACCCAAGAGGGAGAAAGTTGTTCACAGAAGTGAATGAGGTGTATTTCACTGCCAAGGGTTAGATCTCAGAATCTCATGGTTGAGGAAACCACTGAGGCTCTCAAAGGCAAAAATGGACAACACACTACCTTATTAAACACACTACCTTCTGTATTAGTCTACAGATTCTTTGTTGATAACCAAAGGTGTAGAACGACGTTTAAGTTTCAAAATACTCCATCTAGTTGTCTTTGAATAAGGAAGAAACAAGGACCCATGAGCTAAATGGAGATGGGGTTTTGGTTTTGTTTGGTAAGAGAGCTTTTAAAGTCACGGCTAAGTGCTAGCTAGTTCAAACCGAGCCTGTTGGCACCACCCCTGTTAAAGCAGCTCAAATTCTCTAATGGCTTCAGAAAAAAAATTGTGCTTAGAATATGAAATCACAGTTTTGTTTAGGGGTTTTCAGGTGTGATGTTTTCAGAAATGATTTTTTTGGCAAGCGGTCTTTTCAGTGCGATCGCTTCCCCTTCGGTTAACAGACCAACCACAGAAATGTCAGGGGCATTCTCTGAAAAGCCAGGATTCTGGAACTTTCCTGTGTGGTTGTGTGGCTCCATCAGGCAGCTCTGCCTGCTTCTGGGAGTTGTGTGAGGTGTGTACACCTCGGGAGGTTGGAAGCTGAGGGTGCCCTTGTGAGGACTCAGCCAGCTTGGCACACTCTTGGCTCTGGGAAGTCCATGCTGTTGTGCACAGAGCAGGTGGGCGAGAAAGCGCAGCACTTCAGGGCACACTGTACAGCTGCAAGAGGCGGAATTCCCCTCCAGAGGATCGGCGCTGCTTTGAAAGTGATTCATCATTAAACTAGAAGGATTTCTGAAGCAGTAGCTCAACCTGGGGCTTGATTGGTTTCAAATTAACTCTTTGTAGTCATTTTTCATTCATCCTTTAAGAGAAGAGAAGCGCTCTGTTTTTTCCACAGATGGAACACAAATACTCCTTGACATCTCTTCAAGAGTAGCGAAGCTCTGGGGCGGTTTCTGAACTGCATCTGCTTTTCATTCCGGCCCTCTTGCTGCTAAGAGGGCCGGCAGGGAGGGGCTCCCGCTGCGGTCCAGGGGCTGTTTTGTGTCAAGTTCACCACGTAGGAAAAAAAAAAAGAGAGAGAGATTTGCGTTTCCCTGCAAGGAGAGTCTGTGCTTCTGAAGCTACAGGGGGAAAAAGAGGCATGCTCCTGTCTGTTTTTCCTGTCTCCTCTTTCTGGATCTTTCTTCCCCTGGTCTCCTCCCTGCTTAGGAGTTAAGAATGGCTTTGCTTCGGCTAATGCCACTAATTTAAAGCCTTTTCTCCCCCAGTGGTGGATATCTGCTAGCATTGATTTCTCTGAGGGAGACTACTCATGTGTCTGTCAAAAGTGCCTTTCATTCACGAATCTCATAAACAATTAAATGCATAGCATGCTAGCCTATGGAAACCTTTCTGGCGACTTAAGTGAAATTTCCTAATCCTCTTCTGCAGCGAGCCAGGCCACAGCACTGTGGCCCATTGGCGGGCTGGGGCTCCTTAAGCACTTTGATCTCGGGACTTCATTACAGCTCATTTCATCATCAGGGATGATCTGAATTCATGAGCTCGTCCCTTCCTAAGAAGTGCCACTCGGAGCCATCCTCAGAAGCAACCACGGCTCGAGGGAAACTGGTCCCAACCACACTTGAAAGAATAATGGGCTAGCTTCAAACACAAGTGAAAAAAATAGTTTTTTTTTTTTTTTATTAGCCAAATGAGCCTTTGAATGAAATGCTTCATTAAACGGAGAAGTCTCATTTTCAGGGCATTGTTGAACCCACCAATTGCCACTCAGAGATTAGCAAGTGTGATTATTTCGTTTTCTCCCCCCCCCCCCCCCCCCAGATAGCAACCTTATCCGGGGCAAGAGGAAACTGAAAATGGCCCTTGCATTCAAAGCCAGCACACGGTTGAGCCTGCGCCCACTTAGCTCCACAGATCCAGAGCACCACCCTTACTTTCCTGTTTTCTCTTTGAAGTAGTGGGCCGCTCTTCAAGACACCCTTTTTATTTACTAATATTATTTTTAGATTTTGTTTAAAGTGTGTGTGTGTGTGTGTGTGTGTGTGTGTGTGTGTGTGTTTATATACTCTCGTGAATGCAGATGCCCAAAGAGGCCAGAGGAATCAGATCCAGCTGGAGTTAAAGCCAGTTGTGAGCCGCCCTGTGTGGGTGCTGAGCCCTGACCTTGGGGCCTTTGGAAGAGCAGCAGGTGCGCTCCATTTTAAAATTGCCATTAAGAAAACTTGAAGTTTGATCAATACCCTTGTTATTTCTAAGGCTGCCAAGCCTAGAGCAATGTAGGTGACTGGAAGACAGCGGGAGCCAACACGAAGCCAAGCACAGGGAGACGGGACAGGGTGAGGCGGCCTCAGCCGTCGGCAGCCACGACTGTAATTATATTTTGCTCAGGCTTAAACCAGGGAACGCACAAAGGAGCCACTATTAAAGCATTAATTCCCACTAAGGAAGGCCTGTGCAGCAGCAAGTTCTGCGCACCGAAGACTTAGCTGCATAAGCTACAGACAGCTTTAATGTTGCACCGACGTGGGGAGAGAAAGAAGAAAGAGCAGGTGGGGTCCTGCAAAGGCTCTCTCTGCAATCGTTGCCCGGTTCCTTTCTCCCCATTGCTAACCTCAGCCCCTCCCCCCCCACACACACCTGTGATGCAGAGCTCCATCTTCTCCCACCCCACCCCAGCTTCTCAATGCCCAGGGTATTGCTAAAGATGGCACCCCTCCCCCCACAGGCACACCAGCAGGCCGAATCCTCATGCCCTGGCTGAGTTAGAGCGAGGGGCAGATGAACCACTTTTGACCCCTGAGAAGAACGGGTGTGAAGAGCCCCTCACATGGACTTGGCAGATTTCAGAGGAGAAGCACTTCAGGCTCCTTCCACAGGACCCCAAATTTCAAAGTAACTGGTCCCCACTACATGACCTCCTGTCGGCACACCTGCAAATAGCAGCAAGAGCTTCAAGACCCCCTCACTCAGTCTTGCGGTTAAAATGACTGATAAGATCCGAGATTGCCCTACCACCTAAGGAAGACGGAGGGCCAGCAAATGTGAATTCTACATTTTTTTTTTTTTTTGAAGCACCACAAAGCCAGGACCTGCTGCTGCTCCGCCACGGAAGTCTCACAGAGCACATGGGATGCTCTTTCCATCTCATCCCTTCTCTAGATTCTCCCCTGAGGGGCAACATGAGCCACGGCTCCCCTCCTCCGTCCCTCGCTTCCTGTCGTGGGCACAGGATGAAGACTTGGGTCATGCCTTGGCCCTGTTGTATGTTAAGAAAGGAAGACAGTTTCCACATTGACACTGGTTCAAAAGAAATCCTATCAAGATGTCGGTGGATCTTTGCTGACAAACCCCTGCCCAAACTGTGATCTCTTTCCCTGTGTTGAAGTCTTAACAATGTGACTGCATGCTGAGACTTTCTCTGGCTAAATTCACGTCCCTAAAGTCCTTGGAGATTATCACTCGCATCAAATATGAGACCAAGGTCACAAAGCACAAACTGAAGATGACCCTGAGTAGAAAAATCAAAGTTAGCCGTCTAGTTTTTGAAGTCACTCCACTGGTTTTAATTGATCCCACACACTTATGTCCGTGAATAATTGCCTGAACTCTTCTGGTTTTGTTTTATACCCCTGGTACGCTACACCTGAATAATTCATTACTTAAACTGGCCTCTGTGCTCTAAGATTGGGTTAGAAGCAATAGCAGCAATACACGCAGGACTCTGAAACTCCAATTGGATGTGAGCGGTAAAAGATTAGAAGGAATTCTTCATTCCACTTGGTTCTGGCCCTACCACATGCATAAAGAGATGGTCATTATTTGCCGCCCATCTCTTTCTGTTCATTGATACACACAGTAGCCAATCCTCACCGCCAACTTGACTGAATTGAGTCACCTCTGAGTGGGAGGTGTTTTCAGAAGAGAGAAACCCCTCTCTGGATATGAGTGGGCCTAGCTCGTGGGCTGGAGCCCTGTGCTAAGAAACGTTTACAGAGACTAGGCCGACAGTCCGTCCCATTCATCTCATTCTGCTCCCGGACTCAGGTAACGTGGCCAGTGGTCTTACACGGCTGCTCTCACTCATTGCCACCACGATACCCTCAGCCTGTGAACCAAACCCACCCTTCTTTCCTCATAACCGGAAGACAGGTAACAAATGCTGCAACAGACTGAATCAGAGAGGGTGGGTAGGGAGTATGGTCCCTAGGTTAGAGATCAAAGAAGCTGCCCCTTCAACATAGTCTGGTCTCCTGACAGAGGAACAATGGTTATCTAGATTATTCTATGGTTAATAAAAACTCAGGAGGCATATATGGGGTTAAAACTTGATTGATCAGAAAAGTGCTGAAGAAGCGACCAGTGGCCCCCATCTCTCTCTCCTTCATCTAAAAAGGCAGCGCACCTTTCTAAGCCCCTCCCTACCTCTTCCCATGTCTCTGTTTCTGCCCTGGGTCCTCCAGAGCCTCTAGGGCTAATTTTGGTCAGCTAGTAGCTAGTTCCGCCCTCGGATTCAAGGTAAACTTCCTTGGCACAGCGGAGTAGGGAGTGGCCGTGAACACCCCTCCCGCAACACGGAGGCCTTCCTGACTGTCGTACCTCAGATAATGCTGGCTATGAATGAGATCTCTGCTCTCAACTTCACATAAAATGTTGTCTTTCACATACTACAAAAGCACAATTAACCATTGTGCCTCTATGAGCTTTCTCATGAATTTCCTCATTGGTAAAAACCAAGGATAGCCAGACCTTCATATAAGGCTAAGGGAAGGGTTACAAGGATGAGCGTGGGAAGCCTTCAACACAGGCTGGGTCTAATTCACAGTGAATAAAGCAGTCCCTTTCCCTGTTTGGTTATTACTTGTCCTCTTGGTATTGATGAGGAGACCCGGCACCAGAATGCACGAGAGACTTCCGTGAGGAATGTCACACAGACAGAACGATACCCAAGATCATATTTCTCCTTGCTTTTGAGCCCACTCCCCGGTGAGAGCTCTTGCTGAAGTGTGAATTTCTTCCGCATTGTCCTGAGGTCTGTCTTCTAACAGAGTGCGTGTTTTAAAGCAGGATTAGCTTGCGGGAGCATCTGAACGGAGCCAACCTAATACAATTTCAAACATAAGTTTTATCCTGGCTGAATGCATTGAAGTACAAAGGCTCCGTTTAGTTGGATACAAAGTAATTTGGGGGAGATAGCTTCCATGAGCTGTACACAGACTGAGGTAACTTCAATTGCTCTAAAGCACCCAACGACTTAGAGATGATTGAGCTGTCAGGTTTGCCAGCAGCCATGTCTGCAATCGAAATCAATGGCTCTACCAGTGGGGCCAGATTTATTCTCCACCCTTTGTTTGTTCCGTTCACTAATTATATTCATATCTGCTGCTTTGAAGTTATCGAGACTATTGGGAAATGTAAAGGAAGCTATATTGATTTCAATCTAATATCATTCCCTCTTTATTGCCTTCATCTATGGACTGTCTCCCACGGTGAGTGACATGTGGCCGGTGTCACATGTCAAGCCTGGGCATCAACAGAGCTTGGTCTTCTCTGGATCTGCAGTCTCTTTGGTGAGGGGGTTTAGATTTAGAATGTCTGGATTGTATTCTCCCCAAATCTCCGCAACCTCTCCTTTCAAAATCAATTTCAGTTGTCAAAAGCGGGGGGCAGGGAGGCGGCTGTAGTGAGTCACTTTGAAATAATATAGCTTATTATTATCATCTATTTTTTTAAAAAAAAAAAGCTTATTACTGTAATTTTTCTCCCAAGGGAGTTGATTTGATTTACGACCCCACCCTCCTTATCTCAACATGTGGTTGAGTTCAGAAGGGAATTAAAATTCGGGGATTTTTTTCCCTCCAGGGTAAAGCTGATAGATAGCTAATACTCAAACCTCATTTTTGAGTTGAGCAGGAACTTTTTAGTCTTTTGAATTTAGTTTTTAAATATCCGTGCGGTAACTACACTCAAGCCTCTTCCCAAACTCATCTGTTTGGTCCGGATGCTTGGAAGCAGCCTTTCCAGCTGGGACAGGCATGCCATGGTGCTGCAGGGTGCTCCAACAGTCCACGGAAAGAGCACGGTGCAGTGCAGGCTGTCACCGCATGAGGACAGGGTCTCTGATCCGAGTTCTTCACTGCTAGCACCAAGAATAATGTATGGCTCATAAGAAGCGCTCAATAAATATTTGGGAAATAATGCATGGGTATGCATATAACAGAATTAGGTCAGAACTGGAGCTTTGGGGACAGTAAAATATATCCATGTATCATATTGATGGGGATGGTGACCTTAGTCTGCTCATTTGCAGTGTCCCCATATGTAAAATGGGTGCAGAACAGGGCATACTGTTTCAGATGCCTGGGAGGTCATGCATGGAGAAGATTCCGTGGGGTTTTGAAAAATAACAAGTCTCAATTCACGGGGTTCATATTCTTGTTATTGTGAATTCTTCCAATCCGGGTCTAAAGGTGTTTAGAGTCCAAATATTAGGAGCTTATGAGTTAAACCCCGTTTTTCAGAATGATTCCTTACATTGAAGTGACCCTCACCTTGGGGAAGGAAATGTCACTGACCCGTTGAAAGGACAGTCTTCACCATATCTGTGGGCTTGGTTTTCTACAGTGATTGGGCTTGGGGGCTTCTCATGACACCCCAGACACAGCAAGGAGAGAAGATGAAACATCTCATCTTGGAGGAAGATGGCCTGAGATTGTTGTGTGCTGAGATCTAGGACACCAGCTATGCTTTCCAGAGAGCTTTCATTTATTTTTTGCAATGCTGAAAGCTCGGCAGGTCATCTAAAATCTCACAGTGTCATCGACACGAGAAGATCATATTCCAGCTCTGCATCCCTTCCACAGGGTGCTACTGTGAGAAAAAGGAAATCCCAGACATGAAGATTTCCCAGAGTCCCAGAAGGGCTCAGTGGAACTGAACATGCGAAGTGAACTTCGAAAAGGAGTCTGTTGACCAAGGCACAGGAGCAGAAGCTACCGGCTGGCTTGTTCACTCTTTCTAGCCCGTATCCAGCTCCCATCAGCACCAACATCATGAGACATCAGCATACAGCTCTCTCCTTGGGTTCCTTTTCCTTCTAACTTCTAGGTCCTTTGCACGTGGGGTATAGGAAGAGGTGAAGGGATGACGAACAACATGGGGTGATGGGAAACCACTGTGGCCCAGGCTGGAGATGGCAATCAAAGATCAAAGAGAGTCTAATGACTTCACCTGAGAGGGTCACCAGTGCAAAATCGGCATACCTAGAAGTGGAGACTTTTATAGATGAGCATAAGCAGTAGGGTATGGGACAAAAATGCCCAGGGCAAACCAGAGATCGGGTCAAGCTCAAGAGCGTTTGTCTTTTTCCCAATGAGGCTGGCCTCCATTCAGTTCAACTTACGGTTATGTGTGGGAGTCCAGCCCAGCGTGACCACATCTTGTGATCTTCAGAGGAGCCGGCCGTTCCATTCTTCTCTGTGAAAACTCTGAAGTTATTAACATTCACAATGTATTTATTATTTTTAAGTGTGCAAACCAAAGATAACCTATCTCAGGCCTTCCAGATCACTCTGAGATAAACATTCTACCATTAATCTGCTGAGTGACTATAATATGTCTGGCACCGTGCCAGGAACCAGCAGCTATAACATTGCGAATGAGCTGGGCTCTGTTTTCAACAATTTTGTTCAGCAAAGCAGGAAGAACAGAAAGAGAGTAAGTTCTAGATGAAAGTAAGGGAGACCGGGGCCAACTGGACAGTGAAGGAAGAGGCTATCTCAGCGCCTGAGGCTGGAGGTCAGAAAACACTACAAGGGTGCTACCCAATGGACGGGCAGCAGGAAACACATTCAGGAAATGGGGAACAGCTCATGCATACAAGTAAAACCCTGCACAACATACTTAAAACAACAAGGATGGGCTTTGATTGCCGACGTACAGGATAAGTGGCAGACACCAAGGTGACTCGGTAAAGCCTCCACCTCTAGGTTTAGTGTGTCCTCTAGCTCCCGTTCAAACTGATTTCTGTGACATTTTTGATTGTCAGGTTGAGTAAACCTGTGACAGTCAGTATGAAGTGTGGCACCCGAGGATCAAGGCAGCATGGCAGCCTAAAGGTCTGTCTGCCAGGGACATTGCCTAGGTACAGTCGACTTTCCCTGTGGCCATTCCGCCTGCGCTACCCTTCTGCCCCATTCACCTCTGCAGCTCTCATCCTGTTGCAGCTGTATCCATTTGACATCTAGGGGCAGCAACAGCTTTCCGTATCAAACGCCTGTTGATAGTCGAAGGATCACAACACAGATTTCCCCAAAAGTCAGAGTTCTCACACTAAGCTATAGTCTTCCAAATACACACACCTGCCCAACCCTCACGACTTCCTTCATCATCTGTAGCCAGGACTGCATTTTCCTAGTCCTGCTTGGTTAGGTTTCTTACATGTTTGCTCCTTTCTTCCTCGGAGTTATCCGGGGCACCGCCCGCTATCCTGGCTGAGTGGACAGTTTACCTCTCTTTCCCGGGGGGCTGTAAGGATACACAGCATACCATGGCAGACAATCTCCGCACACTGGGGCTCAGACTGGAACCCTGCCTCTCTGTCTCACCTGTTACGGTTCCCCTCATCTTCTCACAAAGACACTTCTTGTGGAAGCAAGACACCGAGTACCCGACACACATCTCCACTGTGATGACTAACGGCCCAAATGCCCCGAGGAGGCAGCCTTTTAAACAGGCCATCCCCAGGGTCCCATCTTTCTTTAGCTCTGGCTGGACAGTGTAAATTTGGAAGGGGTGAAATACATCAGATGAGAGTTTAGAAAACATTTTTTTGCAGACAGATTGTCATGAACATGGGATCTTTCCTCCCCCTTCTTTCTATTAACCAGTGTGTGTAATTCTAGAATTTATTCTCTAGAGTGAAGTAGTAATAATCTCATTTGCCCCGACTCCGAAGCCCTTTGAAGTTAAACATTGAGAGAAAGAACGGCAGGACCACTCAGCAGAGATTAGATCTTGTTTTAAACACTAGCTGCTCTGAGAATAATTTCCTTAATTAATATTCACCAGATATCATACACTTGAGACTGTATTTTCCTGTAACCTACTTGCATGTAATTGTTCGCCAAGGCTCTTTAGTCCGTTTGTATTTTCCTTTTGTGTCAGTGTTCAACAAAATCATTTCCATCTAAAAGCAGTGCTGAGGGGCTGGCGGGGCACGGGGTCTCCCCTTCTGTGTGAAAGCTAGCACACGGGGGCTTTCATCTCATCTCTAAAGTTAATATTGTTTTGTACTCATGCCTGTTGTTAACCGGGCTCCCAGACTCGCTCTACTTTGGACTGCAGCCCTGATGCACGCTCTCGCAGCTCCTCTTAGCTAAGCACTTGAGAGCTTCGACTGCTTTGAGCTGTGAAGCCCCCAAAGGAACCACGTTTGCTCTCAGCACCGACATCTAGGGGATCGATGCCCACCTGGGTCAGAAATCAAAACATCGACAGCTTAAGTGACCAAGAGTCGGTTTATGGAAGATCAGTGGGAGATGCTAAAATAGCTGGAGAGAAACCTTTCTGCTGGTCCAGTTTCAGGGCCTCCTCCACTGTGCCTGTTTCTCAGAGCGAACTGAAAACTGAAAAGGCACCTGTAAGCATAATGCTGGAAAGATCAGAACAAGATAGCTGATTGCTGAAGGTTTCCATTCTTTGCCTTCCACACTAGTGTATGTAAGCAAATACCTCTTATAGGGAAAACGTCTAACCCATTCCCTCCTACGTCTGATGGGTAGAGATAGGTTTCTGCTCTTTATTTTGTCCCAAGTCACAGATGGTGTGTGTGTTTTTTTTAACTTTTAAAAAATGATTTATTTTTATTTTATGTGCATTGATGTTTTGCCTGCATGTGTGTCTGTATGAGGGTGTCAGATCCCCTGGAACCGGAGTTACAGACAGTTGTGAGCTGCCACATGGGTGCTGGGAATTAAACTTGGGTCAGTGTTCTCAAGCACTGAGCCAACTTTCCAGGCCCAAAGATGTGATTTTTAAAGTAGTGTCTTCTGGGTTTTGTCACTGTTGTTTGGTTGGTTGGTTTGTGTAGTAATTGGAGTGGCGGGGCTGCGTCCCCAGCACCCCGGCCACCTCCGGCTAGCTTTACCCGAAATAATTACACGGACACTGTATTCTTTTAAACACTGCTTGACCCATTCTCTTCTAGGCTAATTCTCACA
>NC_022022.1:26404151-26421216 GCF_000317375.1 Microtus ochrogaster | reverse complement strand
CCCGAGAGGAGAGCTGTCGAGTCTCTGACCTCACTTCCTCTTCCTCCCAGCGTTCTGTTCTGTTTACTCCTCCCACCTACGTTTTAACCTATCAGGGCAAGCAGCTTCTTTATTTAACCAACCAATGACCTTCCTCCATCAGGTTTGGCTTGGTTATTTTTTGTTTGTTTGTTTGTTGGGTTTTTGTTTTATTTTGTTTTTCAAGACATGAGTGTGTGTGTGTGTGTGTGTGTGTGTGTGTGTGTGTGTGGCCCTGGCTGTCCTGGAACTCCCTTTGTAGACCAGGCTGCTCTTAAACTCAGAGCTCTGCCGTGTCTCTGTGCTACCACCACCCGACTGTATCCGCTGTTCTAAAGCTAGAGAACACCCATGTACAAGGCCAGAAGAGGACATCAGTATATCACCTGCCTGCTCTCACCCCCTTCCTTAGTCCTCTGAGATAAGGTCTCTCACTGAATCTGGAGCCACAAGATTTGGACTAGATTGGCTGGAGAAAAAGGCCCATTTTCCCCAACCCTCAGAGCTAAACTGGAATTGTAGGCACACAAAGCCATGCCCAACTTCTTCCGTGTGTACCGGGGACCTGAACTCAGTTTGTCAAGCTTGTATTACAAGCACTTCTATTTACTGAACCATCTTCCCAGATCTGCCCTCCTGCATACCTCATGTGGTCCTGTGTCCAGAGCACAAGTTATTGATATACATGGAAATCACTGAAATTAGAAGCCTGAGAGAGAGAAAAGGCACTGGAACAGACGGCGACATGAGTTGGGGTCTCATAGTTTCTGAAAGAGAAATCCAGGCCCACCAAGGAACTGTTGTCTCCATACTTCACTCAAGCTAGGGGCAGCACTGGCATCAGAAGCTGCATGAATATAGTATACTACAAACATACACCCCTGGAGCAGCCACTAATGGAGGCTAGTACAGATCTAACGCTATTCTAACCTATGTATATACACACATGCTTCTCTTGCTGAGTGAGCATGGATATGTCATGAAATGTATTTTCTGAAAATATAGGAGTAGAGAACAAACAAATAGGAAGAAAATCACCAACTGCTCAGGAAGTAAAGACATGAGGTAGGAAAGGGTCATATGGCTACAAGCCATGTAGGGGCTAGCCGGGACTCCGCCTCTAAATAAATGTCATTGCAACAGGGCAGTTCCTCAGAAAGTCCACGACTCATTTGATGTGAAATAGAGACTTCCAGTAGCCTATGCGAGGGAAATGAAATTTGTCACTTAGAAATTCACAACAAATAAATCCCCAGATCCAGATGGTCTCACTGGAGAATTCCACTACATATTCAAAGAAAAATTAAGGACAATTTTGCGCAGCTACTTCCAGAAAAGAGAGGAAGAAAGGAGACTTCTCAGTTCGTTCTATGAAGTCAGGATTACCATAATATCAAAACCAGACTGAGTCAGAGGAAGGAAGAGAGAAAACTGTGGACCAGGACCCTCACAGACATGGATGTAAAACTTGAAGAAACATCAGCAAGTAATGTCCAAGATCATAGACTACACCTGAGTGCCTGCTCGAGGAACCTTAATGCGGTCATTAAAAATTCAGGCATCAGCCACAATATTAATGAGCTAAACAAGAAAAGGAAATAATCAAAGTATGTTAAATAATGCAGACAACACGTTTTCAAAAAGTCAGTACCCTCCTTGTGATAAAAGCCATCAGACAAGTAGGAGCAAAGCCAGAACCTTGCACGTGGTAAGCTAACTACGCATTCTTTGTGTGATCTCCCTTGCTTCGGGGTGCAGGTGGGACCTGTGGCATGATCCTAGCCAACAGAACATGGCAGAGAGGAATAGCCGTCAGCTACGTCACTATGCTCCCTAAGACTTTCTCTGAGCACACTGCAGCTAGAAACTCTCCAATGACCATGGAAAAGCCCGTGTGGCTAAGCACTGAGGACCCAGAAGGGCTCTAGCTGGCAGTCAGCAAAAACCTGATCAGGGGAGCCTGCTGCTACAAGGAAATGCATTCTGCTGAACCCTGATGAACTCCGGGCAGGTTTCCCTCAGCTGGATGTCTACGTGAAAATACAGCTCAACCAGCTCCCAGACCACAGCGCTCTAAACGAGGATATGATTGCATAGCGTGCAGCTCCTGACCCGTGGAGACGAGAGGGAAGAAACATGCATGACTTCCAGCCACTAATGCTGTCATGATTTATTATGCAGCAAGAGATAAATATCCATCTACTTGCCCTGACACTTACAAGCTTATGTGACTTTCACTTTCAGCTCACAGCCTGCTGTCATCCTAGCCTTGAAGCCTCTATGACGCCATCTTCCTCTCCACAGGCTGGCACCAGGCACACACAGATCCTGTCCCTGTCCTTCAAGGCTCTGTTCCCTATGGGAGAAGGATGTCCCCCTGCGGTGAGCCTTGCCAAGGCTCCTGCTCCCACAGCCTTCCAGGTTGGCCCTACCCAGTGAGGGTTCGATCAGAACCTCAAGGGGTCAGGGAAAGCCTTTCACTCTTGCCATGGGCGCATTTCTTCTGAAGTTTTGGCTCCCCCAGGGTCTGCTCCAGTGTACCCCTCCATTAGGTGTTCTCTGTCCTTGGGCTCTCAGAATCACCACCTCTTTTTTTTTTTGCCTCTCTAGCCTCGGGGTGTCCTGACCTCCAGGTTTCTGTTTTCCTGCACCTTTCTGCTGTTTACCTTCTTACAGACTCCAACATCTAGGAAATCAGTTCTCTGCTTCTACTTCCCCTGGGTGTAAATACTTGTGATAGCTTGTTCTTTCTTCAGAGACACTGGCGAGCGCATGCACTTGCCTGGGCTTCTGTCTCATCCAGCTCTGGAATGGGGACCTCAGCACAGTGGCAGCATGATGCCAGGGCCCCTGATACGACATATGTCACAAACAAATGCTCTATGGGTACCTCCTGCCCAGGGGCCTTGCCAGCACCTCGACGGTAGCAGAGAGTGGTCCAGGGTACGGGTTCTTTGACGTGCATGATCTAGGAGTAGAGAATGAACCTATTAAGAGATCGTTAGACCAAGGTGATACACACTAGGAGAGGTCATTCCAAGGGCAATGCGCAGATGGGGTAGAAGAAGAAACCGGGGGAAAGGAGGGAGGGAAGGGACAAGCCACGCAGACGCAGAGTCCCGGATGAATATGGTGGGTTTGTTGAGTAAGGGGTGTCCCAAGATCCAGCTGTCGCATGTGGTTTCACTCTGCAGCACACTCTCCGTTTTCAGACCCCATGTAGGATTCCCGCAGCCTCCCAATACATGGCTGGACATTCCTTAGCTCTCATGGTTGAAAGCTACCACCGTTGAACTTGTCTCTGATGGCACTTTCCCCCTTCTCAACGGGTTTCTTCCGAAGTATTTTCCAGGCCGTGTTGCAGTCAGAAGCTAGCTTCCCTGTAGCCTAGGGATCTCCTGTGGGAAGGGCTCCAGGTGCTATGAGGACACACTGATGGAACACATTTGGCCAAGAGCGTGGCCAAACCGTGTGCTGGGAAGAGCCACGTAAGGGAATTCCAGGTCTATCATTGAATAGCTGTCTCACAGGAAGCAAACAGCTTTATCCGTCTAGAAAAATATGAGAATTTCTGTCCAGTGGAGGAGGGCAGTTTCCTTAGAAAGTGTGCTTGCACCACTGGTTTTTCTCTGCCTGCACCAGAGTTGGTTCCTCATCAAGCTACTAAATCCTTAAATAAGTCTGTGGATGAGATGCTGCTATTTGCTCCCATTCAGCGATTTAAACACCCCACAGCTCAGAGGCATGACATGCTCAAGGTCCCAGCAGCCGACAAGCAGAACTTGAAAGCAGAGTCTGAAACTGCTTCCAGGGAGACCTCTCTGCGGTGCACCAGGGGCCTCGGGCTGGGCAGAACGACCAGCTCAGTAAGTTCACGTTCTATCACTTTCTGCTCCTCAACAAGGAAGCCGAATGCAGCTGGAGCCTGGCACGCTACCAGCCGGATCTGGAGACAGGGTAAGTTCAAAGGCCATGGCCTCCAGTCCCGCACTTAGTATGAGCTCTGAGCTTGGAGCTGAGTAGTTTCTACCAAAGATGTGTACTGAATCTCCCAGAATGAGAAGAGTCTCAGCCTCTGGAAAAGATGGCCCTGGGTGTGTCAGCCCTGATGGTTGGCTTACCATGTAATAGATGGCGTGCCAAACTCACACCCAAGAGTGACATGCTTTGTGCAGCTGTTACATACGTTTTCTAAATGTTTAATTACATTTATTGATTTGGCGAGGGGGGGGTAGATTGGCGGAAGTTTGTGGGACTAGGTCAGCTCCCTCCATTGTGTGATCGTCAGGCTTGGTGGCAAGTGCCTTCACTTGGCCACTGAGGTGGCCAACTAACATGTGTTTTATGGATGCCAAACTGACTTGTTTCTGTCACTGGGAGGTATCCGGGTGAGTGTTAACCCAGACATGGGAAGGGAGGCCCTGAGTCCCCTGGTACTGGCGGTTAATCTTGTTTCCCTCTCCTCTGAGCCCTGCCACTGAGATCTACATTCTGTGCTTCAGCCTGCAGGCAAGCAGGCCATTGGGCTGCATCCTGGTCAAATGTCTCCAGTTTCAAACCTTCCCCGGGGCTTGAGGGTGTGGTGATTCTCTGACCCTTCTTCCTGCACCACGCTCTGGCTCCCTGAGCAGAACAGCGGGACACCGGGCCAGCTGCAGGGGATGCCTCTGTACCAACATCAAAGAGTCAGGCTAGCCTGTCTGCACAAGTGCCCGTGCCCAAGCATGTATCCCAGCCTATGCACACGCTACACTCACACGCGTTATTCATAATACACCACATGGACTTAAACACACCATACATAGCACACATGCATACTTCCTACAACACACACATACTTACATGAGCATCCTTGACATACAATAATATCAGACTACACACACAATCCATATAAACGCTTTATGCATACAGTGGCGCACACTCTTAATCATATATGAACACAGTACACATGTATGAGCTATGTCCTCTGCAGTGTTCCTAACACATTTCACATCCTTGCACTACGCATGTTCACACAACACATACGCATGTACAGCATGCACAACATACGTACATGTGCCATATATTATCTCATCTTTCTATATAATATACACATACACTATACACACACACTTAGGTAGCAAACAAACATATATACTCTGTACAAATCAGAGCATCTGCCTACCAGAAATACTCCCACACCACACACGTGGCGCTTCACACACCACAGGTGACTGCTACGTATGTTTTAAAGAGAGATGCACATCACACCTATTCCTTCAACGCATACCCAGCGACTGCACACACTCACACAGATGTTTAAACACACTCACATCTAGGCAGCAGCCCTAACCCAAGAGAGCTCCAGTCATTCTGAGGAAAGCCACAGACGGGCCCCTCCAGGGGTTCTTTTTGATTCCTGGCATCATTGTGTCCTTGTTGCTAGATAAATTAATTACAGAGTTGGAGAAACAGAAATCCAACTCCCACCCATTATGGCCCTGAAGTATCAACACTGTTGGATCTATTTATGAACTCTAAAACCCGAGGTGTGATGCGCGGTGTCGCTGCGCAGCCGGCCCTCTGGCACCCAGCCGACACAGCCTTTCATGTGGTGAGGAGCTATGCCATTCTGCTCAGCCCTCCTCCCTGGTGTTCACCTGGAGTGTGTCACGGCACAGGGAATAAACTTGTGTGTTGCCTGACCTTGGCACACACCCAGTCCTGGGGCTTCTGAGAACCTCTGAGCAGGAGGGATGGGGCTTTATTCGGGAGACAGAGGAATCCTCCCAAGGTTCCACCTCTCATTGCTCTGACGTGGGGAGGGGAGAACTTTCTGCCCCTGCTAACCCAGATCTTTCTTGGTCAGGTTTTGTGCTTGTGTGCAGTGGTGATGGTTTCCCTGAAGCTAGATTAATTCCATACGGGCCTTTGTCAGTTGGAGGGGGTTCTTCAGTCTGAGGCCTAGAGGGAGAACACACTCATCGGAAGGCCGCTGGAAGGCATACATGCCTGAATCCTATTGAACCTAGTCATCCCCACACTATGCCAGAAGGGAACGAAGGGCCTGAGACAGATGTGACAGCCATCACCAGTAAGCTGCCTCAAGAGACAAGCGACAAGGGTCTCTGTGGGCAGGGCCCACTGGGACATGGTTGAGATTGACAGTCTGTCTGTCCACCCTACTGTTTCCTGGTGCCTCTCTTGGTTGCTCAAGGCCAAACCTTCCCAAAAGATCTTCCAGAAGTCCCCAAGTGACCTCCCAGGGCAACCGTAGACACGGCAGAGGGAAAGTTCTACTTTCTCTGTAGTTCTGACGGGTACATGCTGCCAAAGAGAGGTTACTGCGGCACACAGGGGGAAGAACACTTGGTTGACATACTATAGAACCCTGTTTGTTCAGCCCTTCAAAGGCCATTAGATTTGTTAGAGCCAAGTCCTGACACCGGGACCATCTAGATAATACATACGCAGAAGCTTTTAGACTTGACACCCGTGTTAGTGGGTGGCCACAGACAGCTTTGGGGCTGCTAAAGGCACTTGGAAGTTCTGGAAGGAGAGAGCAAAGCAGGGGATGGGTGGGAGCGTTTTTTTTTTTTTTTTTTTAATGGGGAAAACTGGGAGCCGAGTATGCTGTGTCTTTGAGGCCCACGAAGCAATACAGACTGCTGTCTTTCTGGGCGGTCTGGGTGAAATTCTGGTCTGGAGTGGAAGTTTTAGTAGGTGGCTTTTACTTCTCAGGGGCTAGGTTCCTTCCCCGGTCATTTTTGCTTCATTCCTACTCAAGTTTCTTCTCAGTGGCCTCTGTCAGCATTAATATAAGGTTTCAACCTAATTGCCAGCTACTTGAGATGCGTCCGTCCGGCGCGCTGGCAGTTGGGAGGCCCATGAAGAGGAAGTTGCAAGATCACTGCAGTGGTGTGAAGGCAGCCAGACGACTATTGGCTGCCTGGTGAGGGAGCCAGGCCAGAAACCCAAAGGAGAAAGCCCGGCAGTGTGGCCTGGCCTGTGGTCACCCTTCTGAAAAGCTTCCCAAGAACCAGAGGGTGGGCAGGGTTCTCTTGCTTCCTGAGGGCGTGTATGCACCACGCATCCCTTGATTTCAAGGAAAAGCTCAGGAAATATGTGGTCCAGGGAGAAAGGCGTTTCAATGAGGTTTTTGTTGTTATTTTGCAGGGCATCTTGAAGTGCGCGTCCACATGCTGCTCACGGGATGAATGGCAGCATTCATCTCTGAGGGCAGCGGGGGCCCAAGTGGAGCTGCTGGGAGAGGCTGCCCTTCCTGGGCCTCCGGCTACCTACAGCGCCAAGGCCACTTTTCCCTGATGGAGTCCCAGGTGGTGAGAGCCAGAGGGGCGTGCAGACAGGAGTGTCTCCCTCTGATCTTCCTCTAAGATTGTCTCCTTTCTGGCCTCGGGCCATTTTCTTGGCTACTTCACCTCAGTTTCTCTATCTATAAAATGGGGATAATGGTGTTTACTTACTTAGCTCATGAGTGTTATAGGGATTAATTACTGTTTGTAAAGTGCTTTGAAGATGAAAAGTGCCAGGTGGCGGCATCAGCATCATTATTATGAAATATCATCTCCCACTGCTACCAGCCAGGCTCTGCCGGAGTCAAGCAACCATTTCCACCCCAGCTCCTAAAAAGATCCCCACAGGAGACCCTCATGGGGGACCCTCGTAGAAGATGCCCACCAAGGACCCTTGCATGAGACTCCCACAGGGGATCCTCACAGAAGACTCCTTTTTTAAAATTTTTTTTGAATTTTTTCTTTATTTTTTATTTTTTTATTTTTTTTTTTTTGTTTTTTTTGAGGCAGGGTTTCTCTGTAGCATTTGGAGCCTGTCCTGTAACAGTAACTACTGGAACTAGCTCTTGTACACCAGGCTGGCCTCAAACTCCTCTGCCTCCTGAGTGCTGGGATTAAAGGCATGAGCCACCACTGCCCGGCAACAGGTGACTCTCACAAGGGACCCTCACAGGAGACTCCCACAGGTGACTCCCACAGGTGACTCCCACGGGAGACTCCCACGGGGGACCCTCACAGGTGACTCCCACGGGGGACCCTCACAGGTGACTCCCACAGGAGACTCCCACAGGCGACCCCCACAGGCAACACTCAGAACGGACCCTCACAGCAGACCCTAACTAGAGACTCAGAGCCCTCCTGTCCCATCTACCCCTGTGTGAGAGCGCAGTCCTTAGAGAGTACCTTTGGGGAATGGCAGGGCCTCATTCCTGCAGAGAAGGCTCCTTTCTGGTAATGTTAGTGAGAGTCGGAGACCAGAAGCAGTGGCCACCCCTGGCCTCATACACACCCTAGTCTTTCACAGACGTGTTTTAGCAAGGCAGAGCCTACAGTTACCTCTGTAGCCATGTCCTTCTGATGTACAGTATGGACTCTGTCAATGCCATGTTTTTAACATTTTGTTTTTATGTGGTACTAGAAATTGAATCCCAGCCTTTGGGCATGCTGCCACTAAACTTTAGCCCCCAGCCTTTATTTATTTATTTTTATTTTTGGGATAAGAGCCCACTAAATTAACCAGGCTAAGCCTTAAATTCCTCGTGACCTAAGTGGACTTTGAATTGGACAATCCTCCTGCCTCAGCCTTCCATGTAGCTGGGATTACAGGCCTGTGCCATCAGCTGACGATGCTTTCTTATGAAAACTCTTTGTCCTTGCTCTGTGATGGGAGGCTGCATAAAGCCTGTCTCCTTTCTTGGCCTTCTGTAAAGAATGGCCTCTACAAACTCCCCTTTCTTAAAAAGCCATAGAACACAAGGAGCACTCTCGGGTTCAAAGTCTCCTAGGATATACTAGACTAGTATTCTTCAGTGAGCAGATTTTTTTGTTTGTTTTGTTTTTAGAGACAGGGTTTCTCTGTGTAACCCCAACTGTCCTGGAACTAGCTCTGTAGACCAGACTGGGCTCCAACTCAGAGATCAGCCTGCCCCTGTCTCCCCCATTGTTAGGAGCCCACATAGTGAGTAGAGTTTCTAGAGGCAGTGAACATAGTTGTGACCATGACCTCGGGTCCTAGAGCTGTCCCTTGGCTGACTGTGGGAACATTTGCTCTTTATCTACTATCTGCTTCAACAGTGGGGTGTATAGCAGGTCGTGCTTGTTCACGGGACTCAGTGTGAGCATCCTGGAGCAAGATCAGCAACACAAAACAAAGCATGGTGTCTCATGGGGAACAAGCCAGCTGAGGCAGAGACTGCAGCTGCCCAGTGTGGACAACGAATCCCAAAGTCCCAGTGTCTTAGTGCAACACACTCAAAATGAACTTGTGCCCAGTTTCTCTATCCAGAACCAGCAGCCCCCAATGTGCCAACACGTACACACTCGTGACTCTTCTGTCTGTTTGTGTAACAATCAGGCTGCCTCCCCTCCAAGCAGAGGACGGTAATTATTTCTAGGAGAACAACAAAGGACAAGAACAACAGGTCAGAGTAAGCCACCTCGAGTTATCTATTCAGACGGAGTGGGCAAAGCTGTTAAATTTTATGACAGAATGTGTTCCTGGAACAGAGGTGGACATTCAAATACAGGTCGTCAAATGTGACCTTTTAAGATAGAAATGGTTGTGGAATGGGAATTCAAGTCCTGATTCCAAGTGTATGACCAATTTAATCTTGTGTGTAAGCAGGCATGTGTGTGTGTTCATGCATGTGTGTGTGCATATGTGTGTACGTGGCTTTGCGTGTGCATGCACACACACACACACACACACCAGTGTGCATATGTCTGTGGTGTATGTGTGTGTATGTGTATTCAGATGCCATTCCCCAGACATTGGTTACTTTTTATGTTTATTTTTGGTTTTTCTTTTGAGGTAGGATCTCTTGCTGGTCTGAAGTTCACCAGGTAGGCTAGACAACTAGCCAGGGAGCCCCAGAGATCCTCCTGTTTCCCATCCCCGCACTGGGGTTACAGGTGCATGCCACCACTCCTGGCTTTGTCTACATGGAACTCAGGTCCTTGTGTCTGTGCGGCAAACACATAATTGACCTAGCCATCTCCCCAGTCACAACTTAATCTCTTACTACAAAAGTAATTAAGGCTCATTTTAAAAATCAAATAGAACAGTAGGAAGGTGTCTATAATCCCTTTGCCTGCAGACGATCAGGGCTGGCATCTCAGTGCCACTGGGGCTCCAGAACCTACATTTATTTATAGTAAAAGAGAAAACACTGAGTGTAAGGTGTGTAACTTCTTTTATATACTAGAAATGACATGTTTCCACATTAGTAGAGTGAACTACTTTTCATGTAGATTAATAGTATTATGAATAAATGCAGAACATTTGATATGTGTATATGATATGCAAATATATAAGATATGTATATTTATGCTGATATTGTTTTAAAGACAGGCTCTCCTGAGACCAGGCTGGCCTCGAACTAACTGTGAATGACCTTGAGTTCATGATCCTCCTGCCTCCAACTCCCAAATACTGAGAATACATGTGTTCATTCCACCACATGTAGCTCGCCAATATATTTTTTGCCATTTCCTTTCTTTTCCTTTCCTTTCTTCTTTTTTTCTTCTCCTCCTCTTCCTCATCCTCTTCTTCATTTTCTCCACATAACGTATGTGTGTCTATGTCTATGTATATGTGTCCATTTATATGTGTGTATATGTGTATGTATGCCTGTGTGTATATGCGTGTATGTCTGTGTCTGTGTGTCTATGTGTATGCATGTATGTCTGTGTGTATGTGTGTATATACACCTGTGTGTATATGTGTATGTATGTCTGTGTGTATCTGTGTATGTATGTGTGTATATATGTATGTATGTCTGTGTTTATATATGGATGTATGTCTGTGTGTATATATGTATGTATGTGTGTATATGTGTGTGTATACATGTATGTATGTGTGTGTGTCTTTATGTCTGTGTCTATATGTGTGTGTATGTGTGGTGTAGGAGGGTCTTCTGTTCATGTGTTTCTTTCATTGGTTAATGAATAAAGAAACTGCCTTGGCCTAGTTGTTAGGGTGGAACTTAGGTAGGCAGAGAAGATAGAACTGAATGCTGAGAGAAAGAAGGGCAGAGTGAGAGAGACGCCATGGAGCCACCAGAGACAGACAAGCCTACTCTTTCCCGGTAGGCCACTACCACGTGGTGATACACAGATTAATAGAAATGGGTTAAATCAAGATGTGAGAGTTAGCCAATAGGAGGCTACAGATAATGGGCCAAACAGTAATTTAATTAATACAATTTCTGTGTGGTGTAAGCTAGCCAAGTGGCCAGGATGAACAAACAGGCCCTCTCGCTACAACATATGTGTGTATGTATATATGTATGTATGTCTTTTATGTGTTCTGTCTGTCTGTCTGTCTGTCTCTGTGTGCAAGCACATTTGTGTGTGCATGTGCATCCATCTTTGGTGTCTTGCTCAGTTGTTCTCTCTGCTATTTTTTTAGACAGAGTCACTCACAGTCTGGAGCTCAGCAATCTGTCTAAACTGGCTGCCCAGTATGTCTTCCCAATGATGGGATTGTAGGCACACACCACTGCACCCAGATTTTTACGTGGGAAATGAGGGCTTAGATCCTCATGCTCACATAGCAAGCATGTCATAGTCTGAGCTATCCCCTAGCCCCCAATATATATTTTTAAATGTCTTGTTCATATCCCAAGTTCATATTTTTTTCAAACAGGGAGTTAATTAGTTATTAAGAACACAATAGTTATTATTGCCTTATTAGTTTGTTAAAGTTCGAAAAAAGTTGTTAACCTTTTTTTCAGGTATAGATTTATTTAAATACCCATTCCTTCTATTTATTTTTATCCTAGCAATTGATTTTATTTTGACTTTTTGGAGGGAAATGTTTAAATTTTTATAGCCATATCTATAAATACTTTACTATTATTTTTGGCTTGATAAACTAAATTATGTAAACATTCACCAATAGTATTACAATATTTGTGGGCAGATGCATGTGTTTATACACAGGCATTGTTAATGCAGGAATTACTTTTTAAAGATTTTTAATTTTTATTTGTGAGTGTATGTGTGTATATATATACATATATATATGTATGTGTATACACACACACACACACACACACATATATATGAATGAGTACAGTACCTATGGAGGCCAGAAGAGGGCATAAGATTCCAGGTGCTGGAGCTAGAGAGAATTATGGGTTGCCCAAAATGGGTGCTAGGAATTGAACCCAGATCCTCTGCAAGAACACCAAGTACTCTTAACGGCTGAGCTATCACCCCAATCCCTAATGCAGAAATTATTTTTAGATGAGGTTAGAAATGCTTTGAAGTATTTCTCAAAGTCCCCAAAACATCTGTCTGCTCTGGTGTATTGCCTGATTTCCATTTTCCTATTTATTTACTTAGTTACTTACTTGCTTACTTTTTTACATATTTCTGAGTAGGCAAAGCAAATTTAAAGTCACCTCACTGCCTGTGGCCTTTCTAAGGCTTTCTTGGTCTTGAATTTCATTAGTACACATTTTTGTAGAAGCGGCCTTGCATCTCTCAGGCTAAGGAGATGACTCAGCAGATAAGCATGCTTGTGCTGCAAGCATGCACCTGAGTGTAAAATCCCAGTACCCATGCAAAAAAACAGGCATGGCTCCACAAGACTGTGACCCATGCATTAGGGGTGGAGAAAGGGGCGTTCTGAGAGCTCACTGGACTGCCAGAGTAGCCTAAATGCAGAGCTCCTAGAAGGTAAGATAAAGAAGACACCTAACATCCTGCTCTGGCCTCCATGCGTGCATCGACATGTACACCTGAACGTTCATGTGCATGCACAACATACACACACATATGCACTCACACACACAAACACACACCTCTGTACCACCAGTCCTGTTTTGGAACTTCTGATCCCTGTGGCTCTTGGTGTCAATCTGCCTTCGAGCTCTCTTTCAGTCCTGAACTTGGGGAGACCATGATTTGAGTCCTAAATTGAAATGGCTCTTTGGGTCCCTCACCAACCCCTACAGGGCACTTACCCTGCCTTGAGTGCCGGATATCAACCTCAACTCCCACTTCCTGCCTGATGGAACTTGAGCAACTCGCTTAATACTCGCTAAGTCTTAGTTTCCGTATCTGTAAAATGGAATTAATAATAACCCTCCTTAGCTATTTCACAACATCATTGTAAGGATCAAATGAGATCACGGCCGTAAAAGTGCTTAGTAAGCTATAAATCAATATACAAACATAAGGTGTTATTATTTCCCTTTTATTTGACAGTGTAAAAGGACAGGAGATGAGCATGATGTGTGGGTATAAAGTAATAAGAATCATGTCTTAGCCTATAAACAGCCCAGGCCATAAAGTGCCATCCTTTCAGGGGGCCTCAGATGAAGCCCCACAATCACTCTGTGTTGCTCTTGCTCAGACCCATGGGGAACCCCTTTGTCTTTGAAAGGATCACATCTCTCCTGGTGTAGTGTTTATTTACTTCGCCTTCTCCTGCTCTGTTCTTAGAATCCCTGCTCTGAGGACCTGAAGAGCACTGGGGCTGTGATGGGCAGGGAAGACATTACCCAGGGAACAACATAAAAACCCCGCCTAGCCTGCGTGACGCTGAAGCTGGACACTAGAAACACAGAAAACAAATCACACTGTTTGTAGGAAGATGGAGTGGAGATCGTCACAGCAAGTGAAACAAGCCAGGCAAAAAAAGACAGATAGTTGGTGTCTTCTACTCAGAATCTAGAGTGTTTTGTCTGACTTTGCTTTCTGGTTGTATTTCTTTTTGTAGGGGTGTGTGTACATGCGTGGACGTCAGAGAACAATTTGTAGGAGTCGGTTTTTTCCTTCCACTGTGTGGGTCCCAGGAGTTAAACTCAGGTTGTCAGGCTCGGCATCAAGCGCCTTTACCCAATGAGCCATCGCAGAGGCCCAAGTTGTTGTTATTTTAAAGAAATGAAAGTAGACTTTTTGGAGGAAACGGGACTATCAGGAGAGAGCAGGAAGACAGCCGAGGGGAACAAGGCTGATGCTAACTAAAGAACATGATGCACACCTATGAGAACATGATAATGCTCTTCTCTCCTGTTTGCACCATAAATAGACAGTAATTGACAAACTTGGCAGCTCGAGAGAGTCATGCTAAGGGACCATTTCAAGAAGCAGACTGGTTTGAACACACTTAAGTAAAGCTTGCTACAGCCTTCCCTGGGACTGCAGGTAAATGAGCTGTAGAACAGAAAGCCGCAGAGCTAGCTCTCAGCTGAAGCCAGTCTGCTTCATCTCCCCAAGTGGAAGAAGCTGCGCTGGACTAAAAGGAAAAGACCGGAGTCTTGCTCTGGCTCTGCAATAAACAACCCAGTGACTGTGTGCGGTGCCCTGGGTTTTAATTTCCTCATTTCTACGCAAGGAAATCACGGGAGGTAGACTTTGGAACTCCAACAAACAGCCTTTGTCAGCATGGTTTATAGAAGAACAAACCATTTCCTAGCTCTGCAACTTTGGGTAAATTCTCTAACTCGATTGGCCCCCACTCTCCTCACTCAGAATGTGGGGAAAGTGTCCATCTTATTAGACTATCTCTGGAGACTTATTCGTTAATGGCATGTAAGAACACCTGGGACCTGGGGTGATGCCTGGGTAGGTACAACTTTCGTCCTGCAAGGTACGAATTCAAATCCCCAAACCCTCTTAAAGCTGGGAACAGTAGCACACGTCTGTAATCACAGCAGAGAGGAGGGCAAAGACAGGGGAGTTCTCAAAAGCTAGCCTAGTGCTTAAAGCAATGAAGAGTAGAGAGACTGTCTCAACAAGGCATGGACCAGCACCCAAGGTTGTCGTCTGACCTACAACATGCCCAGTAGCACATGCATGCCCTGCATACACATGTGTTTACACACACACACACACACACACACACACACACACACACACACACCACCACCACCACCACCACACTTAGCCCAGAGTAAATACTTAGTCAGCCTCGGGAGGAATATTCATTTTCAGATTCTCACATAGTGAATTATCTAAGTCTCTTCTCATGCTTGTGCCTTAAATGTTATCACTATTGCATTTCCCTTTTTGAATTTTTAATCCCAAACTGAGCTTTCATTTCTGTTCCCTTACTCCTGCACTCTGGGGAGTGTGGCAGCCACAGCCATGTTGTCAGGGGTAACAGAATCTCGGGTTCTCATCTAGAAGCTGCTGAGTAGATGCAGAGCTCAGTTGGAGCTGCGGGCATCCCGGGCATCCCGGGCATCCTGGGGCCCCAGCAGCACTCTCTCTACGCCTCCTCTCGCTTCTCCCTTTTCAGTAGCCAAGTACTCCTCGGTTCAGTCTCTTCGTGATTACTGATTAGAGATCAGATGTGACTGCTCACTGAGAAACAGAGTCACGTCCAAGGGGGACTTCATGGTCCATCCCCCCCCCCCGTGTTCCCCCCACTAAGTGAGTTCCCTTCATGCGCAGGATGAAAATGTTCTTGGAGAACTGTGGGATCCGATTTCCTGGGACAGAAGTGAACTGACAAATAGGAGCTGGCTTTGGAATATGGTTGTGCTGAGTCCTGGGAGAAGAAGCACGTAAATGGGGGACACCTGGGAAGCTGCCTGAAGCAAGTGTCCAGCGAAAGGGGTGAAAGCTGGGGCAGGAGAAACTACGGCAGTGTCCCCAGTGGGTAATGCATGCTCGGCATCTAGTGATCGCATTAACCTGCGATTCACAATGACCCTTCTCCCACCTGTTTCAGATTCCCTGTATAGACCCATCCTTCACCCTCTTGTAGATACACTTTGCTGGTGTGGGAGGTCCTTCTGTTTGTGTGTTGCTTTCATTGGTTAATGAATAAAGAAACTGCCTTGGCCTTTTGATAGAGCAGAAGTTAGGTAGGCGTGGAAAACAGAACTGAATGCTGGGAGGAAGAAAAGCAGAGTCATGGAGAAGCCATGGATCCTCCGCCCGAGACAGACGCCAGTTAGAATTTTACCTGGTAAGTCACTGCCACATGGCGATACACAGATTAATAGAAATGAGTTAAATCAAGTAGCCTGGTCTATAGTGCTAGTTCCAGGACAGGCTCCAAAGCCACAGAGAAACCCTGTCTCGAAAATCCAAAAAAAAAAGATGTGAGAGTTAGCCAATAAGAGGCTAGAGATAATGAGCCAAGCAGTGATTTGTTTGTTTGTTTTGTTTTTCTTTTTCATTTTTATACATTTTTATTGATATTTATTGAGCTCTACATTTTTTCTCTGCTCCCCTCCCTGCCTCTCCTCTCCCTCTCCCAACCCTCCCCCAAGGTCCCAATGCTCCCAATTTACTCAGCAGATCTTGTCTTTTTATACTTTCTACTTCCCATGTAGATTAGATCTATGTAAGTCTCTCTTAGTGTCCACATTGTTGTCTAAGTTCTCTAGGATTGTGGTTTGTAGGCTGGCTTTCTTTGCTTTATGTTTAAAAACCACCTATGAGTGAGAACATGTGATAATTGTCTTTCTGTGTCTGGGTTACCTTACTCAAAATAATGTTTTCTAGCTCTATCCATTTTCCTGCAAAAATCAAGCTGTCATTAATTTTTTTTCTGCTGTGTAATACTCCATTGTGTAAATGTACCACATTTTCCTTATCTATTCTTTGGTCGAGGGGCATTTAGGTTGTTTCCAGGTTCTAGCTATGACAAACAAAGCCGCTGTGAACATAGATGAGCACATGTCCTTGTGGCATGATTGAGCATCCTTTGGATATATACCCAAAAGTGGTATTACTGGGTCTTGAGGAAGGTTGTTTCCTAATTTTCTGAGAAATCACCACAATGGTATCCAAACAGGTTGTACAAGCTTGCATTCCCACCAGCAATGCAGAAGTGTTCCCTTTTCCCCACAACCTCTCCAACATAAGTTATCATCAGTATTTTTGAAATTGGCCATTCTTATAGGTGTAAGATGGAATCTCAGAGTTGTTTTTATTTGCATTTCTCTGATGACTAAGGATGTTGAACATTTCCTTAAGTGTCTTTCAGCCATTTTAGATTGCTCTGTTGAGAGTTCTCTGTTTAGGTCTGTACTCCATTTTTTTTATTGGATTATTTGTTCTTTTGATGA
>NC_022022.1:26401349-26403365 GCF_000317375.1 Microtus ochrogaster | reverse complement strand
CTCTTGTAGACCAGGCTAGTCTCAAACTCACAGAGATCCGCCTGCCTCTGCCTCCCGAGTGCTGGGATTAAAGGCGTGCGCCACCACCGCCCGGCAAGATTTCTCTTTAAGTTAAGCCAGGAACCAGAGGCAACTCCGTATTGGCAAAGGGTGGATCAATGAGATACACGTAAGAGGAGATCCGTGAGGTAGGTGACAGTGTGGATATGGTTGACCTGATGGGGCCAGTAATTGAAAGCAGCACACAGCACTAAAATCAGTGACATTCACTTCCTTTTCGAGTTTTCCTCACAAGCTGCCTCAGTACTCCTAGGAGAATGATGGAGGATTTTTTTTTTTTTTAGCAAAGTGTCCTCTGCAGTACAACATGGAGGATGGTAGAGTAGCTACAACTAGAGGGAGGGGTGCAAATAACCCCCAGAATCTTTCCCCTTCTTCCTCATAGCACAGAAACCTTACCCGGGAGGTCCCATAAGCATTGTTTGTATACTGGGTAGGAACTCAGTTTAGAAAACAAAACCAAAGTGAAAACCTATGGGCCACAATAACTGCCTTCTAGGAGGTACAGAGCACCAAGATTCTCTGAGATCAGAATGAAGGCAAGTCTGCCCCTACTCCTACGTCTGCTTGGTATTATGCCAGAAGATCTGGGCTATGCAATAAAGCAAGAAAAAGAAATAGAGGCAAAGGCAAGACATGTCTCTATTTGCAGATGTCTATGTAGAAAAATCCCAAGGAATCCACAAAATAGCTCCAGAATTACTTTTGCAAAGCTTCAAAATTAATAGGTCACTATTCAAACTTTAAACTGTGTACTGGGGAGATAGCCCAGTCTGTCAGGTACTTGCCATGTAAGCTTAATGAACCAAATTTGGACCCTAGCAGCCCTGTGAGGAACCTGATGCAACAGCATGTGCCTATAGTCCCAGAGCTGGGGGCAGAGACAGCCAGTCTAGCCAACCAGCAATTTCTGGGTTCAGTGAAAGACTGTCTCAAAAGAATACAATGAAGAGTGACAGGAGAAGGCCTCTCCTGTGACTCTCTGTGCACCTGCTAGACACACACATAGACATGTACACCATTTACACAAAGCAAGTCATATTAATATAGCAATAAAGTTATAGATTGCTAAATTTTTAATGTATTTATTCTTTTCGAAGAATTTTATTTTTTATTTAATGTGTATGCAGGAGCCTGTGGAGGCTAGAATTGCAGGCATTGTGGAACAAAACTTGGGTCTTCTGAAAGCACAGCAAGTTCTCTTTTCTCCTGAGCCATCTCTCCAGTCCATATTTTATTTCTATATATCATTTGCGCTGAATACCCATGGACTCTGTATCCATTGATTCAACAAACCAAGGATAGAAAAATATTTGAAAAGAAAATTGCATCTTCATTGAACACATCAAATTTTCTTGATGTTAAATTCTCCAAGCAAGAGCGTACCAACTATTTATGTTACATTGTATGAGTGTGTTAGTAATGTACAGATAATGTAAACAACATAGAATATGTGTAGATTATATGCAAACATCATGCTCTTTTGTACAATTGACTTGGATAACTTCCAATATGATATCTTCCAGGGATCTTGGAGCCATCCCGTCACTGGATAGTGAGGGACAATGTTACTAAACCTAACTTCGAATTTCAAATGTGGAAACTATTTATAATAGTAGGCCATAAAAGTAGTAGGATATAAATCTGTCAAATGTGTGCATGGCCTTGCGGTGAAGTGCACTTGGTAGAGCACTTGTCTAGCCTGCAAGAAAGCCTGGGTTCGGTCCTCGGCACCACATAAAACCTGACTCGGTGGACATACAACCAGAACTCAGGATGGGAGACAGTAAGATCAGAAGTTCAAGATAATCCTGTCTTGACCCTAAACTCAATAACTCAGTCCAGGCTACATGGAACTCTTCTGGGAACTCTTCTCTCTCTCTCTCTCTCTCTCTCTCTCTCTCTCTCTCTCTCTCTCTCTCTCTCTCTCTGTGTGTGTGTGTGTGTGTGTGTGTG
>NC_022022.1:26334287-26401249 GCF_000317375.1 Microtus ochrogaster | reverse complement strand
TGTGTGTGTGTGTGTGTGTGTGTGTGTGTGTGTGTGTGTGTGTGTGTGTGTAGGATCTGGATGTTGAAATCCATCAAACCACAATGAAACAAATCAGGGAGAAGCTGCATAAATGGAGTGATGTGCTGTGTTTAAGGGTTGGGGACTCCGTATTATTTAGACAACAGTTCCAACCAAGGTGATCTATAGAGACAAATCCGAAATCTCAACAGTTTTGGGTAAACAAAAAAGCTGATTTCAGTACAAACATACTCCCCCAGATACACACCTGGGGAAAGGCAAAGAATTTATTTTAGTCAAAACAGCCGAGTGCTATAAACAAGGTCAGAAGGCTCTCATGCCCAGCCTTAAGAATAACTATTAGGCTGACGTAATAAAGACAGTGTAGAGCTGAAAACTGCTGGGTTCACAGTTCCGTGGAGCAAGCAGAGTACTAAAATAAAAAATAAAAAGATAAAAGTGATCCCCTTTAATATAGTCCATTTGCTTTTGACAAAAGGACAGAGGAAATTCAGTAGTAAAGGGAGGGCTTTGGAGCAAACGATGCTGGGTATGTAGGTGTTCATTTGCAGTAGATAAATCTTGACTCGTACCCCACACACCACAAAACTTACCCCAGAATGAATCACAGATACAGTTGGGAAATGTAAAACTATGCAATTTCTAGGAAAAAAAATCTCCGTTCAAGAAAATACTTAGATCAGATAAAGAGATTTTAGCTCCACGACCAAAAGAATAATTCACAAGAATAGTATTAGCAAATTAGACTTCATCAAGATGTGAAACCTTTGCTCTGTGAAAGACAAGCTCAAAGCATGAGAGAGGGCTGGAAAGGGAGTGGGTGCCTGCAATCCCAGCACTCGGGAGGTGGAGACAAGACCTGGTTAAAGTCATCTTTATCCAGGACTTTATCTAGACTATAAAAAGAATACATAATAAAATGAACACTCCTATCAGAAAATGAACGAAAGATCCAAGCAGACAATTCATGTAATAAGAGACGAAAGACGAACAAACATTTGAGGAGACTCTTAATGTAATTTGTCATTAGAAAAAGGCAAATGAAAGCACAAAAATGATGCTACCGTTCATTTAGCAAAATGACTAAAATTCATAAGGCTGGCAGAGCAAAGCTGCCCGGGGAATGGATAACAACAGACCCACCAGTTCTCTGGGAGGAAGGCAAATGACAGCTGCTTTGGATGCTTTTGAGGGCAGTTCCTTATAAAGTTAAAAACAGACTTACTGACTCTGCACTCAGTCTTGGGTGCACTTCCCTAACTGATTCTAAAAATTCTGTTTGGAGTATAGAAAGATGACTCCGTGGTTAAAGAGTGCCTGCCACTCTCCCAGAGGACCTGAGTTCATTTCCCAGCACCCACCAGGTGACTCACAACTGCCTGTAAATCCAACCCTAGGGCATTTGATGCCCTCTCCTGGTCTTCAAGGGCACTGCGAAAAAGTGTATTTACCCAAACACATATACTAAATTCTTTAAAAATAATATATATATATATATATATTTTCACACCAAACCTTCATATCAAAATTTACAGCAGTTTTGTTGGTAATTGCCCCAAAATGGAAGTAACCAAATATTCATCAGTATGTGAATGGATGAGCCAACTGTGGGACATCTAGACAACAAAATGCTATTTAGGATTAGAAGAAAAGCATTCTGATTTCGCACTTGACCCAAGTGACTCACAGGTGCATTGCATTAGTGAAAGAAGCCAGGGTTAGAAGGCTATACATAGTATGTATTCCTATGGTTCTCTGGAAAAAGTAAAAAATATACCAAAAGGGACAGATCAGTGGCTGTCTATTGACTTTCTAATCCTTTCAAACAGTTCCACCCCCTGGTGACGAAGCATTAAAAATCAGAAAAGTAGGAACACAAAAGTGAAAACACCTGATCCCTCTGGTGACACCACACTTCCAACTTGTTCTCAGAAACAAACAAAAAAAAAATAGAAGAGGTGGATAAAGAGGATGAAATTACTGAAAAGAAAGCAAGAAGAGCCAAGATTAAAACTAAAGCTAAAGTAGAGGAGGAAGTGGAGGAGGAGACAGAGGAGGAGGAAGAACAGGAAGTCGAAGAGGAGCCTCTGCAAAGAAGAAAAAGAAGGATAAAAAGAAACACATTAAAAAAGAGCCGCGTTCTGAGCAAGAGCCATGCAACAGCTCAGCAATCCCTAGTCCAGAGGAAAAAGAGAAAACAGAGAGAGAGAGAGAGAGAGAGAGAGAGAGAGAGAGAGAGAGAGCCACTGAGGACTAACAATTTAGTCACCTGAACACATCATACTTGGATTGGGTTGGGGGCGTATCAGATGCTCTGTAAATAATAAAGGGAGACTGAATCCAATGATGATTATCTGTAGCTTCTCAAAACTTTTTCGTGTCTTATCAACAACCGATAATTTTAGGGTCTTTGATACAGAAATAAAAGTATTTTCTTTGTATTATAAAAAAAGAGTCTATCAGCCATTCCTATTCAAACCACCACACAGACCCTCACTGATTTTATGCCACGGTAGGGCTTTCTCGTGGGTGCTGGGGACCCGAACTCAGATCCTCATACGTGTGCAGCAGGTATTTTTACCAACTAGGCCATCTCTAGAGACCCCAAACTTAAGTAGATCTATCTCCCTTGAGGTGATAGGTCTCCATAAACCTTGAATTGGCTGTGCTTAGTGACTTGTTTCCAACAGGGAGATTATAAAAAAAGACAGAAGAAGAAAGCTTACAGCAAAGAAATCTAATCTAAAAACACAACTTCATCTAGGTGATCAAATTTAATGTCCTCAGTAATAAGTTGGGATGATAAGATAGTACATATGTCTATCGATACATGATGAAACTGGAATTTCACCTCCACTGGCTTCCCTCTAATAATCTTGCCTAACCATGGTGGTGGGTGGTGAAGAAAAACACCAGACAAACTTAAATTGTGGGCATCTCGTGAAATATCTGAGTACTCTTTTAAAACCATCAAAAAAAAAATAGGAAAAGTCTGGGAAACAATAACATGCAAGATGAGAATTAGGGCACGATGGTTTAATATAATTCTGTGTCCCAAGTGGAATCTTGGGTGAGCACCAGGCCATTAGGGAGAAATTAGTAGGTGATAATAAAGTTTGCAGTTCAGCAGATAGTGATATAATATTGGTTCTTAAGTTGTAACAACTGCAGTAGCTCGGTACAGAACAGGAGACATGTGGCACTAATCCTATAGAAACTGTGGCTAACATACAAATGTGCACTAGAGAAAAAACAAGATTGCGTGGGCGTACTAGAGACATGACTATAAGTAACTTTTATCTCAGTTTTCTGCTTTGATTCATAGTACAAATGCTGTACTTGACAACAAACAGGCCTTCCTTAAGTAATTAAAAAGTTCCCATCAAGTGAATACATAGGAGACACTGCCATTACACAAGAGGAGGAGGGTACCGTTCCCCCCCCACCCCCACTCTCAGCCTGACTCAGGGACCAGTAATTTCTGGGAGTGGACGGAAATGCTGACCTGGGATTGTCATTTCTGAGTCACAGTCAGAGAGTGGTCCTGTCTTTCATTTTTCTAGGTTCAGAGCAGGCAAGAACACACACAGAGTGAGCATGTTAAGTCGCCCATTTGCTTGCTGTAGGCCATAGGGCATTTCAAACCATTTGGAAAGGAATTCCTTTAAATGGGAAACCATCTCTGTGTGCTGACGCCATGAGTTCAGCTCGCACATCAAGTCCCATGAAGGGCTGAGTAGCTGTCCCAGTTAGAAAAGTATTTGCTTTTTATGTGGATTTGGGGAATGCACCTCAGGTCCTTGTGCTTGCCAAGCAAAGTAGTAAAATGGATTTCCAAAGAGGATGCACCGAAGGAAAGGGGCTTTACCAGCTCCCTCAGGGGGTCAGGTGCATGGGGAGGAATAGAGAAGTGTAAGAGTAGACGATGGGAAAGGAAGCCCCATCCAGAAACACAGTGTCAAGACTTTGTGACCAAACCTTAAATCTGCAGACTCTTTCACATCCAAGGCAGGCTCATGGATTCTGCTGGTCACTGCATTTATATCAGTTTCTGAGTGCAGTAGAAGCTCCACTATTTTTTTTTAAAAAAAATAAAGTTATAAAAGGTGAAACCTTTCCACTCTCTCCATATCTATTCAACATTTATGGTTTGAGGTTTTAGCTAGAGCAATAAGGCAACAAAAAGAGGTCAAAGGGATGCAAATCAGAAAAGAAGAAGTCAAACTCTCACTGTTTGCTGATGATATGATAGTTTACATAAGCAACCCCAAAAATTCTACCAACTCATACAACTTCTACAACTCATAAGCACTTTCAGTAATATACCAGGATACAAGATTAACTCAAAAAAATCAGTAGCCGTCCTGTACACAGATGATAAAAGGGCTGGGGAAGAAATCAGAAAAACAATACCCTTCACAATAGCCACAAATAGCATAAAATATCTCTGAATAACTCTAATCAAACAAGTGGAAGAACTGTATGACAAGAATTTTAAATCTTTGAAGAAAGAAATTGAAGAAGACACCAGAAAATGGGAAGATCTCCCATGTTCTTGGGTAGGTAGAATTAACATAAGAAAAATGACAGTCTTACCAAAAGTAATCTACAGATTCAATGCAATGCCCATCAAAATCCCAGAAAAATTCTTCACAGACCTTGAAAAAACAGTACTCAACTTTATATGGAAATGCAAAAAAAAAAAACCAGAATTTCCAAAAACAACCCTCTACAATAAAGAATCTTCCGGAGGCATCACAATCCCTGACTTCAAACTCTACTACACAGCTACAGTACTACAAACAGTCTGGTATTGGAATAAGAACAGACAGGAGGACCAATGGAACCAAATAGAAGACCCAGATATTAATCCACACACCATTGAACACCTGATTTTTGACAAAAAAGCAAAAAATATAAAATGGAATAAAAGAAAGCCTATTTAACAAGTAGTTCTGGCATAACTGGATATCAACATGTAAAAGAATAAAAATAGATCCATATCTATTGCCATGTGAAAAACTCAAATAGTTCAAAGACCTCAACATAGAGCCAACCACACTGAACCTCATAGAAGTACACTTGAACACATTGGCACAGGAGACCATTTCCTAAATATAACCCCAGTAGCACAGACACTGAGAGAAACAATAAATGAGACCTCCAGAAACTGAAAAGCTTCTGTAAAACAAAGGGCATGGTCAACAAGACAAAACAGCAGCCTACAGAATGGGAAAAAATCTTCACTAACCCCACATCAGACAGAGGTCTGATCTCCAAAATGTACAAAGAACTCAAGAAATTGGTCATCAAAAGAACAAATAATCCAATAAAGAAAATGGAGTACAGACCTAAACAGAGAACTCTCAACAGAGCAATCTAAAATGGCTGAAAGACACTTAAGGAAATGTTCAACATCCTTAGTCATCAGAGAAATGCAAATAAAAACAACTCTGGGATTCCATCTTATACCTGTAAGAATGGCCAAGATCAATAACACTGATGACAACTTATGATGGAGAGGATGTGGAGTAAAGGGAACACTCCTGCATTGCTGGTGGGAGTGCAGCAATGCAGGACCCCTTTGGATTCAGTATGGTGATTTCTCAGAAAATTAGGAAACAACCTTCCTCAAGACCCAGCAATACCATCTTTGGGTATATACTCAAAGGATGCTCAATTTACCACAAGGACATGTGCTCAACTACATTCATAGTAGCATTGTTTGTCATAGCCAGAACCTGGAAACAACCTAAATGCCCCTCAGCTGAAGAATGGATAAGGAAAATGTGGTACATTTGTACAATGGAGTACTATACAGCAGAAAAAATGAAATCTTGGAATTTGTGGCTAAATTCTAGAAAACAATTTTGAGTGAGGTAACCCAGACCCAGAAAGACAAATATCATATGCACTCACTCGTAAGTGGCTTTTAGACATAAAGCAAAGAAAAACCAGTCTACAATTGACAATTCCAGACAATAATAAGCACCCTAAGAGAGATATACATGGATCTAAACTACATGGAATATAGAAAAAGAGAAGATCTCCTGAGTAAATTGGGGACCATGGAGAGGGTAGAAGGGGAAGGGAGAGAAGGGAAAGGGAGTGGAGAAAAATATATAGTTCAATAAAAACAACTAAAATAATTTAAAAAGTGAGGCCTTTTCCTATTCTCAGCAAGCATATCTCCCGTGAATGAATGAACACATTGCATTACTCCTAGTAATTCTCACATTTGACTGAGAACATGTAAGGACCCAATTTCCTTCATCTTTCCCGTATCCATGGCTTAACCAACTTTGGTTAAAGCCTCGAGTAACTGACAGACCATTTTCAGAGGCAGGAAAATTTTCAAAACCATCTTACCCTGTTTTGGCAAGGTTTGGCAGTCTTTTTTCTTGTATTCTGCTTGTCCAGTTTGGACACTGTGCATCTTGCCAGTGGTTGAGGCATGGGCAGTTCCTTGCCCAAAGGCCAGTTTTGCCAAGAAGAAAACAAGCTCCAAGTGGAGTGTCTTCAGTGCTCAACATTCTCTCTGGAATAGATTGGTGCTTCCAGGAGCAATCATGTCTCACATCAACAGAACCCTAAGTTATTTAAATGCCATATTCTACCATTCTTTGAAGTGTTGAAGATTACCTATCTGTGTGAAATACCATCTCTATGTATTTAAAGAACCCGATTAGTTTAACTATAAGTATGACAAACATGGATGACTATTGACTTATAATACTTAATGTCTGTATAACTTAATGACTAAGACTTCATATTAGAATTTTAAATAGTCTTTTATACAACTGTGCAGCAAATGAGGACAAGGACCTCAAAATATAAACAATGTATAAGTATCTTGATCAGAGGTAGAAATGTATAATGCAATGTGATATATTTTAAAATTGTATAAATATACAAAATATCTTAAACAGAGGTAGAAACATGCATTCATACAATATGACAAAATAACTTTGCATAGGTGACAAATGTTGTAAACAGAAATAGGAGCATATTCAATATAACAAATATAATTTGAATTGTATTAATATACAAGAATCTATGCCAATGTAAATTGCCTATAAATAATAGCTTATAAGTATTCACTCTATTGCTCACTATTATTATTAGTGTGAGTAAGCTCACACTAATCTATCAATTATCCAATTCAATTTCTCTTTTCTTTTTTAAGTGAAGTTCCTGAGCCTACAAAATTTCCACCCTAACCCCTAAGCCTATAGCAGTTATAATCAACTCCCAATTGATGTCCCTAACCCTGAGGACAAACTTCATTGGGAGAAGGGCCATAATCTTCTAGAATTACTTCCAGCTGTCATGGGGGTGATGTTCTTTCTATGGGATCCTGTAAAACTAAAATGATGGTCAAGTTTTAAGATTACTGTCTGGTATAATTGCAAATAGTCTCTGAGTAGTTGACAGGGTTTTTTTTTTTTTTTGAAGTTCTTATTTAGAGTTCTGGCCAGAATGTTATAAGAAGGTGCATCATTTTAGCTAACCAAGTTGGAACCATCTTGAGCAGATGGTACCCAAAACTGGTCTTATAGTAGTGCTATCAGAATCATGACATCATATCAACCAGGTGGAGTCGCTGTTGTGGGGCCCCATCTTCTTCCTGGAAATTAAAGAGCATTGAAGGAAAATTTATTGTTCATTGTGGAAAACTTAAATGTTACTTATATGTACATATATTTAACAAGAGGTATGGTAGACACATAAATAGGTATGGAGAAAAGTAAAATTTTTTTCTAATTTTTTTTCTTTTTTCTGTCCCATGCCAGATGGTTTCTGACATGAGACAGAAACTCTGAATTTTTTTTCCAGCAACATGCTTGGATTTAGAAAAGGATAGCCATTGTCCAACTCCAAAGCCAGCTTTGATTTTTAAGTGAGTCTACTATTCTACTGGGTAATATATTAATATAAATTAATATATATACACAGATAGATATAGATAATGAAATTTTACCCTGTAGATGACCTGTCCTCATAAGTCATATTTCCCTTTGTTTGGTGATCCTTTTTGGATAGTTATTTTTTCCTCTTTAGGCATCCAAACATCCAGGGTCCCTTGACTTTTTGAAGATGAGTATGTTCCTGCAAAGATAAGAGTAGAACACTGACCCAACCTTTATGAGGTTTTCTTACCACCTGTATAATTGTCCTCTCTGCGGATGAGCTGCTGGAGAGGCTGCGGCAGGCCCGGCCTGATGAACCAGAGAATGCTGGGAGGGACAGTGGGGGTGGCAGATGATGGCGAATGTGAATAAGGGAATCCCACACTAACTCTGAATTGGGTATAATAAAGTTTGTTTATTTATTTATTTATTTAAAGGGGACTCACAGACGATAGTCTTCTGCAAGAACAAGGGAACAGGAACCAAATCCAGCACCCAGGTGAGAGAGGGGAAAGAGAAGGTAAGGAGGTGGGCATGCACCTTTTTCATATGCAAAGCCATAGCCAACCTGGTTCAGCCTCTCGAAGGCCATTGGCTGAAGGAGCTGCCCCATCAGGTTTTGATCTTCCTTCCGGGATTTTTCTTAGACTCATTGGTGGGATTTCCCTTATACCATGTGACTAAATGAAAGTTAAAATTTCAATTCCATATGACACATTTTTAAGCCATTAGAATCATCAAAGCATACAAGGGTACTTTGTAGCTGATCTGTTCTCAGGTCGTAGGTGTGGCGTTTTTCAAAGTCGTATTCCTCAACAAGTCCAGGGCTGGAATTAAGCCCCAAACACTGTAAAATATCAACTGTGGACAGTCTTCCAGGTGGTACAAGCTACCAACCATCCTTGGGAGAATTGAGAAAATAGTCACCTAAATAAGTTTCTGTTTGGGGAGTCTGATGAGAACCCCAGCTGAGCGAAACTGCAGGGTCCCAAAGGGGAATTCTGGAAAACATTTCTCAGAGGATGACTGGAGATCATGATTCTGTTAGTCATGGGCCAGACCCATCTTTCCCCTAGCAGCACTTTTGTTCATTGTCCTTTGCTCCAGAAAGCAAGGAGAGCTCGTCTCCAGTGGTATAATGTTAGCAAAATACAACTGTGTTCCTTCTTCACTCTTGGTACCAACAAGGGCTCTCATGGCTGGAAATGAAGCAAGCAAACAAACAAGGGCCTTTGAAACCCTGTTTGGAAACCGTCATTTGCGATGAGGGTGGCATTCAAGGAGTGAGCATCAAGGAAAATCGTGCTTTTGTTTCTCTCTTGAGAGGAATGGCAAAAGCTGTGGGTACAGACATGAAAGGGAACCAGGCCTTGACAACTGGTCCCTTTGACAGGTCTTTCCTTAACCCTGTTGCCCAGAAAGGGGCAAGTCACTAACAGGAATGTCTCAAGGTTTCACTGATGAAATGTCTCTCAAGACAAACCATGTATGATGACAGCTAATGGGTGGGGAAAAAAAATCTCCAAAATGGGACTAGCTGTCCGCCCTCCAAATCACTTCACAGGATGTCAAAGGTTATCTGTGGGGAACTAGGAAGGGAAGTCTATTTGAAAACATCGCTGGAACATGTATACAACATCTTAAGCTGTTTGATCCTTTTATGAACTGTTGACAGCTTCTTGCCATTGAAGTCCATGTGAGAATTGCCAGCCAAGCAAAAGAGGAAATGGGGCCAGAGTGCCTGGACCCCTAAGAGAGCCTCTAAGAGCTGGCGAGATCACAGAATATGAGATGACCAGGAGTAGGGGACGGTGCAGGGTGTCGTGAGAAACCCAGGCATCTGTGTCAACAGTTCCGCCCAACTCTGTTCTGGCCACTCAAATATTTCCCTTGGAGTGTGTTGCACTTTTCATTTCCAATATCATCTTCACTCTCAAGGGTTGATGTAAATGGAATTCCCAGAACACTCAGAAGCACAGAGTAGCTGGGGGTTATTAATAACCATTAGAGCATGCTAAATCAATAAATGGACTTTTGCCATCCAATAAAACCACTTGAGTTTCTTTAAAAAAATTTTAATATAACTTTATTAATTCTTTGAGAATTTCATATAAGTATCCAGTGAATCGTGGGCATATTCACCCCCTTCATGACACACGCATGCATGTACACATGCGCGTGCGTGCGCACACACAAACACCACTAATTAGTGTTATTTGTACAAGCGTGGATGTGGGTCATGGACAGGCCACATTCCTGAAAAAAAAAAACTGACTCTTTCCCCTAGCATCTATCAACCACACCTCCTCAGCTACAGGTTGGGGCTCCTGAGACTACCCCTTTCCTGTTGAAATATTGACGGACTTGAACTTATGTGGCCAAAAACACGTGTCTTTTGTGGGCAGTCCCAGCAGCTGGGAGTGCAATGGCCTTGTCATGTCCAGACGGTACCATTTGGAAGCCGTCCTCTCTGAGCTCTGACTCTTCTTACTGCCAGTTCCTTGGTGCTCTTTATGTGAGTTGCTTAGAAGCCATGGCTGCTGCGAATTGGCTAATACTTCTTCTACCTTAACTGGGACATTTTTAATGTTTCTCGACCCTGAGTATCCTTCTCTCATTTCAGGCTCCGTCTGTCTCTCTGCAGTTTTTTTGTTCCAAGTATTTTCTTGAAATATGCCAGAAGCCAGCACCTTTCTTACTTCTTCCCATGTTGAGAACTCTGATTGTTTCTCCTGTCTGGGACCCTGTCACTTATTAAATTAACCAACTATGACATGGAGGATCTTTATTTAAAAATGAGACTGTCCGATGCATATTTGATGCAGAACTTACTATGTAGAGTGGACACTCACACATCAATAATAGTGAAAAATTAACATTATTTTGAGGAAAATACTTTTCCCCAACCCTCTCCTCTGTCCCTTCTACCCTTCATCTTGGTTTGTTCTTATCTTATTGCTCCCTGTGTACAGCCAGCTCGACCCTCTGACCCAGGTTTTCCCACACCACCATCCTTAGCCCCTCTACAGACTGCGCTTTCACCCCTGCAGTTGTCTGGGCTCTGTCCATACTAGGAACTCATTCTACAGGCATTTTATGGACCAACTAAGAAGCTCCTTTTCTTTGGAGTCTCCTGTCAGCAATGTTGTCGTGTGATGCCTGTCCGTCAACTAAACCAGTGTCACGGAGGTTTTAGCAAGATGATCCCATGTAAGATCCTGCAAGGATCAACAGTGGAGAAAACATCTTGAAATGTCACATGATATTACAGACAGACAGGGGCATGGGATGGCTTTTTTGGAGGCTTCGCTCCAGCAGGCATTCACTGTTTGGAGAAGGGGCCATGAATCTTGTTTCTCCATGCCCCTGTTGCAGCCACCTGACCACACTCAACAAGCACAGGATTTCTCACAAAAGCCTGATTTCCTTCCAAAACAATATGCTGGGCATGGAGGCCAGGGAAGTCAATTATTTCTTTTGCTTCATTCAATAGACCTCAAATTATGTTTTTTTTTTTTTAACAAAAAAAAAAAAACAAGTTTGACTCATTTTCATACTAAATTGCTTGATCATTTCTTTTAAGTCACTGTGGAGTCTCTGCGCTTTGAAGTACAGTTGGGGCTTTTTTTTCCCCTTTAGGGTATGACAAACTATTACATTGTGTTGAGAATGAGGGATAAACTGGATCAGAGAGGCAGGACAAGTGGAGCTCAGGGACATGGTTTCTAAATCACAATTCCCCTGTGAGGACTCCTTCAGCGCTTCCCTTCCGCTCATGTTTTTGTGTTTTTGTTTTTGTTGTGGTCTGAGGCAAAGAGAGAGAGAGAGAGAAGAAACAGTAAATCCAGATGTGAAATGTGTCTTTCGAAACTGATGTAGGTGCGCGTGTGTGTTGTGCATGTGTGCATTTGTGTGTGGTGGGTACACACGTATGAGCATATATGATCAAAAGGCCATAGAACTTAATGCTTCTACGAAGACTCCCCAAATAAGGAAAAGTAGGAGGAAAATAACAGTCAAAAAGGGTCCTTTGAAAAATCCAGCTTCTCTATGGTACTTAGGACAGCTTTGGCAGACTTTCAATTTTAGGTTTTTACATTGTAAATACTTGTGTTGTGATTCCCCTCCCCACTCCAAAAGCAGGAACTCTGGATCCAACAGGTCAGAGCTCAGGGCTGGTATTAACTATTCACCTTGAACAAATAATCTTCCCTTCCTGACTTTCTGTTATTCCTCCAAGAAGAAACAAGCAGAGTATCTCCATCAGGGTGAAATTTATATGAGATGATGTGTATATCAGAGTGTCGGGCCCACTTAGAATGTGTCACAGCTTATAAGCCAGTGAAAAACAATGTCCACCCCATCCCCTTTCTCTAGAAGACCCAGCAGGCCAGACTTGGCTGGTCTCTGCCCAAGTGTGCAGTGGTGCCCCCTGTTGGCAAGGCGGTGATGCAGAGGCAGACAGTGTCACATCTCAGATTTTGCAAGGCTTATTGCTAAATATCACAACCACAAAGAGCTCTGTGGAGATTTTTTTTTCAATGTCAGCTAGCCTGTGTGATCTTCTTGGGTGAGCGAAGTAACCAATGTGTAGATTTCTGCTGGCCTGTGAACTTCATGGGGCCAGTACCACGTGTGTTTTATTCAATTCTTTAAATGCAAAACAGCTCAGTTCTCCGACCTTGCAGAGAGTAAATATTTTTGTTGAGTGGTGGAATCAATGATTCCAGTCACAACCTAAGAAGATGGTATGACTTAATCTTTTCAAGGTTTTCCTCTGAAATGAAGGACAATTCTCTGGAAAACTCACTTTAGCTCACTTTAATAGAACCAGGCAAGTGTTCTATTAGTGGGTTTTCTGTTCCCAGTGTGACTGTTGCAATTTTTCTACCTACCATTGGGGGTGGATTTGGGGTTTTTCCTTCAGTTGAGAGAAGAGATGCATTAAAACCTCTCTGGATTCTTTTATAAAAAAAAAAAAAAACACATTTTTTTCTAGATCTAATTATCACTGCTTTTATTTTTTGACTCCTGTTTTCTGGGGACAAGAATAGCAGCACAGCGGAAACAAGTATGTCACCACAAGGAAAGATTTATCAAACTATATAACAAGGGATCTGTACCGGGACACACTGCTGCCTCCGGGGCTATATTGGAGTAACTGGATTATTTTCTCTCTGCATAAGGAGAAACCATGTCAAAGGGCACTGGCAAGGACCGAGACATTTCTAAGGTTCCCTCCTGCAGCACCAGCCAGGATGGGTGTAACTGAGCCAGAGGCCGGAAGAGCCAGAGGAAGGGGAAGAGAGCAGGGTGTGTTAGCCACATGACGAAAGAGATAGGGCATATGGTTTTTAAGCAGGAAAAGACGTGTAGGCTGAACAAAAATGTAAACACTGGTGGCATTTGGAGCATGGGGGTGGGAATAAAGAGCTCTGTGAATCTAGCGAAGAAAAAAAAAACTTGGGGTGGCTTTGATGTGAAGCAGATTTTCCACTGTGGCGGGCTGCCATCTCCTGTGGGTGCCACGAGATGATGGGAAGCACAGGAGAAAGATGCTGTTTGCTGAGGGGCAGCCTAGAAGGAGAGGAGCCCTTGGTGTTTTCAAGTTGGAGAAGACATCATTGAGTGTCTCTAGAGTTGTAAACAGCGCTTGTAGCCTCCAATGTCATGGAGTCACCTCAGTCACTGGGAGAGCTCCACTCTGGACTGGCCTTCTCATGGGACAAAGCTGAGGAGAACCCTGAGCAGCTGCAGCATGGGCTGTTGGGTGCATTTCCTTGCCTATGGGCTTTTCCTCTATCTGGGTCTCATTCTGGATCTTCATAGCCTCTGAGGAAGGACACAGAGGCACAGCTGCCCTGCCCTGGAGAGGGAGGGAGGAAGCAGATACTGGAGCAGGCAGCACCTTGGCAAAGGAAAGCTCCTGTGTGGTGGTTCCTTCATATCTACCCAGATGGGCATGTACTAAAGCCACATGACTAAGGAAAAAGACGCCAGCAATGAGATTCTGAGAGCTTCGGTTTGATTGTAGTTCTCAGACAAAGAAGCAACCTGACTAGGCAGAGCAATAGGGTTTTCTTAACCCCATTTTCCTCACTTGGAGGGTGTGGTTGAAAGATATTACTTCAGAATATGCTCTCTCTGGAGCATCCACGCCTGTGCTCTAGAGTAAGGCCATAGGCTAAGTTCTGGTCTTGCCTCTCTGTAAGAAATTGGGTGTGTGGTCTTTCCACTTACTGCCTCAGTTTCCCCATCTGTAAAACTGAATTCATCACGGTAGTTTTACAGTATTTTTGAGAACTGACCGACGACAGGCATCTTAGCTACTATCAAAGCCTTAAAGGTAACTTAATTTTTCAGCTTCTTCTCTGAGTTTGGAAAGAAATCTCCAGCGGTGGTTTTTACTCTAGTAAATTCTGTTATGTTCTTGTTTGTCTGTTTTTAAATCTTGCCTACCCAATCATATACATTCCTGTCATTTTGAGTTGGTGCGTTTGTCCCTTTTTAACCCCCATTCATGAGACTGTCATCTTCAGGTCGATGGTTTGAGTGGGGACTTGACATTCCACAGACCTGCCTTCTAGACCTGGCTCTGTGGATGTCTGTGTGACCCTCAAGCATGTCATCTGCTTGAGCCTTGTGTCCTTACCTTTATGAGACAAAATCAGAACACATCGCTTCAATGATGCCTTCCAGGGCTATAATATAATTTCAAATGCCTGAGCCACCAGAGAGACGATGGAGGAAGCTCACGTCAGTTCAAGTTGCTCCTCCTGTGTGCTGAAACTATAAGGTATATATACCACCACCCCGAGTTTCTGCAGTAGAGGGGCTGGAACACAGGCAAGGCAAACAATCTAACTTACAATCCTTAGCCCCTTCAAAATAAATTTATAATGACCCCCGAATGTGGTGCTTAGAATGATGTCTTACGTACTCCTTTGTGGCAGTGTGAAGACATCAATTCTTCCGATATTATTAGTGGCCCACGTTGAGAATGACACGTCTGTGTGTCACATCCCAGCAGGAGTCAATACATGCTGTTCTCACCACACAGCCAATGAGAGAGGAGAAAGAGGACCACTGGGCAGGTGTTTATACACATCGTTCAGCAGTTTGGATTCAGGTCTAGATGTATTCAAAGCAAATAAGTCATACTCAGAAAAGAAACAACCATGTTTGCACTTGGACATCTGTGAGGGAGAGAGCACTAGCTAGCTTTCCCTTCTGGTGTCTGTCTCCCACTGGCTAAACAGTTGGTTTGGGGGACTTTTATTAGGTCCCCCTGCCATTTACCAAACTCACAGGCTTAATGGTTTCCTACCATTGTTCTTACCAGTAAGGCAGATGGACATCCCTTTCCACCCTATATTTTAGTGATACAGTTTGAAAAAAAAAAAAAAAAAAAAACTTGGTTTTCTCTTGCCAATACATGAAGCGTCTCTGCCTATACATTCTTTCTACTGGGTGGATCAGTCCCATACACAACTACTGTGTGTGCGTGCACACACACACTCCCCACAACCAGGAACCAGGGCTCTTCTAGGCCACATCTGAAAATGTGAATGTGTAACCCGGTGATATGCCCAGACTGAGCAGAAAATCTCCACGGTGCCAGCTCAGAGCTGTCAAGGTTCTCTCTCCTCCTCTTTCTCCTTGCTCTCCTCAGCGGGAAAAGGTTTTCCAACCCCCAGCAGCCAATCCTAGTCAACTCCTACACACCAGGCACTGTGGCCGACCCTGTAATTTCACCAGGGATGAAGTGATGTGTTCGCTGTTTGCTTCTTGCTTGATTTCCTCTTCTCCGAAATCAACACACGGCAGAAGCTCTCAGATGTTCTCGGGGAGGAACAGATTTCTTTGGTTCATGGTTAAAGGGCTGTGTCTCATCAGCCTCTGTGGTCAACAGCTGAGATCCCAATGTTTTACAGTACTGGTTAAGTCTCAGTTAATTGCACCCCCTCAAGAGCAAAGGGCCTGAAGTTACAATGACTTAAGTTGCTGGAATCATAAACTCTATTTTCATGAAACTGAATGGGAATAGAGAATAACAGCAGTTAGATGAAGATGGAAATTGTATTGTTTAGGATTCATGCTCACGAGAGTAAATCTAAAGGGACTTACCAAAAAGAAAAAGTACTTATAGACCTAGAAACCAAATCCCAGAAGGGTATCCATGGTACCCTGACCTCAACTTCAAGTAGGTCCAGGATCTTGAGTGTTATCCTTGGAACACCTATCTTTTCTTCCTCCTTCATCTTGATCTCTGTCACAAGCCCAGCTTCTTGCTTTACCACATGTTGAGGGCCACATCTTCATGTCTAGCATCCTAGAGGAGAAAGGTAACTATCACTCCCACCTTCAGTGTGAAAATTCCCAGGGACGAGCTTGGGTTGGCTCACTTGGATCACGGGGTTCACTACTGTCTCGTCCCTTTCCATCCTATGTTTTGGTGACAGAGATCAGCCCAAGCATGCGTGTGTTATTAGAGTTCACGGCATGTGTATGTAAAGTGCTTGGTGGGCCAGTGAGAAGGAGAGTGGGGACAGGTGCAAAAACATCTAGAGTCTTCAGGGAACAAACTACAGCTCACTGTAACAACCGGGGTGAAGGGTGTTTCCGTGTTCCATTTTACTTTGGCCTTAGTTCCCAGCTACATATTTTATCTAAGATGTACTCTGAGTGTATCTTAATTCCTGCCAATTTTAAGTGTAAAGAGACACATGTCTATTATAATTTCCTAGACATTTGTGCAGATTTATCTTATCTATAGAAAAATGGCTACTGTCTGGAAGCAGGAATGTTTTAGCTAATAAAACTCTCAGAATCCTGACCCTTTGAAATACAGAATGGAAGTGTTAGTAAATCCTTTAAACTATGCCAGCTAATGCGTTTAAATTTCAATTGTGTGTCAATAAAAGTTTGTCTTAATACTGACATAACGTCGGTAATTTCAAATTTATTTCTTAATTACCTTTTATATGATAGAATTGGAAATCAAATATTCTTAATAGATAGTTAAGATGATAACATGTATTTTCTGTGCAGCTTTTATCTTTTTGCAAGATGAGTCTTCTCTTAAAACTGGGTTTAATTTGATTTACATATAGTTGACCCTCTTTCTTCATAGAATCCACACTCCTAGAGTCAAACAAGGCAGATCAAAAAAAAAAAAAAAAAGAAAAGAAAATGTTTAAGTTGCATCTGTGCTGAGCATGTACAGACTCCTTTCTCGTGTTGTTAATACTTAAGCAACTCATATAACAACTGGTTACATAGACTTCCATTGTATTAGGTATTATAAATAATCCAGTGATGATTTAAAGTGTAGGGGACCATGTGCATGGGTTTATGCCCACACACTACATTTAAAGGACCTAAGCATCCATCCACAGAGTTTGGTATCTGCAGGGGGTCCTGGAACCAATCTCCCATGGAAACTGAGGGACAACTGTATTTGATTTTGCTAAATAACTTGAAATGCTGAATCCTTATGGTTTGGGAATTTTTGATGTCTTGCATTTCACATCAAAAATGCAGGCCTCTTCCTGGGGTGGTTTTGAACCACACAGAGCTGCATTTAACCTCCAGATTTACCGGAGAGTAGCTCTGTGATCTTGGGCAGAAGAATCACCCAATTCCTTGCTTATACTGAGAGCTCTAATAAGATCAGTATCATCGATAAAAACCTGATTTTCACATATTAGATTTCAGGACATGTTAGTTTTCCCTATCCTCTCTCTGAATCAGTGGAAGGCCTTTAGCTGAACAAAATAGTAACATTTGTGGGGGAAAATGATTCTTCTAAACGCAAATTCTAGTTTGAAGTTTGAGTTAATCCATGTAGCTAGCAGTCAGTGTCTCTTGTGTAAAGACAGTGAGAAAATTCCAGTCTTAAGATGTAAATGATAGTCTTTAATAGTGTACTTAATTTATTTAAAAGAACTATTTATAAGTTTCCATCTAACAGTGAGATAATATGCATTATCTAATAACCCTTTGGAAGAGTAATAAGTACAGGCAAATATAAGTGCTATTATGAGTGTTATTGATGATGATAACACTTCTTAAAAGGAAGCCAATCAAAGAGGGATAAAGTAAACTAGGCATCAAGTGGCAAACCATCCCCATGCAGTAGACAGGGGAACAAAAGGCGGAAGCAGAATGACAAACTGGCCTAGGAAGTCATCCTATTTGTCCAGGAACCAACCATTGCTTCTCATCAGCCCCTGTCTTCGGGATAATAAAAGGATGTGTTTACATTGCGGTCTGCAGATGTCTCTGCCCTCTCCAGGGGTCCCTAACGTAATCAGTTAGTTGTTTTCAGAGCGGATGCTGCAGAATGTAATGCTGTAGGATGTTGTCACTGTCTTCTGGCTGGAACCTTTTCTCTGTGGTCAGGTAAGAGTTTGGAAAGGACTTGAGTTACTAAGATACAGTGTGATTTTCTTTGGTACCAGAAATGGGAATCAGAGGTATCAGAATGGGAAGACTGCTTATCATAGTCATGGGGATTTTGACCAGGAAACAGAGAAGCCCAGAACCTGCTATGGGGTCCCCCTCTGACTTCTTCCCTGGTTTCTGCATCTCTTGTATTTGGTCATCCTTCACACCCAGAGAATATGGGTTTCATCAGAATTGGGCTGTCTTCACTTTTCGGTGTTACTCACAAGCAGTTAAGATGCTTGTGGGTAATGTTCCTTTACAGCCTTTGGAGCCGCATTCCAGACCCTCTACACCACATGGATAATAACACACCCATCTGTATGACTCAGGCATTGCACACCTCGGTCTGCAGTCATGGGTCTGGTTGAGCATTCAACAACCGCTGCAGCCACCTGCCTTTGTATTGCTCTTTGTGTCATGAAAGCCAAAGGGGTCTCCGCTGTCTTCTCAGCCTCTTCCCCCAGTTACAGGTGCTCCTTAGCCTTCCTGCAGGCTCTGAGTTGGATGAAGAGGGCAGGGCAAGCTGAGGACGGTGGGACAGTGGCCCCCTCAGCTTCAGTGCCCCATTGACCAGTTTTATCATGCAGGAATGATAGAACTTGGGGGGTTGGGAAGGAGATGATAGTGCCCCAGAGTCCTGTGCTGGCCTGGGAGCACCCCCACTTCAGCCAGATGCCAGCCCTGCTGGGGAATGGCTAGATACTAACAGCGATTATGAGAGGCTCAGTGAAGGGGACGTGAAGTGAGAATGGAAGTTGCATCGACCCAGACGCAGTGGGCAAATGCTGTCAGATGCCAAGTGATGCTCGGATACATGGCAAGGACACTCAGAAGCTTGCTTTGGAAATCGCGATCCTAATTTCACATTATAAGAAGGAACTGGCAAGTGTCCTGGGGAAGAATCAAACCAACTTGTGGCACAATTTGCCATTTATTACAATAACATATATTCTTACGAGATTGGGTGAGTAGATCTTAATAAAATTCTGCTGGGATAGAAATCACCTCGGTGAGATTACTAGTTTTGCAGCACTATTTTATATTATTGCTCAAACTTGATAAGTCTCTAATTTGTCTATATAAAATCAAAGATGGTTCCGAGAGCCACACTGTATCTGTTGCCCATTAGTCTAAACACGCCATGTGTCTGTGCAAGATGCAATGCCTGTGTGCATGCAGTCCATGAAACTCCCCTTCACTGTGCCCATGTGTCTCTGAGGTCCAACTTTAAGTTAGCTGTAAACTAAAATATCCATCTAATAATAAATGTCATCATGTATTATTCTTAATCAACTTTTAATGAGAGTGGTATAAAATATCTATATGGCTTACAGTCCTGGGCTAAATCTTTAGTGCATACTGACATGATATTTGTGTTACTGCTTATCAGGCTCCATCAGACGTGTTAGTTTATTTTCATAGCCTGTCTGTTCAGCGAGAGCAGACTTGAAAGTCACTAAAGCACAGGGCAATGCTGACAAGTGTGTTCTAGACACCAGTGGCTGTTAGTTCTGGATTGAATAGGATGCTGCAGGGTACTTTTTCTTTGCTTTTGCCTTTCTATAGGTTCCGAGAAAAGAAGTTTATATTGTCGCGTGTTTTGTCTAACTCGGGTCCTCTCCTGTGTCTTTCTTATGCTGTTATACAATATTGTCACGATCATCCTGTATTGAATGGCCTAGCCTCACCTCTACTTCACTTGTGAAGAAATTAAAGTTTAAAGAGTTTAAATAAAGCCGGGTGGTGGTGGCACACGCCTTTAATCCCAGCACTCGGGAGGCAGAGGCAGGTGGATCTCTGTGAGTTCGAGACCAGCCTGGTCTAGAAGAGCTAGTTCCAGGACAGGAACCAAAAGCTACGAAGAAACACTCTCTCGAAAATCAAAAAAAAAAAAAAAGAGTTTAAATAAAATTCTCCAAGGACCTGTAGGTGGTGGGGAAGGATCCAAACCCCTGTGTGAGCACAGTCAAGAACCTCGGGTCTTTACCTCTGTGTTAAACTTCATTTTTCATAATCAGAAGTCCCTTCTCCAACACACCCACTTTTTGCTCTAAGAATAAATAATAAACATCCTCAGTGCATTCAACAGGCAAGGGAGGGATATGTATGAAGTGTGTACCCACATTTCCAGGCTCAGGTACCAGGGCCACAGTCTAACAGTTCACTATGGGGAAAAAGGTCCGGTTTAAGTCAAGGTTCAACACTTTTAATCAGCTTAAAAAACGTTATTTGAGGCCAGGCAGTGGTGGCGCACGCCTTTAATCCCAGCACTAGGGAGGCAGAGGCAGGCAGATTCTGCGAGTTTGAGGCCATCCTGGACTACAAGAGCTAGTTCCAGGATGGACTCCAAAGCTACAGAGAAACCCTATCTCAAAAAAAAAAAAAACCTGTTATTTGGTCATTTGAAATTTAGAAATACTTAAAAAAGAATTAGAAAATTTAAATTATTAGAGTTATATAAATAAATCTTTAGGAAAGGACAATTTCTTGGTATTGTTTCCCCCAAGACGTAAACAGGAAGATTAAGCTATGGTTTTGAAATAAAGGGAGAACTATGGTGTGGCTAATGGAAGCAGCTGTTCTTCAATCTCAAACCACATCTGGATATTGAGCTTACTTCTGGGTACTGCATTTGGGAGAAACCTTGATCAGCTTGAGTGGTTGAATATGATGGGGCATACCTAGGAGGGGTGACGTATGGTTCGGATGAACAAACTCTAGCTGTTCCGGAAAAAGGGCGGGGGCAGACAAAAGACCTGCGTCCAAACCTGTGACATTTTGTCACGTTGAAGAGGGACCAGAATGTTCTGTGCAAGAAGGCAGATTGAGACTGCTGAAGTTAGAGGCTCGATTACGCTAAAAAGAAATTGAGAGCCGACTGGGACAAGCTTGACTAATGAGGGTCGCTGGGACCAGTCACATAGAATGCTTGGTTTACAGCTTAAAAGATGGAGTTTGTTTAGCCAGTTTTAGAAACCAGGGTGCTGCCTCTGTGTCTCTTTCCCATCCGATGTGTGTGGATGCTGAGGTCGGCAGGCACAGAGGAGGAAGAGTCCATTGAAGCTGCTCACACAGCATATACTCTGGTGTACTGCATAGGGCCAGCTTCGAGCAAGGCTAAAAGCTCTGTGTAAAATGAGACAATCTGGGAATTAAAGAGATGGATGTACAAAAATGTGAACTTTTAAAAATAAAATAAAAATAAGGGTCTTTTAAAAATACAGTCTTACTATGTAGATGTAACTAACTTTAGATTCACAGAGATCTACCCATTTCTCCCTCCCAAGTGCTGTGGTTAAGGGTAGGTACCACCATACCTGGCTATGAGAGGCTTAAAAAATTATTTGTCTGTGTGTGTTGTGTGTCTATTGTTGTGTGGTGTGTGTGTGTGTTAGGTATGTGTGCATGTTGTGTATATGTTTGGGTGTGTGTTTTGTGCATTGTGTGGATGTGTGGTGGATATGGTGCATGTGTGCTGTGTGCATGTATGTGGTATGTGTATATGTGTGTAATGTGTATGTGGTGCATTTGGTGTGTGTGTTTGTGTGTGCGTAGTGTGTGTGGAATGTGTGTGACATGTATGTGTGTGTGTGTGTGGTGTGTATGGTATGTGTGTGGAGTGTGTGTGGCCTGTGTGTACCACATGAGTACAAGTGATTAAGAAGTCTAGGAACAAGTATTGAAAGGAGCTGGAGATACAGGTAGTTGGAAGCTGCCCAACACAGATGCTGGGAACAAAACTCAGGTCCTCTGCAGGAGCAGTTCATACTCATAACCTCTGAGCCATCCCCATTCCAGCAAGGTGGTTGTTAAAGGGAGTGGCTGGAAGGCTTTTTCCCCATCAAAACCCAATAATATACCTATGTACTATTGATCCTTCTCTGCCACATATATTTATTCTTTTGCCCAATAAATGTGTCTCCAAAATTACATAATGTTCTGTTGCCTTGAAATTTACTTTTAAGCACTAAAAAGTTCCTTTTTCATAATTGTTTATTTGGCAGAATTCACTAGAGTAAAATAAAGAAAACCCCCTCCGAATACTTATAAATGGGTCAATAGCATCAGACAACTTGAACAGATAGCATAAGGTCTTGGCTTGTACTGTGTAAAGTAATTTTACCATCCTACATGACCTTGTGTAAGCGAAGTCACTGAAGTTCTCTGGGCCCCGGTCCCTTCATCAGTAAAAGGATGTAATAACTCTTGCCTCATGGCTCTTATGAGAATTAACAAGTTAATGTTTGCTCAGTTCTTTGAGGTCCGTGGATGAAAGGTGTCTTATAAATACTAAGTACCATTATTAAGATTTAATGACTCTATCTGTACTTATGGTACCCAGTGTCCTAAGAAACAAAAGCTGTTCATGGCCACAGAAAAGCCCTAAATGCTGGCTCATAAGTGTCTATGAAGACACAAGCTAGAATTACTGAGACACCATTGTGTCTTATTATCAGCTTTAAAAAATTACAACTATACGGATTCAAGCTAATGTTTAACTATAGATTCAATGGGTGTTTTCTTGCAGGCTTTATGCCGTTTTCATTACATTGCTAAGATTTGAGATCTTTACATTACTTAATCACTCTTAGCTAATTATCATATTGCTACCGTGGGCTAATTGTGATCATTTTCATTTTGCCTCTTGTGCACAGCAGCTTTTATCCTTAACACAGGAACAATGTGAGAATGGGCCTCACCCCGGGAGAAGCAGCGATTCCTCGGCTGCTTCCTCCTTCTATAAGGCGCTCATGGCTCAGTGCTTCCACATCCTGCCTACGCTTCCTCCAACTCCATCAGGAAAGCTGAAGTTTGCTCAGAGTTGAAAAGACAGAAAGGTCCTTCTTTGATCTCAGATGATAAACATTTAGACAAAAAGAAAAACAAATGTCAAGAAAGGAGCCACAGCCAGCTCAGAACTCTCTCCTATACGTCTTCTATCTCACAGCAGAGAGAATGTGCTTTAGAAGAAAAGGCGAAATTCACCCAGTAGGAAAACAGTGGTTACGAACAGTCATGTCATGAGAGAAACCTTCTTGACCCATAAATATGAAAAGATGCCTGGCCTAGGTAATGCCAATTAATCAGAAAGATAATACCATTTTTTCCACCAGCTTGCCCAACGTTCTGGCTTTAAAAATGTAATGTGTGACCGAGGGAAAAAAGTGGCTTTCTCTGTGAGAGACCACACTGATACACCTCCTGAAGAATCGCTGATTCCCGCCTAGTGAAGCTGAACTTTGCACCTAGCAAGGGGTCAGTGTGTCTGTCAACACACTGGAGAAGCCTTGTCAGTGCATACAAAAGAGAACATATGTGTAAGAACATCCCCCACACCACTTGTCTGTAGTGAGGAGAAGGTACCCGTACAGTAGACACATGCTCAGTGTACACCACAGGGAGGCTAATAAACTGTAGTGTGCCCATGGACTGGAGCACTTTATAGGAGAGCACAGTGGACCTGAGCTCCCTGGGCACAAGCACCATTCTCAAGGATGGGGAACTCTCATGAAATATATTGTCCAGGATAAACGTGAAACTGTGGGGCATTCAGGAAATGGTGCTTACTCAATGATCAAAAACATTCTAAATAGAGAAAAGCTTTTATTAGAGAAGTATTTAAATGATTAGCCTGAAAGTGCAGCCCAAATTTCCAGTCTTGCCAGGGCCTCTTAATTCACTTAGCACCTTGGCACTATTTTGAAACTGGCCCCACAGTTGCCAAGCCATGGGTACCATCAGGATTCCCGCAGAATTCAGTAGAAGTGGTGTCTAGGGTCTTCCCAGCCCTCCCAGAAGGATTTGTCCCAATGCTAACTTCCTAAGGAAACAACGGGAGTCACACGCGTCATTGAACCCTTTCTGTAACTGCATTAAAAGGCAAACAGGTTAAAAAAATTAATAACAGATCTTCTTTCACCAAACACATTCACACTCTTCAATGTTTCAAGTAAAATCAAGGCGCTAAGGTTCATCTCTATGCTAAGTCTTTCCCACAGAGTGCCTTCCTATTTGGATGCTGACTTCTCGCTGAGAATATTTGATCTGCATTTAGCGTTCATCAAATTTACAGTCACAAACAGATTCCCATAAGGAACTTGCTGAAAACTTACCTGGAAGCTATCTAACAACCGAATGGAATGCCAGGTCTTAGATTAACATTGAAATTAATCAGAATTGAGTCAAAGGGTAAACACATTTCACTGTCAGTCCAAGCAGACCAATGCTAACCTGTGGTTGGAAGAAATTATTCCTATTTGCTTACTTACATTCTTCCCTGAGCTTCTTATTTTCCGTAATCCTAACACCTATATCAAGGGAGCTTCCTGGGGAAAGGCTGCCCCTCAGAGGCATCTGTAGCAAAGAGTGTGGGGGCTAAGTCCAGAGGCCATTGAGGTGTGTGTGTGTGTGTGTGTGTGTGTGTGTGTGTGTGTGTGTGCATGTGCATGCATGCGTGCATGTGAGTGTGTGAACAAGAGAGCGTGTACATGGTGCATATATGCAAAACAGGGAAAAAGAGGCCAAGAATTTGGCAGAGCATAGGGAATGCTTGGGAAAGGTTGGAGGGAGGAAAGGAAAGGGGTAAATGATGTGATTATATTACAATTTTTAAAAAGTATGAAAGGGCTATGTGATTCAGTCTTTTATGGTGTCAATCACATTTTCATTTTGTCTGGTGCCAGCTTATGCACACATACAACTACGTGAACACACACACATAGAGGAAAGTGGGGCGAAGGGGAGGTAGGGAGAGAAGTGAGGGGAAGGGAAGGGAAGGGAGAGAGCGGCAAAGAGCATAGAAAGGACACAGGGTGCCTTCTTAAGAAAATGACATCAACAAAGCCTTTGAAAGTATTGATAATTAATAAGCCAGGCAGTAGCAATTAATATGTGTAGAGATGGGGCGCCTACTGTTCTCAGAGCCATAGCTCATTTAAAATACTCACCCTGTAATTTATGAGTGATATTTAATACCTCAGTGACCATAAACCTCAATGTTTTATTATCACTGCTTAGCATACCTTTGATGTGCTGCCCGGCACTACACAATCCAAAACAAATTACTTTCAGGAAGCTGAATACTATATAAATGCAGGAAAGTCATAAATAATGCACAAGAGGAACATTTTCTGTGGGTTCTGACACGCCACAATGGGGCTCTGTGAACCTAACTTCTCCAGCAACATGCTGGACCAGGATGAGGGGCGGGAGGGCTGTCTATCTTCGGAACCGCTGTTGCACGGGGGTGGGAATGTGGACTTCCAGGCGCTGACTGATACCACTGTGTAAACCTGCCGCGGAGGCAGATGTAAATCAAACGCGGACCCTCTAGAAAGTCGACGTCTTCTTAATAAACTACAGATGTGCAAGAAACAGACCTCTCATTCACTCTGGTGGGCCCTTCCCGGTCCTCTTCCGCAGTATCACACGGGCATGGCTGACTTCCGGGCCTGCTCTTAAGTAGCGCTGCTTAAAGTCCAGCAGTCTCTCTGGGCTGAAGTCCCATACCTACTGCCCTCAAAGATGAGGTAATCTCTCCACCACCTCGCAAGAGTTCCCCTAAATCCCCCACCAGCACACTCAGACAGACCCGGCCTCCCCATTCTCGCCACCTCCGCCGTCATCATGAGGGACCGTCCTTTCCAAAGACGCAAAGCCTGTGTTCTTGATTACACTCCCTCCCCCTCTCTAGCACCAAGATTTTCACATTATCCCCTTTGCATTACTAGTCTCCGCTCCAGTGCTTTCTGTCCATCTAGAAAAAAGAGTAAACAGATATGTCTATGTTTAAAATAAAATGTTTCTTTCTCACTCCTCCAACTTGCTACTTCAATAGATGAAATTGGAAGCCTTGGCATCATCCGCATCTCTTGTTCTCAGATCTCTCTTCTCGCCAGCCCACAAGTCGTCTCTGTCTCTGTACCACAGCACCTCTTCACACTGCTGCTACACTGCCCTCGGAGCTCTCCCTTCCAATCATGTGGCTGCCACTGAAGCCCCTGTCCAGCACCTCCACTTTCTCCTCTGTTTGCTCTCTTGATGAAACCTTAACTCCACCTGTGTGCTGGTTGATCTCGACAATTAAGTTCATAGATTAGAGCAGCCATGCAAACAAACTCCTAGGCATGTCTGTTGGGGATCTTCTAGACTGGGTTTATGTTGAGGGATGTTTCTTTACACTGCATGAAGATGTGTCCCTGTGATTGGTTTAATAAAGAGCTGAATGGTCAATAGTTAGGCAGGAAGAATTGTGCGGGATTTTAGGGATACAGAGTCTTGGGAAACCCAAACACAGGGGGAACTAGACATATAGGAGTAGAGGCAAAAGCCACAAGCCCCATGGCATCATGTAGATGAATCAAAATGGGTTAATTTAAGTTGTAAGAGCTAGTTAGAAATAAGCCTAAGCTGTAGGCTGGGCTTTCATAATTAATAATGTCTACATGTCATTTTTTATGAGCTGGTAGACCAAAGAAAAATCCAGCTACACATGGCATCCAATGTGGAACCATGTATATCTATAAAAGGCCTGTGAAAGCTTAAAAAAAAAAAACAGTTCAGGCTGGGTGGTGGTGGCACACGGCTTTAATTCTGGCACTTGGGAAGCAGAGACTGGCAGATCTCTTGAGACCAGTGTGGTCTACAAGAGTTAGTTCTAGGACAGGCTGCAAAGCTACAAAGAAACCCTGTCTTGGAAAAAAAAAAAACAAGCAAACAAAAAACAGTTCAGAACACGGAGTCAAATGTGGCTTACTGGTGACTGTGGTCTCTTGGGTAGGCTTGGTGGCATACAGAGATGTGGCTACCAGCTGTTGCCTGCGGACTGGAGACTGATGCCAACTTCGTGTACCAGTGCCATTTGCTAAGCTGAGCCACATGGCAGCTGAGAAAGCAGTTTAAGATTTGTCTCATACAATCAGAGAATGATGCAGATGCTCAGTTAAGACAGATACAGACGGGAGAGGAACATTTAAATAGGTTACAGTGTGTTTAAAAATGTATGTAAGTTTAAAAGAGAAAATGGGTATAAACTAACAAAAAATAGTTTATAAATAATAAAATAAAGTCTCTAAAGAGAGAACAAATAATATAAAAGGATAAGCCATGTAAAGATGGAAAATACACAGAGTCTGGATCCTATATGATTTCTTGTTGACTTTAAATTTTTTACTTGCTGATAAATGAATGTCAGCTGCTGAGAGAAAAGGGTTTGTTTTTCTGCTGCATTAAACCAGCTTTAGATACTTTAGGAATGCCTTAGCTTTAAAATGGAATTTTTAAAATGTATTGTGCTGGGGAAGAGGTTTTCTTTTGTTTCCAGAGGAAACAAAAGGTTTTGGATTTGTCCAAGGTTAAAGATAAACAGGTTTGATCAGGGGAAGACTGCCTGGAAATCTGAACTACAGATATAAAGAAACAAACCTACAAAAATTACATGACAGGTGACATAAAGATTACACACTCAAACATAAAATAAAAAATTATCTTTAGCTGATTTGTATACAATGCATAGTCCATACTTGTGTTAATACAGATATGTATGTTACCATTGGAATTCATGTAACTTCAGAGCAAGGGACCAGACCCAGTGAAAATGGGTGCCTTATGGGCCTAGCCGTGCTGGAACTAGTTTTTGTAGACCAGGTTGGCTTTGAACTCACAGAGATCTGCCTGCCTCTGCCTCTTGATTGCTGGGATTGAAGGTGTGTGCCACCATTGCCCAACTTTGTTTTTATTTTTTAAGATAGGGTTTCTTTGCATATAGCCTTGGCTCTCCTGAAACTTACTCTTTAGGTCAGGCTGGCCTAGAATTCACATCGATCCATCTACTTCTGCTTCCTGAGTGTTGGGATTGAAGGTATGCATCACCACCACCAGGCAGCTAATTTTCTAAGATGACCATTTGGCTTACTTCAGCATTTTGCGTGTTTAAAATATATTAGAATGAATGACACAGCAAAATGACATAAACATGTTACATGCTACTTTGCACATGTCCAAGCATATCTGTGATCAAATTTTTTAAATGACATTGCCTAGAATTCAGGGTAGCTCTAGAGGTTGATGGATTGCCTCCCATGGGGACTGTACACCCAGAGTGACAAAGAGCATAAAAGTATGTGCCCCCCCCCCCAAGCTTCACTGACAGATTTATAAGCCACTCGGTGCCTTCAATTCAGTGAATCTTTCCCAGGGTTTCCTAAGGCATGGTTGGTAGTTAAAGGCCTCTTCTAACACAGAACTTAAAACTTTACAATACTACATCACTGATCTGAACACAGATATTTTGTCCAGCTCTACATTTCCTATTATTCCCATTGTCTTTGCTGTCTGAGCACAGTTAAGACGCCTAGGGTGAAGCTACCTAAGGATCAGCATTCTGGCTTGGAAGTCAAGAGCTTAGAGATATCTTGACGCCAATGGAATTTTCAGATGTTTTTACTACCTTCTTTTGTCTTCTTCCGTCCTTCCTCTCTCTCTCTCTCTCTCTCTCTCTCTCTCTCTCTCTCTCTCTCTCCCTCTCCCTCTCTCTCTCTCTCTCCCTCTCTCCATGACAAAACCAGATTTAACCAATGCCAAGCCACAAACTCAGCCCTACACAAAGCATTAGAAGGAAAACTCCAACCCAAGGAAGCTGGCTACATCAACAAAAATACAGGCGATTGATGATCTCAAAGCAGCAAATTTCAAAGAAGGGAAAAACACACAAATTAACATCACCAACAATGAAAACTAAATTAACAGGAGATAGCAATCACTGGTCATTAATATCCCTTAATATAAATGGACTCAACTCACCTATAAATAGACACAGGCTAACAGATTGGATATGAAAACAGAATTCTGCTGCACAGCAGAAACACACCTCAACCTCAAAAACAGACATCGCCTTAGAGTAAAGAGTTGGGAAAAAAATTCCAATCAAATGAATCTAAGAAATAAGCTGGTGTAGCTATTCTAATATCTAACAAAATAGACTTCAAACTAAAATCAATCAAAAGAGACAAAGAAGGACATTTCATATTAGCCACAGGAAAAATCCATCAAGAGGAAATCTCAATACTGAACATCTATGCCCCATCATATGTAAAAGAAACACTACTAAAGCTTAAATCACACATTAAACCCCACACACTAATAGTGGGAAACTTCAACACTCCACTCTCACTACTGGACAGGTCAGTCAGACAAAAAATTAACAGAGAAATAAGGGAACTAACAGATGTTATGACTCAAATGGACTTAACAGACATATATAGAATATTCCATCCAAACAGAAAAGAATATACCTTCTTCTCAGCACCTCATGGAACCTTCTCAAAAAATTGACCACATACTCAGTAACAAAACAAACCTCAACAGATACAAAAACATTGGAATAACCCTATGTATCTTATCAGATCACCGTGGCTTAAAGCTAGAATTCAACAGCAATACTAATTCGAGAAAGCCCACAAACACATGGAAATTAAACGATGCTCACCAGAATCATCAATGGGTCAAGCAGGAAATAAAGAGAGAAATTAAAGACTTCCTAAAATTCAATGAAAATGACCATACAATATATCCAAATTTATAAGACACAATGAAAGCAGTGTTTAGTTCATAGCACTACATGTCTACATAAAGAAGCTGAGAAAATCCCACACTAGTGAATTAATTTGAAAACTTTAGAACAAGAAGAAGGAAACTCACCCAAGAGAACTAGATAGCAGGAAATAAGCAAATTGAGAGCTGAAATCACCAAAATAGAAACAAAACAGAAACTGATGGCAGGTGGGAGAGCTGGCTCTAAGGTCCTAAGAGCAGGAGAGCTATTCCTGCACCTCACAGCCTGCAGCACTGGGGAAAACGGACCCTTCACCTTGCCTGAGCAACGCAGAACTGGCCCTGAAGATGTAGGTATGAGAGCGCCCACCTTGAGGGTGTGAAAGCAAAACTGGCCTTGCCCCTTGCTCTAGCCAGAGCAACACTGGAGAGCTCACCCTGGTGGTGGAGACCGGGGAGACAGGGGAGAGGTGGTAGACGGACCAATCACACAACTAACTACCCAAGCACAGAAGCCAGGTTATGAGTTGGCCTTCCCCAACATCCACCCCATCTATGATCTGCTGGGGCACATGAACAGGCCAGTCCTGCAGTCCCAAAGCTGCAGTATCTCCATGACATAGGATATCCGAGAGGAGAACCAGTTCCTGCCCAGCATCAATAGCATAGCAGAAGCTACAGGTCTCAAACCAGACCAATGACTCTATGCAATGAACACTTGCAAGTAGAGATACATGAACAAAGGGTTTACTGTGTGACTCACTGTGCCACACTACAGCTTCCATGATGAGATTTTTCTTTTTTTTTTCTCTCTTAAATTTTATTTTATTTTATTTTGGGGGGAGGTTGCATGGGTGGATATGAAGGGACGAGGAAATCAATGGGATCAAGATGCATGATGTGAAAGACAAAAAGAATAAATAAAAAGAAAGTTTAAAATTTTTGTAAATGCCTCCATAAAATCAGGCTTTAGGCAAGCCTATAGGACATTTTAGGGGTCGATGTGGGGGGAGAGCCCATTGTGGGCAGTGCCATCCCTGGGTTGGTGGTTCTGGATTTTATAGGGAAGCAGACTGAGCAAGTCAAGGGAGCAAGCCAGTAAGCAGCACTCCTCCATGTCCTCTGCATCAGCTCCTGCCTCCAGGTTCTGGCCCTGTTTGAGTTTCGGTCCTGACTTCCTTCAGTGATGGACTAAGATGTGAAAGGAAAGCCAAATAAACCCTTCCCTCCTTTAGTAGGAAGACAGCTTGAGGAGACCATACTTTTTTAAAAAAAAAAATCAACCAACTTGTCATGGATATTCAGAAACTGGAGCAGGGATTGGATTGTGTTACAATCTATCCTTTATTTCATTTGAATCAATTCCCCTTTCCCTGCCTAAGAGTGAATTAATTGAGTGTGTTCAGGTGCTTTTTTGCCAGTGTTAATGAGAAATAGTTGGGGATTCAGAGCGATGCATTGGAGAGGCTGGGTTCTTCCATCCCACAGACATGCTCAGTGAGATGATCAGAAGCCTTGCTGATGTGTCTGTTTGTGACCGAGGTCTGTTTAACACGGCTTTAATGTAACCCTCTCTACCTTTACAGTTTGTTTCTGTTTGTTTCACTTGCTCTCTTTGCACACATGTGTGTGAATGTGTCTAAAATACAGTTAACAAAATTTAAATTTTCCGGAAAGTTCTTTTGTCCTATTATTATTATTATTACTATTATGAGCAAGTAGAAATCTGACCATTTAGAAGAAAGGCAGTCTCTCTCATGACAGCTGGGTGGGCCCTGTCCAAGTGTGAGAAGGTTTTTAGACCACCCCAAAGCGGCGATAATGCCAATATCTTTTGAATATGAATGTAAAGTCAATGTTAGCTTTCCCGCGGTCTTAGCTAGCACAATATACAACACGGGGTCCAGAAAAAGCACCGGAGGTTTAAGAAACCTCCTTCAGCTACATTAAAAATAGGATGCAGATATCCGACTCCGTTCTCACATGGACAGTTACATATTTTGCTTCTCATGTCATGTCAACAGCACAGAAGGTGGCTGCGCCCTCAGCACCCTCTCAATTGAAAAGTAACCAGCTAACCAGTGGCAAATAAGGCCAATCTCTCTGCCAGGGGGATGTTATCACAGCTGGGTGAGATTTGCCCTGAACTGTTAAATCACCCTCTCTGTATTAGTCTGCCCCGGCTTCCTTCTTACTATGCCTACATGAACTAGTACATCTTCAATGCAGAAGCCATAGTCTTCCCGTGTTCCTGTTCCAATTAAGAGAACTTTTAGGAAACAATAGACCCAGAGTTGACCTGTGAATTGCTAGTCAACTCAAATGAAGTCAAGCATGAATGCCTGGAGAAATGAAGAAAACATGAACCGTAGCAGGAATATTAAACAAGCGAGGTTGTGTCGTCCCTTTTTGAAAACTGAGCTATGGCTGCTCATATTGACGAGAACTGTATTCGTGTGGCATTGAGTCACTAAGGCTAAGGAGGAGGGCATGGGACCAGAGGCAGAAGGGCTAGAAGCACCATGCAACACGAGGAGTGTGGCTGGAAGCTGATACATTTTCTTCATGGGGGAGTGGCTACTACACTCCAGGCTCTTGTTGTCTACAAGAGCACAGCACCAGTGTTCTTCACCCATCTGCAGCAGAAGCCAGGGTACCCAGAATCCGTGAGGACACTTCCAACTTCTAAATGCTAAGAGAAGAAAGCAAAAAACAACAGCAAACTCGTCAAGCGCTTCTAAACACACCAAACGAAACAGTCCCATGGGCTGTTCTAAAATGGAACACCTTGGAGAGGAATGTGTCATTAAGAGGATGCAAGCACAGGATAAATGCTTGGACACTAAAGCTGTTAGGGTTCTTCCTAACTCTAATACTCTCACTGAGGGATGGCGACCCCAGACATGGAGTCATATTTACTCCTAACCAAGAATTCTGTTCCTTACTCAACAAAGTATGGTCTGTAGTCCCATAGTTACGCTCAAATGTTTCACTCCATCCCTTGGGCCTCAATTCAGGAATGTCTTATTGTTTTAAAGCCTATGAGAACGTGAATTAAATAAAGCCATATGCTTTCGATGGGCAGGAATCCACATCTGAGCAATAGTCTGTTTCCAGACCTGTTCTTACCTCCTACATATTAACCAGTCTTGACTATCTTTTCCCACTTGGCCTAAATAAGCTGCTAACTCCTCCAAGATAGAGAATATTCTAGCATGCTTCTGGAGGCTTGAGATGTGTTGCTTTAGCAGTCGCAGTGGGTGATGCAATTGAGAAGGAAGGACCACCTCAGTATCAAGCCTGTGACAACAGCTCCAGCCATCGGCCATTCAATCAAACACACAAGACAACTACAAGACCGAGTGGTTCTTGAGGTATTTAGTAATTCCATCTGAAAAAGTCCTTGAGAAAAGTATTTCTGGAATCAAAGTACAATGACAAAAGACAGTGAACAAGATTAACGCTCACACGGTGTTAGCATCTATACGGCCAATGGTCCAAAAGGATGTCAGAATGTAAGGTGTGCCTTACACCTGGAAAAGGCACAGTAATTGCATCTCTCCCCTGCTGCTGTGTGGAAGATGAGGGACTAGATATGATGAGAATCTGGAAAACCTTGGTAAGCTACCTTCGGAATAGATTAAAATCGGTTGCAAGCCCTTTAGTGTAAAATTTTCTGACTTCTTCATGGTAATTAGCTTCATGGAATGTTGCCAAATGGCATATTTTTTCTACTCTGAGCCCCTTTCTAAGTACTTCTGGGAACGTCTGAAATATGAGATAAGCGCTCTTACCCCCAAAGTTTTATTAAAAAGTTTAATTAACACAAGTGTCAAATACCTCATCCACTGCCATTCAGTAGGTAGACTGCATTTAAATCTGCGAGTTACCGAAGGAGTTTAAAACTCACTTCTCTCTGCAACCAAAGCTTGCCTTCTCTTCCTGAGAGGGAAGAGAGCTCTGGGGATGCATACCACCTTTTCAGACTTTGAAGTCTCAGGTCTGCGAGCAAGAGCTTGGTCAAAGCTGATTTCCTTCCTGACTTCTTCATTAATCTCTCTGTTCTTTGCCAGTTCTAGTCCTACAGTGTGGGGCCTTAGTCATTCGCTTTATTCTTGAAGCCTGGCTAAGATGGGCTGGATTCGCCCATATCTTCAGTCAAACTGGGCAGCTAGCTAAGGGTGATTGGTCTCCTACTGCACCAGCCTCTGGGGTACCGGGGTGGGGGCAGAGGGGTGGGGATAGGGAGTGTGGGAATGGGGAGGTGGGGGGTAGGGAGGGCCTTTATGCTGCACTTTTCCGTCCCCTACTTTTCTCCTGGATTTTCCTAGTGGAGCTATCTAGGGCAGGGAGAGCGGGTGAGACAGCAGAGGCATACACACAGAGGCAGGTGGGCCCAGGGTCACTTTTGTCTGCTTCTAAAAGCCAAAGTAAATTCCAAGACCAATGCAGACACAAAGGACGGTGAAATGCAAGCGCACACTGAAGAAGGTGCAGAGCCGTGTGGGAAGTTGAGGCCTTTTTACCTGACTTTCGCCTAAACCTCTCCTTAGTAGTCACAAGGCACAATTTTACAATTGTCTTAGTCTGAGGACTCTGAGACAATGTGAATTGTCTCAGTGAATTCTGAGACATTGGTCAAGGGCAAGAGGTTTGCTTGATGGTGCTGAGAAACAGAGGGAAATGGGAACGGGAGAAAGGGAAGGACAGAGCCAGTAAAGGGTTTGGTGTCGAGCAAGTGCCGGATGTGGATAAGTGATGCTTATCCTAGTACGGATGCTCAGAGCCTGTACAGGGCACCTGCCCTACAGTCATCACACATGGAGAATGGAAGGACCAGAGCTAAAATTCCAAAGTAGCCCTTCCCAACTGCTCGGAGAGAAGGGGCTGGCTCGCATACAGATACATTTGATTTGCTAATGGAGCAGGAGACTGGTGATCAGGCTGGACCCGTGCGATGGTATCTCACTGGCGGACAGGGTCCTGCTAGCATCCAGTGCTACTATGGACCACTGCACAGTCTGCTAAAGCTTCCCGCTCAGCTAAACGGAACAGTCCTGTGTTAATCATGCTGTAAGCTGTGAGCAAATTCACTAACATCTCTGAACAACATTTTCCTCCACAACAGCTGATTGATAGGTATGCTTTGAAAGTCAGGTTGCTATAATGTGGTGACTTAGAGATCCACAACGCTAGGTGTTGAAATCAAGACCTTCTAGTTACTATTCATTCACTCCTCAGAGGTTTGAGTAGTGACCGCATGTCCTGCTAACTCTTTGCTTGGGTCACTTGTTTCACACTTTGGTCGCTGCGCTGGACTTCTATGGCCAGCCCGCCAAGGACAAGGCACGTAGATGCGAAGCAATAACCTAATTGCCAGTCTTAGACCGCTCATGCCACAGCAGCACAGTGCAGCTCCCATGGAACACTCACCAAAATCAAAACACTGTCCAGACATGAGAAGATGAGAAATCCCAGAGCTTCTCTGTGCAGACCACAATGGGGTTGGACAGGAAACCAGTTTCTGAGAGGGGAGTAAAAGCTAGAGTGGAAACCGGGAAAGCAGGGAAGAGAATCATGAAACCAAGAGTTCTTTGAAAGAAATCGCTAAAACTAGTTAAGTTCCAAGCCAGGAGAAAGGGAAGGGGTCAGAAGACTCTAACAATAAATAAGATGGACTTAAAGAAACCAGCAGACGAGAAGACTGCTATCCGTGCCTTTCATGACCCGGATGAAATGGACCATTTCCTTGAAACACGAAACCTACCAAACTTCCTTTAAGTAGAAATAGACCACATTAAATACGTAGATGTATATTTAGTTTTTAAAGGTTCTCTGTATGTTGTATGTTCACATACGCATGTGTATATGCAGGTACACACATGTGGAGGCCAAAGGTCAATGCTGGACGGCTTCCTGGATCACTCCCCACCTTATTATTTGAGACAGGGCATTTCTCTGACCCTGAGCTCTGCAGTTCAGCTAGACAGACTGCCCACCAGACCCTGGGTGTCACGTGTCCTCAGCTTCCTTCAGCACTGGCATTACAAGCACAAGCCTCTGTGTCTGGTTTTAACATGGGTGCTGGGGATCTGAACTCAAGTCTTCATGTTTTCTGGGCAAGCGATTTGTTCACTAAGCTGTCTTCCCAGCCCCTATTAAAGAAATTTAATCAATAACTGATTTCTTTCTGTTATGGTTTAGATGAGTATCTCTCAGAGAGCCACAGGTTAGAGGCCAGGGTGACATTATTGGGAAGTGCTTTGGACCTTTAAAAAGCAGGACCTTATGGGAGGTTCCTGGGTCATTGTGAACATGCTGGAAGACGGTTAGGGACCCTAATCTGTCCCCTCTCTTCCTACTCTACTTTCTGGCCTATGAGGGATGTAGTTTGTTGTGCTACTTGCTTTACAATGCGCTGCCTTTACCAGAAGTCCAAAGCAAGGCTTTACTGAGAACCTCCAGGACCACAAACTAAAACTAAACTTTTCTCTTTCTAAGTGAACTGCCTCAAGCATTTTATTATGTTAACAGGAAGCTAGTGCAACGTCTATATTAGTTTTTGCTCACGTTGTTGGGATAAGATACCCGACAAAATCAACTCGAGAAAGAAGAGGTTTATTTTGACCAAAACTACAAAAAACCCTCAGCTAGCACCGTACTGAGGGAAGGAGCAATTGGCTTTCCCAAATAGATCAGGCAAATGCAAAGGTGTCCTCCTTTGTTTGTTACTGTACAGCTACCATAATAAGACAAGAGTAAGGAATGAAATATATACAGATTGGAAAAGACAAGATAAACTTCATGTGTTCATAGATGGCAATATTAATTGTCTACGTGGGCAATCTGAAAGAATTAATAACAAAGGACCTGAAACTGGCAACAGATTGTAATAAGATTTTTAGGATACAGATTATTTGCAAAAATTAACCAGTCTCAAAAAAAAAATTAACCAGTCTCCTATAAAGAAATAAGGAAGGCAAAAAACAAGCAGAATTTGAAATTAAAGACACAGCACATTTTCACTAACACCCAAAATTACTTAGTTACTAATGAATATAGACATATATATGTATATATACAACCGAACAGTTGTACTCCTCAAGATACATAAAACTGAAAAGTTATATTTGCAAAACCCAATGTATTGTGCCTATTACAGCTTTTTTTATGTTTGCCAAAATGAGGAAGCATCACCACATTAACAGGCAATGAATGCCTACTCTGCAGTAAAACCAAACAATAGAATCTTATTCAGTGCTAAAAAGTACTAAGTTGCCAAACCAAAAAAGACATGGAAGATACTTCAATACATATTTCTAAGTAAAGCAAGCCAAGCTGGAAGAGAGTACATTTGCCGATACCCAACAACATGACGTCCTGGGAAAGACAGTGCATGGTGCAATAACACGATGAAAAGCAGCCATGATGGTGACGGTGACAGACTAGGTGGAAAGTAGAGGCCATTTAGCCTGAAAATATCTTGTATGATGGTGCAATGGTGGACACACATCAGTAAACCTTCTTCTAACGGCATAGCCTATACAGCTAAGAGAGAAGCCTAGAAACTGGAGAGATGGCTCGGTGGTTAGGAGTGCCTGCTGCACTTGCAGAGGAACAGAATTTGGTTCCCAGCGTCCACACTGAGTGACCTGCAAACATCTATGATTCCTTCTCCAGGCGGGGGTTTGATTCCCTCTTCTGCCTCCACTGGCACCCATACATATGCAAACACATACACATGGGTACACACACATACACAAAAAAACTGAAATAGCTCTTTAAAAAAAAAAACCCTAAGTAAACGCTATGGCTTGTGGGTAAAGTGTCGATGTAAGTTGACAATGACGGAGAACAGTGAGAGGCTGCAGCTGTGCACGGAGCAGGGTGCACAGGAAATGCTGTGCTTTGTACGCAATTCTCTATGAACTTCCAATGGCCGTAAAACTTGAGGGGAAAGAAGGGAGGGAGAGAAGGAGAAGAACGTGAGAGCTAAGAGGGAGAGAGGGAAGAAGTGAGGAAAAGGAGGAAAAGAAAAAGAAGGCGCAAGGAGTCTACAGAGATGGTTCAGTTAAAACTTCAGCAGGGAGTGGGGGAGATGACTTGGGACACCAACAGACCGGTGGATCTCATTGGCCAGCTGGCCTGTCCTAGCAGGTAAGTTCCAGGTTCAGTAATAGAGCCTGTCTCCAAAAATAAGGTAGAGTGAGATTAAGACTTGCCCAAATTTGACCTTTAGCCTCTGCACCCAGGTGTGTGTTTGTACCTGCATGCCCGGTACACACACATGAATGTGTATATACACCCCCTACACACACACACACACACACACACACACACTTACAAGAAAGAAGGCAAAGAGAAAGGACAGACAGACAGTCACACACACACACACACACACACACACAGGGGAGGGGTTATTCTGTTTTTGCAACTAAATTTACAGATAACACAGGAAGGGATGACCCAGCATGCACTTTCTTCCCTCGGGCTGGACCAACTCTAACCTTGCGTTGGAAAACTGCCTCCTCCCAAGTGCAGACAGCTTGGAGCACTGGGAACCCACAGCAGCCCACACACATTTGATGACATTGTGCTTTTCTCTGAAGCCACTCCTTCCTTCTCCTTCCTGGAGGCCTTCCAGCCAATGATTATCTTGTTTGTTCTTCACCGATGGGTGACCTTTCATGATGGGTAGCAGCTAGATGAAAGCATAGGGTTAAATGAGAATTCCCTTTGTCTTTGAAGTCTGTGTTTGAGACTTTCCGCTCCTCTGCCAAAAACCAAAGAGCTGCCTTGGATAAGAGGGTAGGGACAGGGTGGGTCAAAGTGCTGGAGCCATGAGAGGGCAGAGCCTGGTCACCAGGCAGGTTTTCCACTATGAGCTTCTGCGCATGTTCCATTACCTGCAGGTTCCATTGGCTTCACTAACTTAGCCAGTGTCCTTAGAGACACTAACTTGGCTTCCTCTGGAATGCCGGGACAAATCTTTATTCATTGAATCAAAACCTGCAGGAGACTTGAAGGGTCTGAGAGAGAGCTGGCCCTTGCAACTAAGCAAATCCCGTCCCCTTCAATGGCAGTGTTTGAGAAGTCTCTTGCTTCTGCTTTTAGTAGGAAAAAAATACTAGCTTTTCCATGAGGTCTATTCTATTTGTTTTCTCGCATTTTCTCAGCATTCCCTTATCAGATTCCCCTCACAGCTGTAATATTTGATTATCCTTCAAGCACTCTGAAAACATCACTAATTGTGAGTGCACCCTGTGCTTCCAGCGGCACTGCGTATGCAAACACACGTAAAGGAAAGCACGTGGCGTTACAGACGCTCTTCCGGGTCTGTTTGGGTGTGCAGAAGGAGGTACATCTTCTCACTGGTAGGTACCCCTCTATAGCTCTGTCCTCACGACTCACTGACATCAAAAACGACTTTAGCAGTTACTAAAGCTTTTCTTTTACTCCGTGGCTAAAGATGAGACCATATGTAAATACTCTTGGGAGAGAACATCAATCTTAAAATGACTTGGGCTTACGGTTGATGAATGGACACCAGGTCCTTCCCAGTAAGTCTTGATTATGTTGAGTGCACATGGGGCAGCTCTACTAAAGAAACAGAAAGTGGGGGACAGATGTCTGTCATTCTTAGGACCACTGCAGATCTTTGACACATCCGTCTTGTGGTTTATGAATCCTTTAAAAGCCATTTGCTTCCTCTATTAAAAAAAAAAAAAAAAAAGCAGCACTGGTTTCTAGCAGTCCCGAAAGATGGGTACCAGTCTCATATGATGAGATGCCTGCCTGAACCAAGCATCTTGAGAAGCAATTTTATTTGGTGATGCTTGGGACAAGCACAGATGCTAACAGTACACACAGGAGTTCAGCTCCAAGCCCTGAGGCCCAGCTGCCCCATCTGGCCCTCCAATGGAGCACCATGGGCTCCACAGAGAAATTCCATGGCACTGTTTAAACACTCCTGGCTGCAAGCTATCCCTTCGCACATTGAGCCTAGCTGCCATGAGTCTCCTTGTCTATGAAATACCGACTGATAGAGTGTTGTTTTAACAGTCGAATTCCACGGTGGACTTGCCTTGGTTTTGTCAATGCCCAACTGGTTTTTCATTCTGTCAGAATCTTACCAGGCTCTTCAAAAAAGACCACAGCCGTTTCTCTGTAGAGATGGACCCCTGAGTCCTGAGCATTGATGTGGTCCTTTTAAAAATTATAAATAATTCTCTCTGATACATCACTTTCTGAGTTCAGAGGGCTGACGCAATGGAGGAAAGACAAAAATAAAACCAAGTTTTGAATACTAAGTTAGATCACCTGACCTACTTTGCAGTCACCCATAAGTTTTCAGCATGTTTGAGAAAAAAGCAAGTTTGGTGACAATATGTGTGTGGCAGGCAAGCTGGTGCTCCCTAAATTCCTGCTCAAACAAGGGTTTTGACCCCGATCTTGTACTGAACGCACTGGGAAACTTTTAAAATACCAACCCCAGGTCCTTCAGGAACTCTACATCAGTCTTGTTCTGCAATGGGGAATGGGAACCACGTTTTTAGAAGCTGTCAATTCTACGACCACAATTAAAACCTTGGTAGGAACGTGAATCCTGGTCATAAATACAAGGAATCACTTTGGTGTTATTGATATTGAGCATATCAGGGGCTTCTCTTGGGGTTCTTGTCTCATTAACCAAAGAATTTAAGAACAGATTCCAGTGGAAGCTTGAGGACAATTTTACTAACGATTAAAAGGAAAACCTCAGGGCAGGTGAGACGCCAATCTCAGCAGCTGCCAGGAGGAGAAGGAGGAGAGAAGGGTGCTGGGCAGGGCTAAGATGGCATGAGCAGCAAGCAGCCATACAGCAAACAGGTAGCCACGTGGCAGGGATGGGAGCATTAGAGAAAAAGTGAACAAGCCCAGAGTGCCAGAGAAAGCAGGCTCAGGAATAGAAAGGTAACAGGAAAGATGCTTCTCCGAGTCATCCAGAAAGACAGGCAGACTTACAAAGCTGTTCCACCTTCTAAACTACGGCACTGTGGGGCAGTAATTTTGGAAACAAAAGTAGAACATCCCATTAAAGGGATAATAATTCTGTCTTTCTCTTCAGTGAGGCTTACAGTGAACTGGCTTTCCTAGGGGTGGACCTGCCTTTCAGAGGACTGATCCCTTAGCCAGGTCACTGATGCTTTCCAGCAAAAATGGTAAGTCTCCATGCTGGTCAGAGATTTCACTCTCTTGACTTGAAGGAAATAATTTCTGCTGACGGGCCTTTACTGCTGCTGTGTCAATGTTGTTATGATTATGGATCACATCATTACAAAGAAGAATTTCAGTTTATATAGTATATATAAGTATACACTTTATAGTTAATGATAAATATGTGTATATACAGATATGCGTGTATACATACACACATACATATATGTGTATTTATCCATCATACATATATATGAAAATGTGTATCAGATAAATGACCAGCCACTTAGAGTGGTCAAAGAGCTATATCCTATCCAGGTAGCTTTCACCTTGGTCTAAGAGTCACTGAGCACCTGCACCTAGGATGCACACAAATTGAGTAACTTCATGTGTTGATTGGAGCCTCCTCAATATCTACAATAATTCATTTAACACAGGGCTTCATGAAATAATTGAAAGCATCAGTTGAGAAGCAAACATACTCAGTAGGACCCATCTGCTACTTTTTTACAAAAAGTCACTGCACGCACGCGCGCGCGCACATGCACGCGCACACACACACACACACACACACACACACACACACACACACACACCAGACTAGTTTAAGTTAACTGCCAGTGTGAACCAGAACCATGAGTTGTGGGGGAAATAGAAGCACTGAATGCATGAATGTCACCCTGAAGAAGAGTTGTTCTTCAGGGTTCAGGGTTAATCAAAGCAGCAGGAAGATTGTCCAGGAACTGAAAACCAGAGGTAAGGTGACCCAGGTGGAGATCATTGCCATCTGTGGGAGCTTGAATGAGAATGGACCCCCTAGGCTCATAAGCTTGAATACTGACTCTGGAATTGGTGGAACCTTTGTGGAAGGATTAGGAGGCGTGGCCTTGTTGGAAGAGGTATGGCCTTGGGGGTGGGCTTTGAGCTTTCAAAAGAGTTGCCCCATTCTCAGTGTGCCTCTCTGCCTCCTGCTTGTGGATCAAGATCTGAGCTCTCAGTTGTTTGGCTGTTGCGCCTTTGCTCCTTCATCATGGACTCTAACCCTCTGGAACCAGAAACCCAATTAAAGACTTTCTTCTGTAAGTTGTCTCAATAATGGGGTTTCAGCGCAGCAATAAAAAAGTAACTAATATGGAACATGAGGACCTGCTTGTCAGGATTTCTGTCCTGCCCAGTTCCCGCAGCCATTTAGCCTCAAAGAAATCACACAGAGGTCTACATAAGTTATAAACTGATTGGCCCATTAACTCAGGCTTCATATTAGCTCTTATAACTTATATTAACCCATTATTCTTATCTATGTTAGCCACATGGCTCAGTACCTTTTTCAGCGGGGTAGGTCACATCCTGCTTCTTCCATGGTCTGGGAAGGACTGTGGAGGAATGGGCTTCCTCCTTCCCAGAGTTCTCCTGTTCTCATTGCCCCACCTCTACTTCCTGTCTGGTTATACTGCCTATACTTCCTGCCTGGCTACTGGCCAATCAGCATTTATTTAAAACATAATTGACAGAATATAAAATTGTCCAGCACCACTAATACACCATCAAAGCAAGAGTCCTTAAGAGCTAGAACCAAGCAGCAAATGAGGTCAAATTAACCCCAGGCATAGATGTGACTGCAAGCATGGAAAGCAAGTTACCAAGACAAGGCAGGCTGAGTGAAGAAGCTCAACTATAAACAAAACCTGAGTCCAACTGCAAAGGGAAGAGTGGAGATCAGCAAGGGAGGAAAAAGAAGGCTCAGTTTCATCTAACTCTCAACCAAAAGCTTGTGTGGAGTGACAGGAGTGTGAAACTGACCTTACCAGTCCTGTGACTGTGTCCTGGAGACAGCTGAGTCATTGCATCCTGAGGTCACCAGCGAGACATTTCATCAAGATGCCCCTGGACCAGTCCATCCTCTGTAAAACTTCCAGCTCTTTGTTTTTCCTTCCTGGCCCTGTCCACTGCCCCAGTTTGGTACCCATCCTCTGGTCACATTCAGTGCCAGTTGCTATCCTTTGATGCAGGAATGACGCAGCACTCTTGGGTGCTTCACCTGCCGTTATCAGAACTCAGTCTTTTGGGCTTTCAGTACAGAGGCTTCTGCTATGAGCCTCCTGTTTGCTATTTTAAAAATCAGTGAATTGCAAAGCTGTTGCATAACAATGTTATATAAAAGGCCCAGGCCTGAGGAGAACAGAATTTTTAACAAAAGACCTAGAGAAAAATTTGACAGAAATGCATATGACGAAAACATTCACCTGTAATCTCAGCATCAGGAGGCTGAAGTAGGTAGATCATGACGTGAAGGTTGTGTAGCAACTTTGGGGTCTGCTTGGGTTCTTTGGAAAAACTCTGTCTCTCAAAACCAGGAGGAGGGAGAGAAGAAAAAGAAAGGAATCCGATACATAGAAGAAAAGGCTTCCGCTGCTTGTAGTACCATGACTCTCAGGGAGGATAGCTACAGAACCGTACTTAAAAAAAACACACCGTGCAAGGAAACTGGGCCTATCTTGGCTACAGAAGAGTACTTAGAAAAAACACACTCTGCAAGGAAAGTGGGCCAATCTGCTCAAGACAAACAATCTTAGGACACTGAGAATTATTGGTTAAACGTATTTTAAGATTTCCATGATGATTTCAGAAAACTGAACTGGCCAAGTACAGTGGGATTCTTTCTTCCAGACACCAAGTCATTTGTTCAGAGCCACTACAATGAGGCCATTATGGGATGGGGTGCATTGATATTTTTTCATTGAAGGGGTAGAGGAAACGTCATGAGACGCCTCATCTGAGATTCCAGCCACCGCTGTCTCCTGATCTGGCATGTGCAGATGGTTTTATGAGGAGCTGGAATATAGAGTATGTAAAAAATAAGTCGCCGGGCGGTGGTGGCGCACGCCTTTAATCCCAGCACTCAGGAGGCAGAGGCAGGCGGATCTCTGTGAGTTTGAGACCAGCCTGGTCTACAAGAGCTAGTTCCAGGACAGGCTCCAAAACCACAGAGAAACCCTGTCTCGAAAAAACCAAAAAAAAAAAAAAAAAAAAAATCGCCTGGGGTTGGAGTCTCAGTGATGTGACTTTCATGAGCTATGGTGTGTACTATCGTGGTGTTATTCTGTTATTACACCTGCCTGAGAATTGCTAGGCTCCTAAGAGTAACCCCGATAAACAGACTGGTTCGCCAAGCTGCAGTTGGGTAGAATGCTTTCCTTGGTCTGTTGGTGTCCTACCTGGTGTGTGTCTCCCCAGGAAAAGTAAGGCAATACTGGGTGTCAGCAAACCAGGTCACACCTGAGGCTGGACCAGTTGGCCAATGAGATTCAATGGCATAGGTAGGCTTGTTTGTTTATCATTGCCCATGGCCCCTTTCACTCCACAACAGCAGGATTCAGGAACTGCAAGGAAGATCCCCTGATACACACAGCCAAAAATTATTTAGGACCTGCCTCATCCAGGAAAAACAAAACAGAACAACAACCACAAAGCTTTATCCTTTTTATAAAACACATCTTTTAAATGTAGCAAGCCGGGTGACAATGCCAGAAGTGGTCTGGTCTTTAGATGAGGATCCACTCCTGGTACCCAAGTCAAATGTAATCTTGGGCTGGCATCCCCCAGCCTCAGAACTCACTTTATGAGTTTCTAACAGTAGCATGTGAATAAGGTTCCTCTGGCCCTCTTTACACATTATAGTTCTAGAGTGGGCCCCAATGGATTAGAAACAAATCAAAACCATCATGAAATCCCACCACATGCTGTTCAGTTTCATTTGAAAGAATCTACCTTCTGTCTGTCTGTCTGTCTGTCTGTTTTTGGTTTGGTTCATAAGGTTTGTTGCAAAAGGTCAGAGGAGATGAGGAGAACTTAAAAAACTGAATTTCTCAAATCTGAGCAGGGTAGGGAACAAAACTGCTCTCCACCTAAATCAGTAATCCAACTGTGTGCCGGGGTGAGACAATTGCATGCATTTGCATTTTTTTTCTGTGTGTGAGAATTTAATTTTTACAACCTGCTGTGTTTTTCAGGCCCTTTAACTAATAGGCTTTTATCACCTTATGATTGCCTAATTTTCTCTTAATTGCTTTATGACAATACAATTTATTTTGCTCACTCCCGCCCCAAGGTTTTACTTCCTAATGAAGGACTTAGGAATTTACACACGCTCCTGTGCACTGGTTTGCTTTTTCAATCCCTCTTCTTCCTCCCAAGTAGAGGAGGAAAAGTGGGGTTGAAACCTGGATGGGGACACCTATGATAGCAGAGAGGCCTTGCTCCTGCCTGACCTCAGCCTATATGCACACACACCACCTTTCAGTGACTTCGGCACGGCTCTCTGTGAATTGTAGCCGTATGTATACACTGTGTGCATATGAAGAAAGCAGGATGGCCAAGGCCATGTGGGCACAGAGCCCCTCTGGGTCTGCGTTTCACACCATAGCTCCCTGCACACCGTGCTTATTAGATTTGCTAATTTAGATTAGGTGGAGGTGTTGTTTGTTGTTTGTGGGGAGCAAAAAGCAAATAAATTCAGCGCAAATTTTCAAAGCAGCCTTTTATTTTTCTTCACTAAATTTATAGAGTTAAAGATTCTGACAAACCATTGTGGAAGTAGAACTAAAAACTAGAATGTAACCCAGTGGGAAAACACTCTCTAGTGGGCACCAAGCCCTTGGTTCTGACTTCAACAATGAAGGGGAAAGGAATCCCCCCCCCCCAGAGTGGCTTCTTCTGAGCTCCCTCAGTCCAGCTGAGCAGATGCACAGCGTGGTGCTAGTACTGGGTGTACCTCTAAATGACAGCTAAACGTCACAGGAAGTGAAATCTAGTCAGCTGTGGCAGCACCTACTAGAATGACGTCATAAGTATGCCTAACGCAAAAGACGATCGTGCATAAGTTTCTACATACCATTTTAATGATTTGATAATAGCTACCACCAATTGTGAGAGTCCACTTTGTATCAAATACTTTTAAGCAACCTGCCTGCAGATTTAATAAGACAACCGTCTTTTTCATTTATAATCTGCAGTGACCAAGCTTACATGAATGACAGGTGGAGGAGCCGAGGTTCAAGACCCAGACATGGTGACCATAACGTCCTGACCTAGAACACACATGGTCTCTCTTTGAAAGCTTTAGTTGCCCGTAAAGCCCTTGCGATGGTGGCATAGAAGCAGCATATTCTCCTCTTTACAAATGAAGACCCAGGGAAGCAGTGTCATTCTGGTACCCAACCTCATAGCAGATAGCGTCAGGCAAGTCAGACCTTCCAGCTTCTGAGCCTACATTTGAAAAAAAAAAAAAAAAGAGGATATGTTTTTTTAGTCAAAACCTGTAGTCATACTGGAAACTTCAGTGGAAAGCATACTTGTGGGGTCAAACTTGAAACACCTGGGATCCTGCTAGTTTAGCTGGCAACCAATCAGGAGGAGGAGATCTCCTTCTAGTTCCATGACTGGTCATTTACTCAACGACCTAAGACAAGCTTTTTACCTCCTGTAAAATAATGAGCAGTGTCCCCTGCTTCCTTCCGGATCTGTGGGATGTGATTTTATGGCCTATAATCTGTGTATTTTGACCATTAGCCAGAAGGCCTGGAAGTATAATACCTATCTGCCTAAATCATATCTTAATATGGACAGAATGCAGGGATTACGTTTATTAGATTCATAATAATAAAAATGGTGCTTGGGACTATTGGGTCTCTACCTGCAATGTATCTAATGAACTTGGGTCATGTAGATAAATACCTTCAGATAACTGGGGTCAAACTGAAGTTTAGCTATGGAAATAATATTGAAATGGAATGTGTGGCTTTAAGAGTTAATTGTGTATGTCTTTTTAAGGCATAACAAAGGCCTGGGGAGCTGGTGCAATTGATAGTGCAAATAGGAGGACCCGACTTTGGGTCCTCAGTCCCCCAAAACAAGCTGGACTGGCTTTGATAGCATACACCTGTTAACTCCAGAGCTAGGGAGGTAGAGACAGGTAGATCCTAAGGGCTCACTGGTCAGCCATTCTAGCCAAAGCGGTGAGATCCAGGTTCAAGGTGGGACCCTGGCTCAGACAAGAAGATGGAAGAATGATAAAGGAAGACATCTGACATCAAGCCCCTGGCCTTCACATGTGCACATACGGGCAAAGTGCACCTGCACACACATGTGGGTGTGCTCACACAGAAGAATCACAAGATTACTTTTCCTTGGCATGAACATAGGAGCGGCTGGTCATCCTCTTTTGTCTTAGTTGTAATTCACAACGTTGCCCTGAAAACCTCTAGTCTCCTGACTGTATTAGAATGTGGACATTGCTGCCATGGCACCAACACAGCTTATGGGAAGTGCTAGATGCGGGGTATGCTTTACTGTCTTAGCTCAGGTACAGTTGCAGTGACTGCTTTGTTGAGCATTTCTGTGTTCAGTTGTTCACTTGACTTGCTTCTAATCCCCACAATTCTGAGAGAGATCACACTGTCGTCATTTTGTATTAATGAGACCAGGTCACTTAAGTTTGAGGACTGGGTATCTTCATGACCACCCAGAATAACACACTGTAAAACCAGAACTTGATCCCACAGAGGGGTCACTGGAGCACAGGCCAGATGAAGCCTGCACTGTGCACCAGAGCCTGGGAAAGACCTCGTGACGAGGTGGTATGTGATACCGGAAGTCAGGAAGCTTTCTGAATGTCATGGGGGCAAAGATAGCAAAAATAGGATGGCTACAATAGAAGGGAAGAGTGGGGACTTCAACTGGGGAGGGGGAGCGGCTGAAGTAAACAGTAAGGAGAAACAAAACAAAACACGGGAAGCAACGAGGGAGAAGATAAGGAAACCCAAAGTGGGGGAATAAGTGGCAGAGAAGCATCAGGGGCAGGTGGGTCCTCAGGGTCTCATCCTAGAGTCACTGTGTAATCATCAGAGTCCCCAATGATGAATCTTGGAGTGTGCAATGAAAATCTAACCCCTGTTTAAGGGAAAACGTGAAGTCAGTACTAGCGGGATTCAAGGACGCAATGGCAGTTGACACCAAGCTACTCTAAAGTACCTGGCCCTGTGATGAGGGAACCTTGTAGTCCTCGGGTGACATGTGCAACTGGAGTACAGAGAGGTGGCTGAAGAGGCGTCCGTGTTGGTGAGAAGCAGGGTCAGGATCTGAACCCAGGTATTTAAACCACAGCATTCTGCATTCACTACCACTTTCTGTGGAACTGTCATTCCGGGGCAGCGGGGGGTGCTTGACAATCTTGCCGGATAAGTCCATAATCAATTGTCTTGATACTTTGAATTTACAATTTTGAAATCTCATTAAAAAAAAAACAACTGTCAGGTTCCACAACTGATGAAATAGTCTCTGATGTTATCAAACACCTGTGGGTCCTCAGATACCAACAGAGTCACTTCAACATCTACTAGCCCAGTGGAAACAGATTTACTGGGAACAAGCAAGAGCAATATTGGAGGCACCCTGGTGGAGAGAGTGCAAAGCCACCAGATTGCTGAGAAGAAGTGGCATGTCGATTCTGTGTGAAACACATATCCTTTAATATATTCCTGTTTTGTAAACCGGCGGCTGACAGGCAGTGAAATACAATACCAAGTACCACATTAAAACAAAACCATAATGGCCATGTTTGCCTGCTAGAAGAAAGTGGGGCTGTTATCGGGCAGAAATGATGAATGATACGAAGTGAAGGCCCCGAGATTCTCAGCCTTCAGCCATAGGCACGATTCTGAGGCGAGGAAGTGGGGGCCCCCCAGATGGCCTGCTGGAGCCGTGGGATAATGAGACTGGCTTGTGGCCACAGCTGTGGGTTACCCCCGTCCCCGAACCCACAAGCACCACCGCGCCTTCTCTCTCCGCCTTAAGGCAACCTTCAATTTCATAAGGGCACCGAATCAAACAGACAGCAATTAGTGCGGTAGAGCCTTGGAAGGAAACAGATCACTGGCCGGGAGAGTCCGTCTGCAGAAAGCCAGCGTTTCCTTATTTGTGGAGAGAAACAGCAAGAACAATTAAAAGTTTCAAATCAAGTGTAATCCCTTTCAAGTTGGGTTTGGTGAAATATACATAAATTTCATATCAGAGCCTTAGCTCAAGTCCTGTGCTGTTTGTTTGTTTTACAGAACACCGCTTTCATCTTCGTGGAAGATGTCATAAAAGCACATTTCAAAAATTACCATTGGCACCCAGTTTCCTATTTGATTATGTTCTGGCACCCAGCCCTGCCAGTAATGCGGAGCCTCTATTTGGGTCGCTCCAATTGGAAGATAATCGCATGTACCACCTACCTTTCAGCACGCCCAGCCCCCATGCGGCAGCAATCTTAAATCTTGGAAGCCACAAGGAATAGCTCAAATTATTTCAGAAAGCCGGTACTTTCCATTGGAGTTCACCTCAGGCAAACTCAACCCGGGGCCCCTTGAAAAGAGCGACACCCCGAGCAGCAGGAGTCAAGAGTGTGAGATGCCAATTACAAGCTGGGAACTAAATACCATAATTAATGAGAGATACACTTTAATCTAAAATGAGTCAAAAAATGTTGCTGGAGGAAGAAAAAAGTAAAGTGAAACTCCATAATTATAATAAACTGTGCAGGTTTCCCCACCTATCGAACAACAAAGGTGGCCGTGTCTTCGGGTTTCCATAGTCAAACATTTTACAATTAACACTTGACGGAAAAAGGTCTGACCGTAGCATAAACAAGCCAAACGTGCTCTTGAACCGCGGAGCCTGACGCAAACCAGCGACCTCCCTCCTCATATCAATTCCAACTGGGCTCTTAAAACCAAGATTCCGGACCCTTCCTCTGGTTACCATTCTGATAAACCGTGTCTGTCATGCATATTTCTCTCACGTGCAACTCCCTTGTTTCCTTTGTTCTTGCAGATGATTCAATGGCTAAAAATAATTGGATTCTTTTCCCCTCTGACACTGTCTTTTGGCCTTCTCCCGGAAGTCTGTTCATTTCAACGAAATGTTGCAGAGGCGGGGCCAAGGAGAAATCAGTCCTGCGAGCGCCGGCCATTCACAAAGGGCAAAGCGAAAGTCCTTTGACAGCACACGTGAAAAATATATCATCAGGCTGACGGGCCTGACTGTTTTTCTTTGTCTTAGTAAAGATTAGTGTGTACATTTGGGGGACCATGAGGCAGGGGAAGGACACACAGAAGCTTTCTCTGGTCATGTTAAAGCTTCTGCCATGATAGCGGCATTAGGAATGGGGAGAGAGGCTAATATGCAAAGGACATTGTGATCCTAAAGAGATGTGTCAAGGTTAAAGCGTTCCTGTAATCCCGGTGGCTGGAACATTTATCCCCACAGCTTCATCCAAAGGCTTGTTCTTGATAACTGCAAACAGGAGCGCAGTCTGGAGACCAATTACAAATCGCCCTTCAGATGCCTCTAATCCTTTTGTTTCCATTTCTCATCAAAATAAGGATTATTTTTATTTTAAGACGGCAAAGAGAGAGAACATATAAACAGTTTAGATCTTCGGCTAAAAAGAAAGCTTGAGAGCTCTTCCTCTCCCTCAACCTTTTAAATCACCAATGTCGTTCCCCATGCTCTTCACAATTCTGAAGTTCCCAGAGCAAGCAAAGGCAACACAGCAGACATGAGCCTAGAACGGCTTGCACGTGACCAATCCAAAAGCTAAGAGCAAGCTCTCCCTCAAGTCCTAACTCAGCTGTAAAAGACATTTGATGAAATGGGCTGCTACTTGCTGCTGCCTCAGGGGTGATGACGACGATGATGATGGTGGTGACTAACATCTGTCCCGTGCTTCTTGTGTCAGGGCATAGGACACTTATCCTCATTGCAGTCACGGTAGAAAGCTGTACAGTGCTTCAGCAGAGAACAGATTCACAGCTAACTTGCCCAAAGTTGTGTGGTCAGAAGATGCTGGGACCTCAGGCAAGGTATTTATTGTAAGACTTTAAATTAGAGGTGCTATCTTAACTGCTTTGAATCTCATTAGGTCCCAGAGGCATGACCCTAAGATGGTCTGGTCTCAGCAGATAGAGTCCTTTCCTCCTCTGCCCTTCAACTCAGAAGGAAATGCTTTCTTCCTGTCTGGTTCTCCCAGAGCCTGGACCCATTGCCCCCTACCCTTCTCTCAAACTAATGGGTTTCACTCTACCTCATTGTAAAAATGTTGAAATGAGCCAATCACATCCTCCACGGTATATCACCATTGGTAGTCCAAAGCCTGCCTTTCACCATCCCTTCTAGATCTGTCTGCTCCCCAGTGCAACCCCCATATGGCTGATCTGGTGTACAGTACCTTCCTCCCCTAGGCGCGTCAAATATAAGTGGCTAAAAAGCTGCTTTTGATTGAATCTGCCTAGTGCCATATATCACCTCATCTTGTTCTACTTAGGGAAGAAGAAGATTCTTTGACAAAATGAATAGGGCTAGGACAGAGCAGACAGGCAGTTAGAATCCCTGAGAATCTCTATGAGGCTTGTCCAGTCTCTCTAAAGTCAACCAGGGGGAAAAAAAGTGTTAGGTGCTGTAAGCAAGCCGGGCCTCATCCCATCCAGCTGCCTCTTTCACCCTATCCTGTGGCAGAGCTGTGCCTCCTGGAGCCAATGCCAGTCCCTAAGAGGCAGAGAGGCCTATGGGAGAGCCTTGGTATGGGGAAAGCTGGGGTTGTGGAAATTGTAACCCATGGCTCTGAACCAGCTCATCATGAAGCCAGATGCTAGTTTCAAACAAACAAGGTCATTTTCTTGGGCAGATCTGGCATCAAGCTGGGAGGTCCCCAGCCAGTTACAATCCCCCACCCCCGCTCCTGGCTTTTATGAGAAGGAAGAAGCCTCCAGAGTGTAGCAAAATAGTCCTTACTGTCATCTACATGGGTGACAGTCCAGCAGCTGAGTAGGACACCTGGCACATCCGGGACTGTGCTGCTGTTGAGTAAGGTCACCACTGGGAAAGTCACAAAGTGAGAAATGTATGATCTAGGGTCAAGCGTCAGACAGGCATCCGCTAGCTAGGTGAATCTGACAAGTCTTTAATGTGTCAGAGGCACAGTTTCTCTTCCTGAACAGCAGCTTACAAGATTGCCATGAAGACCGAGTCAAGTAACAAATGCCAGGGACCTGCTAGAGAGCGAGGAGATGATAAACGGGAGGCAAAGAAATCCCCTGACTCTTTTTAGTTTCATTCTAGGTTCCACTTAAGACTTTGTCCCTGGTTAAACAGAGACTAGGCAACAAATCAACACTAATGACAACACCTGGGAGTGGTCACATCCAAGCGTTGGGTGAATTCCAAATCTGCAGACAAGCGCGCTCCCTGTGAAGGGTTTTCCACCACTCTCTACGTCAGAACACATCTCTGGAACCAAACTTTTAGGCTAGAAAGATCTTATATATTTTTTTTTTATCATACATTTTCCAGGGTTGTTTATTTGTGTTTAGGGTTTTGCCTGTGTGCTTAGCAGAGGGACTCTGGGTTTCTAATAAAAGAATAAGACAGTACATTGGGTCCCACAGCAGGGTCGGGTACTCCATACAGCAGTGAAGAGATCCTGGAGCCAGGGCTACATCCTGATGTCTTCAGCCAGGAAATGCCTGTGTTTGGTTGATTTGGCTTTTGAAATATAGGCTCTTGCTTTGGAACCCTGGATACCTTGAGACTCATAATCCTCCTGCCCTGGCCTCCCAGGGCTAGAGTCACAGACAGAGACCTGACTGCACTTCTCTGTTAAATGTCATAGAAGGGATGATGTTTAATTCTTGGCTCATGTGAAATAATAAAATTTATCTACGAAATCTTGACTGTGCTTTCTCAGAGGCAGTCTGTCAAGGTGGGGTACACACTAGCACATTTTTTGCCCAGCTAAATTATTGTCTGCATCTGTGACACACTTAATATGGTTGGAGCTGCAAACTCCACCTGGCTCAAACAGAGGAGGGGTCAGAGAAATGTGGTGAGAAGCCAAGTGTGGAAGAAAAAGAAAATTGTATCTTCTCAAGATAATCTTGAAAACGTTTAATCAGAAACTGTAGATTTTAAAAGACAGGACCTAAGAACTAAAGAAACAGATATAAATCAACGTAGAATGAGTTGAGTTAGGCTAAAGTCTGCTGTGTAACAAATGGATCCTCAAATCTCAGGGGTCTGAAGTAGTGGGAGTTAATTTTCTTTCTCCCCAAAAGCCTGGTGTTCAATGAGAAAGACAGAGAGGGCTGTGGGGGTTAATGCTGTGTGTCAGCTGACCCGGTCTAAGGGACGCCTGGCTACTTGGTAAACATTATTTCTGGAGCTGTGTATGAAAATGTTTTCAAAATAGAATAGCATGAGGACCAGTGAGCCGAGCAAAGCAGATGCCCTCCAACCCCTGAACTGAATGTGGTTGGCCATCACCCAATCTGTCAAACATCCACATAGGACAAAAGAAGGGGAAATTTGCTCTCCAACCAAGTTGTGACATCCACCACCATCTCTGGTTCTAGACCTTCCTGGTTTTCAGCCCTTTACAAGAAGCTATACATCAGTCCAATCTTGGCCCCCAGGCTGCTGCACTCAAAGTGAAATTTGTACCTTCGTATCTCTGTCTTTATGCCAGCCCTGTGCATATCACATCATCTGTCTCTCTGTCTATCTCCTGTTGTTCCTTTTCTCTGGTGGACCATCACTAATACCAAGGTACCCTTGTTTGTCAGTTTTCAACCTGATCATGATGGTGGTTGTTATGTGCGTGGTGATGCCCCCAGCCCAATGCTACGAGAGTCTGGGAAGTAGACAGAGAAGCATATGAATATTCAGTGAACACTAACAGAAGTGGCTGCAGTGACAGAAAATGAGGCAAGAAAGGGCAATGTAAGTACACAAATGAGAAAAATAAAAATCTTGAAGAGTAATGGGGCAGGGAAACAACCCGCAGACCTGCACCCCCACCCCCACGCCATTGCTGGGTGATCCAGAGTTGACTTTAATCTTACTTCATAAACAGTACTTTTCCTAATTATAAAGTAATGCATGTGAACATTTAGGGGGAAAGAATAAAAAGGAAACTTTTAAAATCATATGTATAATTCCACATATCCCTGATATAATTATAGTGCGTTTATTTTCTTTCTCTTGTACCTTGAATTTCATGGTTTAGAACTAGACCTATTTTTTTTTCTTGCCCTTCTCCTATGAACTCTGTAGCAAAGCTCTGTTAACTCTTCCTTCCTCACAATTCTCAGGGGACACAGACTGGAAGGAGGCAGGGATGTGGAGAGGTCAGTGTCTCGGAGACAGGGTTGGCGGGCCATTCTGGGAAGGACAGGGCTTTGGAATACAGTTGATGATGCATTCGGGGGAGGGCCATCTGCTAATGAAGGAGAAATGCCACACACGTGGGGGATCTTCAGGGGACCATGGGACAAGAAAACCAGACAGAGTTGCCACGAGCAGAAGTGACCCAGTCTGTGACAAAGCTCAGCAGAGGCAAAGAAGCTGCCCATAACCTAGCTGATGAGATGGCCCAGAAGGAAAGATCAGGGTTTAGGAGGTCTTCCCCAAGAAGGATGTGATCTCAAGATCAGTGAGCTGCTGTGTCAGCCGGATGGCGTATGCTTTCGTTATTCCAGGAAGCAAAAATAGACTTTTGGTGAAAGACCAAAAACCTTTGTCAGAATAAAGACAGGATAGTGAGTACAAAGGACGAGGGTTGGGAGTTGGGGGGGGGAAGCAGGGAGAGCGAGGAAGGGACTGTTTAATGTTTGTTGAGCAAAATTAAATGCTTTAAACCTGTGCCAAGCTAATTTAGTAATGGGAGGCTTTGTCCTTGTAACCCACGGAATCTCCGTGCTGCCTGTGCTTTGAGATTCCTCCCACTGGCGCGTGAACAGTTTGTGCACCTGAACTGACGGTATGCTCTCGCTCAGTGACTGCGGTGGGGAAGGGCTGTGACTTGGGGAGAGCACGGGGAGAGGTCAGAAGTCCACGGAGTCGCCTGCTTGAGAAACACATCCACGTTCAGAGAGGCAGTGAAGGGTGGCTGACACTTCCTGCTTGGAGGTTGCTCAGAAGGTCTTCATCACACCATGGCCTGCCTGTTGAAGCGGCCCTCTTCTGAGGGCGTGGCTTTATCTTGCTTTGCTTGGCCTCTCAAAACACACTGGAGTATCATCTGTATGACTGCTTTTTTTCTTTAACCAGCAGAGGACAAGTGTGGTCCTGCCACCACTGTGGAACTTCAGATGGTCTCCAGACCATGAGCTTACTATAGTTATCAGGAGGAAACATCAACATTCCAAAGGAATTACAGTTTTCATTGCAAATCAGGACAAGAGAGATAACACAAACAGCTTGTCCACTTAAACCTAAGCAGGCTGGACACTGAACAGAAGTAAAAAGATGGAGTAAGGGAACGTAGGTCCATGGGACCTAGCAAGTAACAGAGGGGAAAGGTTGAGGCATAGTCATTAGACATTAAACACTTTAAATTTTAAGCTTGCCTTAGTGGCACACATCTTTAATCCCAGCACTCAGCAGAGGTAGGAAGGTCTCTGTGAGAGATCTTTGAGACTAGCCCGGTCTACATAATGAGTTCCAAGAAAGCCAGAGTTTCATAGCAACACCCTGCCTCAAAAAATATATAGATATAAATAACAGATAGATAGATAGATAGATAGATAGATAGATAGATAGATAGATAGATAGATAGATAGATAGATAGATAGATAGATGATAGATAGATGATAGATAGATGGTAGATGGATAGATAAATGATATATATATAATGGATAGATAGATGATAGATAGATAGATAGATAGATTTTAGATAGATAGATAGATAGATAGATAGATAGATAGATAGATAGATAGATAGATAGATTTTAGATAGATTTTAATGTGTTAGGTCAGTCAGAGACAACAGATGATGCAAACATGCAGTCGAGCTGATTCTCTGACAGCCCCTGCTCTAGCCTGTCTCCTATACTCAAGTCCCTCTGAAATTCTCTTAAGCTTATTAAAATATATGTGTGTTCCTATGGATAATGAAGTAGATGATGATGCCATATAGTTTTCTTGCTTGTATACCCTTTGTTCACATATATGTATGCACATATATGTATATAAAATGATCACAGACATATAAGACCTTTCACTTTGTTAGGGAAAAAGTCAGCCTTGGTCTTGCCAAGCTCTTCGATGCTACAGGATAGCTCGGCTGTTGCCACACAATACCTGTCACGTTGGAACACACCGCCTGCACTCATCCTCTGAGTTTATTTTAAATAATGCCTACTTGTTTGTAGCAGCTGTAATAAGTCATAACACACAATTAAGTGCTTATCACTGTTTAATTAGGGAGTCATCTTTTCCATCCCACCGGATCCTGCTCAGTTTCTAGCTTGCATCTGGCGCTTAGAGCTCAAAGCAAAAGTAATTCATGACTAGCAATGCATGACCAGTTATTCAGGAGCTACTCCTTGAAGCTGTTTCCCATGACTCAGGAGCCACTTCAGCTCCTCTCATGCTGGACTTCTGTCACGTGGCTTCCTCGTTTTTCTTCACTTGGGTTGTTAGCTTTTCTCCGACTCTTTTCAAGTGCCTTTATTGCTACAGAAACAAAAAACCCACTTATTTGGGAAAAGCATAAATTTTTTTCCTGAACAAAATGTAATAATTAAGAATGCCTATGAGGCTGTGAAATGTATCTTTGATGGGTTTGAAAGCCCCATGAATCTCTCACAGAGTTATTGTGAAACTAAGTTAAACGGATTTAACAGATTATATAGCCATATTTAGATTTGTTTATGTGTATGTGTGCATACCTGTGTCACACATGACTGCACGTGTGCAGGTGCCCACAGAGGCCAAAAGAGGATGACATTAGATCCCCTGGAGCTGGAATTACAGACTGTTGTGAGCCATCTGGCGTGGGCACTGGGAACTTAATGAAGGTCTTCTGCCAGAACGGCGAGTGTTCTTAACTGCTAAGCCATCTCTCCAGTTCTCCGGTGTTTGTTTATCTGTTTTCTGATTCTGGATAAAATATATCCTATGGTCAAAAATCCTGGGACTGGGGTGGTAGCTCAGTGGATAAAGCACTTGGTACACAAATGTGAAGAAGGCAAGATCAACATTTAGATCCTCAGAACCCATGTAAATGCTGGGGTGAGGGTGGGGTCCACCTGCAATCTCAGCACTTGGAAGACAGAGACAGGGAACCCCGGAGAAAGCTGAATGGGTAGACTAGACTTGTTAGCAAGCTCTGGTTCAGTTAAGAGACTACCTCAAAACATAGGGTGGAAAGCAGCAAACTAAAACTCTTGATGTCAACTTTAGGACCAATCCACACAGACATGCACACATGAACACACATGTCAATACACAGAAACACATGCACACACGTAAACACACTAAAAATCATTCCTATTGAAACTTTGCGAATAAACACAATTATTTCTAAAATCCAGCTGAACTTTAGAAATAGTCAGCTGAGTGCAATGCAACGGTGGGCGTTTTGACCTAATTGTGTCATTAGAATCATTCGCCCTACAACTTTTTTTAAAAAGACTAAAGTCAATGCCTTTCAGAGAGGAGAGTCACTGAAGTATGAATGGCGGGGGGCATGGACCAAACGTGCTCTGGCGTTTGTAAACAAAGCAAAGTGATGTTGCCCATCTAACGTGTGGCAAGGCTGGGCTTCCAACACCAGGGTCCCGGGCTGTCTCTGGGCATGCAGGAAACTCTATTCATCATTATGAAGAAGACCCTGGATTACTCTAAACTGTTTGTGTGCGCCTCTCTCTGTTGCTGAGTGCCCAGAAAGGCTGTGTCTATCCACTCCTCTGTCAAATATTTACCAAGTTCTCACTCTGTGTCAGCTTCTGCTAGGGAGGTTGAGGCTATGGCAACAAGTAACAGGTCAGCACTCTCAACGCAACGGAGTTTACACCCAAGCGTACGTAGGGCCAAATATAGAGATGGAAACATGGGATGTGTATGAGGTGGTAGCTGCCATGCCTGAAGGTAGTGCAGGAGTTGCAGCCCAGGTACCAGCCACTGATAGGAGTAGGAGAGTGTTTTAGCTCCGTTATATGAAACACTTCTGAGTTAAGAAGGCACCAGACTTTTCTTCAGAACACCTGTGTGGTTTTTAAATGAAGTGATGTTTCCCATCTAAGGTGTGGCAACATGTTAAATCAAGATTGAAGAGATGTGTCTAACTTCAGGAGACATATTCAGTCAAGATTCAATTCACCAAACCTCTTCAGAATACATCGTGTAAACTGGCCCCTTTCTCTAGTTTTGACAGCATCCTATTTAGTTTAACTGCTGCTGGGACATAGGTAAAGCAAAGGCAGTCTTTATTGACGTTTTCATCTAACATTCTTTGTTCCGATCATCTTTCGATGACTTACTGAGTTGTTACTATGTAGTAGGCATGTTTACAGTACGTTGGTAAGGGTGTGTTTAATTTAAAGATAGCTCAGAATAGCTTAAACACAAAGTAAATGTTTTGGCCCAAGTTAACTGAAAGGTAGTATAGATGGGGCCAGCTTCTTCTGGGCTTCAACCAGGGGATCCATGTCACCTGGAAGCCATCTCCCATCATCCTTCCCTCTGTTCTCTGTTGTTTCTGCATCATCACTTGCTGGCCCCAGGATGCTGCAAGTAGCATCTAGACAGAGTTTCTTTGTCCCTCATATTTTGCCCTGACATTTTGAGATTCATAATGACTCATAGTACAAATTCTAATCGGTCTTAATAATAAAAACCCAAAGGGTGAACTTTTTAGGGGGTGAAAGCTGAGAGGAGAGAGAAGCAGAGCAGTAGGCAATAGAAATTTCTTACCTCTCTATCAATGTTCAGATCAAAGGGGCGATCCTATCTCTACAAATCCTCGGACTGCTGCTGTCTCTACAAAATCTCAGACTGCATCTGTCTCTATGAATCCTCAGACTGCATTTGAGCTCCTGACTTCTCCTGCCAGCCATATCACTCCTGTCTCCACCTCCCTAATGCAGGGATTAAAGGCAAGGGATGCCAAGTGTTGGGAGCAACTTTGTGTGAGCTCTGTTTCTCTTTCAGACAGATCCAATCTCCTGTAGCCTAGGATGCCCTTGAAGGCCCAGAGATCTGTCTGCCTCTGTCTCCTGAGAGCTGGGATTAAAGGGGTGTGACACCCCTGCCTGGCCTCGATGGCTAATTAGTGGCTTAGCTCGGCACTCTGATCTTCAGGCAAGCTTTATTCGTGAGATCACAAACAGAGTATCACTACAATGATTAGCATCACTTGGTATCACATGCACACTTTTGAGCCAATAGTGTGACCAAAAGCAATACTACCATAACTGAGCTAACCCAGGACTTCTGTGTCCAGCTCAGATCCAGGATGTCATCCTCTCTAGCACTTGAGGTCTGCAAGTAGTAATGAATAGTACTGGGAAGCAAGGCTTTGTGACAGGATGTCATGGGTGCAGTGCCACTACGCTACACTTCATTCAGGGTTTGAACAATTTTTTCTATCTTTCTAAAAATTACAAACTATTTAGCTACAAAAAAAATAATTTTTGGATAAAGAATATTTAGTAAATACAAATACAAATGCATCTAAGTAGTGTATTTTCCTTTCTAGAATTTAGAGTGCTTATGCAATTAGCTCCAATAGGTGGGTACAGCTTATATGGTTAGTTTTGAAAATTAACATTATATGTAAATTGCCTGGAGCTTTGCTGTGTGGTATAAAAAAAGGAATGGATCTTTTATTTTTAAAGATGTAGTTATTTATTATGACGACAGTGCTCTGTCTGTACATACGTATGCACGCCAGAAGTGGGCGCCAGATCTCATGATCAATGGTTGTGAGCCGCCATGTTGTTGCTGAGAATTAAACTCAGGACCTCTGAAAGAGCAGCTAGTGCTCTTAACCTCTGAGCCATCTCTCCAGCCCAGGAATAGAGCTTTAAGATACCACCTGTTCCCACTCTAGACCATGGCAGAAATCTAGGGAGACTCTTAGCATCATAAAATGAACATTACTGGATTATTTTTATGTGAATGTGTGTGTGTGTGTGTGTGTGTGTGTGTGTGTGTGTGTGTGTGTGAACATGTACATGGGGCGCATGTTTGTGGAAGTTAGAGGACAATTTCATGGGTCACTTGCGGGAATGACATACGTCTTCGAGACAATGTCTCTCATTGGCTCAGCACTCACCAATTAGGCTAAGCCAACTGGCCTGTGAGCCCCAGGATTCTCCTATCTCTGCCTTCCCGATCTTGGGATTACAAGGGCAAACCACCAGGCCTGACCTTTTTGTGTGAGTGCTAGAGACTGAACTTGGGTCCTCGTGCTTGTGGGACAGGTGTTTTACAGACTGAGCTATCATCTCAAGCCCTCTTCTTATCTCGGGAATTAAGGAAGACAGGCATTGGGGCTGCCCTGCATTGCACACTGGACCAGGAAAAAAAAATAGACATCTGTTTTCACTGTTGTCAATCAGTAGAATCAAACTTACAGAGAAAAGCCAGGTCCCTAGGGTTAGAGCCAAACTAAGGACACCCAGAAGGACGGTTGAACTGGCCAGAAACAAGTCACCAACCATGCATAATCACATGTGACAGTCGAGACAGAGAAACTGCAGGAAACGGCTGCCATGAATGATGAAACTGAGGACACCAGACACAGGCCTATGGAAAGTCCCAGAACACATTTCAACATACCCTCAGTGTTAAATGTGGTGGCTTTGCCTTCAGCGGTCACACAGCGAATGTAGAAGGAGTAGCCTCTGATTAACACAACTATTAGTTTTATTGTTATTTAGAAAGTGAAGCGCAAAACCCAGAGTTGGTTGCTCAAACGACAAAAACAAAAAACCAAAAAAAAAAAAAAAAAAACAAAAAAAAAAAAAAAAAAACAACAAAAAAAAAACCTAAAATAAAAAGTATCTTCCTCTGCTCCATAAATAATCATCACCCATGTGAAACCAAACAGGAAATGTAGAAGCCTCGTTTATCCCTGGAGAGAAGCCAGAGATGAGCATTGTCGGAGCTGCCGTTACAACATGGATCATTGACTCGTGGCCAGGTGCCCTGGTTGGTTACTGTGCCCTGGGGATGGAAAATAAGGTGCACTGCCTGACTGTGCCGTTAGTACTTAGCAAGCTGAATGGAATCCACGTACGATGTGAACTATTGTCTCTGAGCCGCAACTTCCGACTTCCCTATCTGATAGCTGCTTTCGTCTTCTGTCATGTTTTTGAAGCAAAACATTGTGTTAATGGGAACCTGTTCCCCCTAAACGATGGGCCAACTTTCCCTCCTACGGGTACATTCCTTGACTTTGATATATTGGTGAGTATACCTGTGGGAAACACCATAGAGATTTGACAAGCTTCTCTTCCACCCTAGCTCCTTTCCAAGTAATAATAGCAGTTGCTGGGTATGGTGCTGTTACCTATGTGCCAGATCCTGCCCTAAGCCTTTGACGTGACTTTATCTTGTTTTCCCTTCCGCTTACCCTAGGAGCTAAGTACTGTGATCCTTACCTTCAAACGAGAGAATTGCTTTTCAGAGTTCGCGTGACACTCATGCTACTGTGTCACCGAGAATACTTGTCTTGAAGCCTTTGGAACTTAGAATCTGCAGGGCTGAAAAAAGTATGCTGTACTTTCTAAGTCATTCTGCCCTCACAGACTTACTAATCTTTCAAATTTAGTCCTAATATATGGAGGTGAGGAAAGCTGTGTTGTGAGCCAGCCATTTGTCAACCCAGTTGGTGCCACGCACAGTCTCAGTGGTTCCATCTGAACGCCAGGTTTAGCTAGCCGTCACCTGAGGACTCCGTCTCCCGCCCTGGAGAGCAGGCTTGCTTGTATTATTTGCTCAGTGACTCACTGCTGGCTGTTCTGTTTGCAATTGGACATTATGTTCAGCTGACGGCTTTGAGAACCCGGAGTGCCTTTGTTAATTCAGCTCTCAGCAAAGCAGTGTACCTGCCCACCCAGGAAATTCCTGGCTCCTAGAGACGTTTTAGGATGGGCAGAAAGAGCACGCTCCGCGGTAGATGGTATCCTCTGTTGTGTTAGGCATCTCATTGGAGGATTGTTTCAATTTGTGAACTTGGCATTCGGTTTTATACCCTCCTCACATGTCTTCGTGGACAGGCATTAAGCCATCAGTTTATATGGCCCCCTGCTCATTTCAAACTTTATTGTCCAGCTATATGAATAAAACATTTATAATGTCTAAGAAGACTACATGCTTCTGTGAAATTTTCTATCTACAACTAAAACCAATGAAGTGGATTGTTGTAAACTCATGAAAACATAGTTGCTTGCTACATGCAGTTCAGCTTTTCAAAAAGTAATGAACAATCGATATGTTTCTAAGAGTGTGTTCCTGTGAATAGAAAAAGAACAGTAGACCAATATTGAATATTGACTTTCATGTGCGGTGCCTACATGGTTTGTCTAAAGTTTCTATTAACCATATTATTAATCAGTTCAAACAAAAATGGACTTCTAAATGTGTAACTGATAATTTATTACTCAATTCATTACTCATTCATAATTTATGAATTATCTACCTCAGGTATAGAATTGGAATCTGGAGGGTTTCCTTTCTCTTCTCTGTGGTCTGCTTTCATGTCTAACTGAAAGATCTTTTAAAAGCAGGGAGGGACCACTCATTTTCTGTACTCAACCCTTTATTTGTACAGGAGAAGTAAAAATAGAAAGATATTACATAGGCACAACAGATAAGAAACAGAAGAAAAATTAATTTGAACTTCAGATAGCACCATCTGTACAACCAAATAAGCATGTTTGTCCTTTAAATCATCCCTTTCTGCCAAGCATGCCAAATCCATCGCATGTGCCAACCCCGTCACGCACACCAAACCCGGATCTTGACACACATGGCAGAAATGACACACGTGCCGGTTTCAGCACACGTGACAGAAACAACACACATGCCCGCTCTACATGCGTGTTGGCTCTGATGCACGTGCCTGTTCATGCACGTGACGGAAATGACGCGTGTGTCTGCTTTACACACGTGTCCATTTACATGTGTGTCCATCTACATGTGTGGTACACGTGTGTCTGTCTACACTGTGACAGAAATGACACACGTGTCCACTCACATGTGTGTCCATCTGCACGTGTGGTACACGTGTGTCTGTCTACATGTGTGTCTACACGCATAGCCGTTTACACGTGTGACGGAAAATGGCACGCGTGTCTGCTTACACACATGACGGATCTGACATGTGTGCCCGCTGATTAGATTCAGGGATATATCTTAAGGAAAAATAGGGGGTACAGAAATGATAGGACAAAAGGGTGGGTTGTTGAGTCTACTTTTATTAACCACTACTCTTAAATATTTTACATTAGTACGAATTTTTGTATATTGATATAAATTTAAGGTTGTTCTTGTTATACTTAAAATATGTTTCTCCTCTTGTTTAAGTAATTGTACCTATGTAGCTCATTTAAAAAGCTTATGTAAAGTTTTAGTCTTTAAAAACTAGAATATTTAAAAAACATACAGATTAGTAGTTAGGCATCTGTAACAATCAAACTTATAATCATGTTATGTAGTGGGAGCTGCAGGCAGGCCTGGTTTTCATCCCGCTCCCACATAGTTAGCTTTACACCCAAAAGAACAACACACAAACTATTCACATAAACACTGACTGGCCCATTAGTTTCAGCCTCTTACTGGCTAATTCTCATATCTTGCTTTAACCCATATCTAGTAATCTGTGTATCACCACGAGGTTTGGCTTACCAGGAATATTCTAGCCTATATCCATCTTGGGCTGGAGCTTCATCGCGTCTGCCTTGGAGAAAAGAGGCATGGCATCTGCCTCACTTCCTTTCTTCCCAGCATTCTGTTCTGTCTACTCCACCCACCTAAGGGCTGGCCTATCAAATGGGCCAAGGCAGTCTCTTTATTAACCAATGAAAGTAGCAGGCCCACCTACATCAATGTTTGGTATGTTTTCAATGTCATTTAGAGATATATTTTGGATAGTTAGATGGCCTTCAAACAAAGACCTATAGAATATGTCATTTAAAATGTTTTAATAATATAAGGCTTTTCTTGTCAGTGAGACACATCTGCTCCTGGTAGCACCAATTTACTTCAAAAAAGAATGAAGGACATCAAAAAACCTCCATATGGAGTTTATTTTCTTTGAGAAAAAAAAACAAGCCCTTGTCTCAACTGCTGACAGTAAGCTGTCCAAACTGGATATAAAGCAGGACATAAAGAAAGTGACTGCTAAACTTTTCCAAGACAGGGTAAAACTATCTTTAAGTCCTTCAAAAATTCCTGCTTCACAAAAAACTCCGTCAGGTATTATAGGCCTGTATATTGAATATGGATGTCTTAGCATTGCAGAGAAACTTCGGGTGACTGTCCAGGTAGCTAGATGTTTCTATCATTCTGGAAGTGACTTTGCACAGCACTTCCTATCTATTCAGATAACATTTTATTCTTTCTGGGGTTTTTGATGGAGTTGAATACTAGATAGTTACAGTTTTAGTTTTCTTAGATTTGATAGAAGTTAAATACAACTTTGGACTTACCAATATAGAATAAATAATGGAGTATTTTCTCTGAAATTGTGAAATAAAAATGGACTGGCCACTGTGAATGCAATTCTTACCTGATAATTGCTCTTATTATATATAACTTTACTGTGTTAGAGTCAAACCCTTTTCTTTTTATTTAGACAAAAAGGGGGAAATGTTGTGAAATAACCTTTTTGTATACTGTGAAGGTGTGTCATTCTGATTGGTTTAATAAAAAACTGAACTACCAATAGTTAGACAGGCTCATATATTTGAATGCTTTAGTCACCAGTGAATGTTACTATTTTAAAAGATTATAAGGATTAGGAGGTGTGGCTATGTTGGAGGAAGTGTGTCACTGGAGGTAAGGTTTCAAAACCCCAAGCCAGGTCCAGTGTCACAATGTCATATTCTCTTTCTCTCTCTCCCCCTCTGGTTCCTACAGCTACAGTGCCTGCCTGAGTACTGCCAAGTTTCCCACTATGACTAAATGTACTGTCCCCAATTAAATGCTTTCTTTCATAAAAGTTGTTTTGGTCACAGTGTCTCTTTATAGCAATAAAACAGTGACAAAGACATTAATCATGCCTGATGACCGGAGTTCCATCCCCAGAACACCCCCCCCTCTCTCTCTCACACACACACACAAATTATAAAATTAATGAACAATTCTTTAGTATACTTAAAGTTTTACCATAAAAATAAAAAACAAAATTGCACAGTAATGAGATGCATGTGCTTATCTAGTTTTATAAAAATAATTAAATTTTGCTAAGGTATTTGAGAATGCATCTTTAACCCTTTCAAAGTTGGTTTATATTTATTTTTACAGTATTTAATGCTGAGAATGCCATGTTGCATAAATGTCAAAAGTCTGTCTTGGGACATTCAGAAATTGGTGGAAATTCTGTCCTAATTCTAAGCCAACATCTGTGGAATGACTTGTTTGTGAAGCCCCAGGCATCAAAATATACAGTGATTTTTTTTAAGATAACAAACAAACACTCCAATACAGTACAATCCAAAAATATCCCAAACTGATACTAAAATACTGGGGAATGATGATAGGAAGAGATCAAAAGATTTGGCTTTAAGATTAAGTCATTATGTTTCCTTCAGGGCAGAAAACTGTATACTCAGTGAAAACACTACAGTTCCCAATGCACAATAGTCTGGAAACTGAGCTGAGGCATTTTTTTTTTTTGGAGAGCATTTATCAGAGCTGCATGGCTGCGTGGCTGCGTGGCTGCATGGCTGCATGGCATGCTCAGTGCAAAGAGTACATATTTGTGTCTGGCAACACGACACAGGTGAGTGACACAAGAGCACCTCACTTCCCCACGTGCTTGATTTCTCATTAAACTTTGGTGTCATGCATCCAGAAACCTCTTGTTGCCATTCCTTTAAACCGCCGCCATATAGAGCCTCATGTAGGGGGATGACCCACGGTATGAGAAGCTGGATCTGAACTGAGGTTTAAAGCCACCACTGACGACTTTAAAGACATTCCCAAATTGTTTGAGGTTTCCTTCACGAAGTCCAGTTAACTTCTTGTCTCTTCTCTGGTGGTGTCATTTCTGATGCTAAGTGACAAATGGCCTGGCTTCTGCTTCGAGCTTTCTCGAATCTCTTTGTGGGAGAAGCCAGACATATTGAGAGTGTTTGAACAGCCCTATGGATATGCCCACTGTTGGAGACTGAGACCTCCTGCTAAAAACCAGCAGGAATTTTCCAGTCATCTAAGGGAACTCTTTGGAAGGGGCTGTCCTGGGAGATGTATCACCATCAGGTTCCTGGCCTAAAGCGATGGGAGCAGCTGATAAATGTTCTTGTAGACTGCTAAGGTTTAGATGAAGCAGTAACATGTCCTTAACCTTGCTACAACCCTGGGCTTTTCTGTTCAAACCATTCCTTCATCCACCTACCCAGCAAGGTGAGCAAGCACCCCAGCAGCCCAGAACCATTCATGAGTGCTCAATCTACTGTTCTGTTTCACTGTGAGAGCCCAGTACCCAAGCATAGTCTGTGGCCAAGATGATGCTGTCCCAGAACCAGGCATCCAGAGAGCTGCAGGGATGCTGCTACCCAGCATTTACTGGACTCCAGTTCTGATGGCACGTGGGTGCTCACACAGCATGGCCTTCTATGAAAATTCACCAGAACAATTTTCTGGGACCTTTGACTTTTGTTACAGGCATTAAATTTGGCGTATCCCCCCCCCCTTGCTCCTGTTTCCAGTCTCCTGGCCCTCCTTTGAGAAACAAAGTTTACCTATAACTAGAGTTGCTCCTCCTCCTCCTTTCTCTTCCTCTCCTCC
>NC_022022.1:26315999-26334187 GCF_000317375.1 Microtus ochrogaster | reverse complement strand
CCTCCTCCTCCTCCTCTTCCTCCTCCTCCTCCTCCTCCTTTTTCTGACAACATTGTTTCTAGTTAAATGTCTTCAGTTTGAAGTTAAGATTTCTAAAGGCCTCAGTTTCCTCAGTGGCCCCTCCAGGGTGAGTCTAAATGAACACCGATGCACCTACAGGAATCAAATGCTTCGTGCCCTTTTTTTCCATGGCAGAAGTGGATACAAAGATGTCTTCTGTTCCTAAGGGTTCCCCCCCCCCCCGCCCCCCGCATGTTCTTGCCTGGCCTGAAAATCAGACTCCTGTTCTAAAACAGAGCGATTAAGTGCAGACTCCTGTCTTGACAGGATGTGTTTAGCTAGGACGGCAAGAGCACTCTCCCTGTGTTCATCAGAGATGAAAAGGCAAGGACTTGTCTTGTGCCACAGGTGGCCCCTGTTGTGAGAGGGACAATCCACGAGTTTGTCAAGTATCACAGTTTTGCCCAAACAACTCCATTTCTTGCCTCGATAAACACACAAGTTCAAATACAAAAGCCTCTAACCCTAGGCCTTGGGTGTGCACCACGCTGAGAAAAGTAACTCGCATCTCTCTGCTTCAAAACCGCTCTTACCCCTCCCGCAACCTTCCCATACTCTCTTCACCTCGAATCCGCTTTTTTCTAAGGGTTCCTTATTATTGAACTGATGACTGTAAACTCGCCGTGGGTTTACATTTTAGGCTCCCGGGCCTCACTCTTTTCCTAAGGGACAAAGGAGAAGGCCACTAACGATGTTTACGCACCTAGGCTCGTGCTTGTCTAATGTTTAAACGGGCTTTTGTTATCATTTGACATTCCTGAACAATCCTTCTCAGAACATCAAGCACACAGACCAAGGAACCCAGAGATGCAGGTCCGGTATGGGGGAGGGGAGTAGAAGGCTGCCTCCGGGGCCTCCCTACTGCTTAGCACCATCTAGTGGCAGATTCTAGAGCGGCTTTTGGAACTAGAGCTCCCAAGGGCCCTCCCTAAAGTAAATGTCCAAGGATGTTTCCTCCATCCTGGCTGATGACGTATAGCCTCACGCGGTTCACCTTGTGTGTATTGTACACACGTACATTTTAAATTATACACGACAAATATCTCACCTTATTATTCAATGAATCCTTCCTTTTCTATGAACTGAAGTATTTTACCGTTTAACCTCGGGACTTGTGTGGGCAGGGAGGGCAGAGAATTTTAAGATCATCAGAGCAAGGAGTACTAGGAAATGCTCGCAGAGGACATGGCTAGTTAGATGTAAAAAGAACGCTATTTGTGGTGTGAGACAACACGGTGGGTAAAGATGCTTGCCCGCCGAGCCTGACAGCCAGAACTGAATTTCTAGAATCCTCATGATGAAAGGAGAGAACTGTTCCCACAAGCTGTCCTCTGACCGCTACCCACCCCCTCAACACACAAATGCAATAAAATGTTTTTAAAGAATGCTATTTTACTATGGTTATTTCTTGTCTTTCAAATACATTATTATAGCATAGCCATATAATTTTTGATAACAGAAAATGTAAGTGCCAGGAGCTGGAGGGATGGCTCTACTGTTAAGGCACTTGTTGCTCTCGCAGAGGACTGGGGTTCAATTCCCAGCACCCACATCAGGCATCCCACATCCTCTTATATCTCCAGCTCCAGGGGATTCTCCACCCTCTTCTGGTCACTGGACATCCTCACATACATGCACACACACACACAAAATAAATAAATAAATATAATAAACATTTTAAAGGAAAATTTAAACCCTGTAGCATTTTATTTTAATTTCAGAAAAATTACTGAAGAAAATGAGACTCTAACACATTCCTGGAGTTAATTTTGAATTCTTTTCCTATGCAAATCATTGGGATCAATTATACCTTGTGGAACTATTAGCACCTGTGGAAAATGATCCTGTCCTTTTTAAACTCATGTCTCTTTTCCTCTTATGGCTTTTCTTCCTTTCATTCATTCAGGGTAATTCTTCATTCTTACATCAGCATGCTGTGTTTCACTTCTTAGAGTTATTTTTCTCCTTTCAAGTGCATAGTAGGCAACTACGTGATTAAACTTAGGAAAGAGTAGGGCATTCTGTGACTTGTTCATGCACATGTTCATTTTACTATTCATTTTTTATTTATGTGTGTGCACACGTGTGTGCATGTGTATGTGTCTGTGTGTGTGTGCATGTGTGCACACTTGTGTGCCTGTGTGCGAGTATGTGAGGGGTGAGCTTGCATGCGTGTGTGAGTGTGCATGTGTGTGCATGCATGTGGGGGTGCATTGCCTGCATGTGCTTGTGTGTAAAAATGGTTCTTGTTTTATAGATGGGATTAACAGTATCACTCTGCAATTTTCACTTTATCCAGAGCTTTCAGAAAACTTGAAGTTAATCCTGGCTACCACAAATAGATCTTGGTTTGGCTATGGCACATAAATAAAGACCGAGATTTAGAGAAGGTGTTGTGAAGGCTTGGTTCTACTAGTACAACACCAGATAGGCGCTGTGTGTGACACACTCTTTCAACGCTGCTATGTCAGGTCCACTTCACGACTAATTTATGACATTCAAGCAGCTACATTATAGGAACTAAAAGTAGATAAGTCCAAACGGGACAGTCTTACTTTTAATTTAGCCAGAGACTGGCAGTGGGTCGGAGCTGAGAAGAGAACTAACTCTTTATTATCTAGAACATTCTAATCCAGTTCTAGCATAGCAAGAAACTCCTGGGAGTCAACACTGGTTCTGTGTGGCTGCTTACAACATAAATTCTGGGTCAAACACACAGTTAAGACAGCATGGACATGACAGTGGCCCTACTTACCAGGGTCAGACTCCATCCTGGTGAGGCCAGTGTGCACATCATGCAATTCCTCTTTTCAAAGCAAAACATCAGATGTGGTGATGTTGCATGCTGATATGCCCAGCCCAGAAAGGGGGATCCAAGTCTGCAGTCAGTCTACCTATATAATAAGACTATGTCTCAAAAGCAAACAGCAAACAAAAGCCAACAAATAGAAACTGGACACAAAATAATTCAATTAGGACAGAAAATGAATATTGAAGAATAACTTCACTAAATTAATAAATATTGTAAACATCAAAAAGACCAGGTCACATTATGTTTTTATTAACCTTTATTAACAAGAAGTTTTCAGTGTTTTCTATTTCCCCCTTGTATATTCTTTGGTGTTTTTCTTTTTGGCCAGTTTATTTTTGTTGTTCTGTTTTGTTTTTCAAGTCAGGGTCTCACTCTGGTCTTGAATTCATAATCGTGCTGCCTCAGCCTTCCCTGCCCCGGGCTTAAGGATCTGTTGAAGTCTCTGTTGAAATCTCCTTTAGCTTTTGCACAGTTTCAAAGCATATGGTTTGTTGAAACTTTAGAAATGAAAATAGGACACCTTCTATGGGTGGAAATGTGGACTTGCAACTTAAAGGGAGCGGCCTTGTTCATCTGACGGACAAGACCATCTTAATTTGGGAGGACCTAGACATGGTCATTTTGAAAGTGGTTTTGGTATAGTTGGCAAAAAAGAGGAAGAGTACAACTTGGGACATTTAACTGGGTGACCTTGATGATAGCCTCCTTGCCCCACAGTCAAGTAATGACTTAAGGGGCCACAGAGAAGCTAAACTTAGCACATTTACCACGATGTTCCATGGTTTGGGTTTTTTTGCTTCTCTTATGAGTCACTTTTCTTTAAGTGTTGGCAACAGCACTAAAACAAACACAAAACAAATGAAATGGTAGAAATCCCAGTGATGAAGAAGCATCACCATGCGGCTGCACACACACGCACCAACACCCAGTAGAAGCCATGCGACCACACACACATGCACCAACACCTGATGGAAACCATGCGATTGCACACACATGCACCTGTGTCCTTTGGAAGCCATGCAACTGCACACACATGCACCAACACCTGATGGAAACCATGCAACTGCACACACATGCACCAACACCTGACGGAAACCATGCAACCACACACACACACACACCAACACCAGACAGAAACAATGTGACTGCACACACATGCACTGACACCCAGCGGAAACCATGCAAATGCACACCCATGCACCGACACCTGACAGAAACCAGGCAACTGCACACACATGCACCAAATCTCATGTGCTTTGCTGGAGGACTCATGAGTGGGGAAATGAGAGGGAAGTCCACACAAGAAGTGCTTACTTCACTAAAAAAGAGACATCTTCATTTTAAATCATTCTCACTGCCACAAATCTCAAGGTTTAGTTATGTGATCATGCCTCCAATCTCTGAAAAAACATGGAAGAGAAACAATTCTCTGAAAAAACATGGAAGAAAAACAATTTGAGCCGAATAACATTAAAAATCTCATCCAGTGTATGTGCAGTTGGCCAAATTTCTAGTGTTTTAAAGTTAAAGATTTTTTAGGAATGTTTTACATTTTTTTATAAATTATTTTGTCTCTTTTTGTGTGTATATTATTGCTTCATCTGAATGTATGTATGTATGTGTGTGCGCATGCTTGGTACCTAAGATGCTCCCTCTTTCTGTCCCTTTTCTGAAGAAGTAACTACTGCCTCTGCCCTCTCTCTCTCTCTCTCTCTCTCTCTCTCTCTCTCTCTCTCTCTCCTCTCTCTCTTCTCTCCCCTTCTCCCTTTCACCCCCTTCCCTTCCATAACCCAGTAAATAAACTCTATACCCAAACTCTCTCTGCATGGCGCATCTATCTGACTCTCACGCTCCCTGGTCTCCCACCCACCGAGGGGACCCACTGAGCCTTGGGTGGCCCGTCGCTGACCCTTGTGGGGCTGCTACCCCTTGTGGGATCAGCCTCAGGTCACCTGCGTTGCCTTTATAAATAATAACAATTATTCTCCCTCTATAACCCCACAGTAAGATTATTATGTCTGCCACATAGCTTTACTTCAGGCTTAAATGAGAATAAATGGCATATATAGCATAATTCTGGCACTTGAAGCATTTAATAAAAGTGAGGTACTATTTAGTAAAAGCGAACAAGTGCAGTCGTTTGAAAGAAAATGTCCCCATAGGCTCATATGAGTAGCACTAGTAGGAGGTGTGGCCTTGTTGGAGGAGGTGTGGCCTTGTTGGAGTAGGTGTGGCCTTGTTGAAAGAAGTCTGTCACTGGTGGTTGACTTTGAGGTCTCAGATGCTCCAACCATGTTCAGTGTGGTATTCTCTTCCCTCTCCTTCTCCCGCACCATATCTACCTGCATGCTGCCATGCTTTCTGCCATGATGATAACGGAGTAAACCTTTAAAACTGTAAGCCAGCCCAATTAAATGTTTTCCTTTATAAGAATTGCTGTGGTCATAGCATCTCTTTACAGCAATAGAAACCCTAGATAAGACAGCTATTATCACTATTTTTGTGTTCTCATTTGGAGAGAATGAAGTTTTTGGCTTTTGTTTTTCATTTTATGACAGATGTTTTGCTTTCTATGGGGCCTTCCTGTGCACAACTCTGCAACACGGAGCCACCAACAGAGACTCGCCTACAGGGAGCCCTTAGTACACAGGAATGTGCACGCTCAGGGATGTGGGTGATTATTCTGACTAGTTCTAGTCAAGATACCTTGAGAAGTGTTGACATTATGTAACCAGAAAAATCACTAAAATGACTTTGAGCCTTAAAAAGTAACTCTTGGAGCAAATCTCCAAAGAAATGCTTTGGTGGTAACCGTGTGCTTTCTCTAGTATCTCCCACAATGCCACTTATTAATTGCACGAGTCACTTAGCTTGGGGGATTTGCTTTCCTCGGATGCAAAATAGAGGTATGAATTCTCAATAAGTTTTAGCTTGTGCTGTCCATTTCCTAAACGTATTAAGGTGCTGGGGAATCTTTCAGTCATGATTCCAACCCTTAGCGGGAGAGCACACTTCAGGTCGGGTAGTGGGCTTGAAAAACAAGAGTGGAGTGGGACAGGAGCAAGCAATGTGAGAGAGGGGACTTATCTGTGCAAGAGACCCTGGCGTTTGTGCAAATTAAAGGTTCTTATGGGAGGAGGGCATGGGATCAAGGCGATGAATGGAAACATAAACCCAACCATTCATTCATTCCTGCACACATTTATTGAACAGCAAAGATGGACAAGACACCTAGCACAGAGCAGGCACTCAGGTACTCAGGTAACTTCCCCACGGGCCTCACACATCTGTGTGAGTTCCTGACTCTCTCTGGGTCTTAGCTGGGTTCCTACGGCAGCAATGTCTTTTCAGTTCTATCTGCTGTGCGGCTATCAGATGTATCAAATTTATCATCCCAATCATGTATCTGTTAATGTTCTCCAGGCAATGTCTGGTCTGGGAGCGTTTATTGAAGGGACTCTCATCAAGCTCTCCCACAGAACTCTAAAAACGAGGTCTGTTTCTTTGTAGGTTTATAACTGCTGGCCACACTGTGCCCTGTATTTGGAACACCCACCACGAGAAGAAGAGAACATTATTTAACTTTTGGGGGTGGGGTTGGGAGTTGGTTTGTCCTACAGTGGATCAACTGAAATCTAGTGTGTCACTGAAAAACACATTTCTGATGTCGGACTGACTGGGTAAAATACCTGATAATTGTTCGTCGGGCCAATGGGTTTCCAGGCAGGCACCAAACCATCGCAGTGACCAGCAGCACCTAGGACTGAGTGACTGGGAGGGCACAGCGAGCAAACAGAGGCGGTGAGCTGGCTGCAGCTGGAGCCAGACCAACTCCTCAATCATCCAGCCCAGAGTCGGCCCGTGTCAGGACAGTTTCACCAACTGGAAACTAAATGTACAGTTTTATTTTCTATGTTCAGAGTTGCATGTGGTTTTGATGCATAAACGCGGATCTCTTCTGAGCCATTGCTTCAGAAGGAGGTGTCGGCTCAAGGGAATAATACGGCATCACATATGACATTGCTTTCATTGAGCTTAGTAGCAAATCACTGTTTTATTGTGAAGGAAGACAGTCCAAGAATGGAACCCCCTCGTGTGTGTGTGTGTGTGTGTGTGTGTGTGTGTGTGTGTGTGTGTGTATGCGCGCGCACACGTGTTTAAAGGAGTAGCACTAGGCTTCAGTTTTAAATGCGCGGTCCTTTTCTTTCTACATGGGCTATTTCTGTCAGTGAAGACTTGCATTACTTTTAGACAAGAAAGAGTGAAGCCGGAAAAATACAGGGTTCTTCCAATCTGATTGTTTTTCTTGGAACCCGGCCCAGGAGCCATCTCCAGCGAACTCAGCCTTTAGAAATGGAGCCGTTTCTCCTCCACTTTTGCTGGGTTCTGTGGGTTGTGCGCCACAAAGGACACAAAGGAAACCGGTTCGGGCAAGTACGCATCTGCTCCTGGGATGGAAGTATCCGAACTGAGCCAAGGCTCAAATTTCGTTCTGTTTTCTCGCTCCTGTTTCAAGGTCTAAGTAATGAGAAGGCAGTGACTGCTTCTGGAGCTCCTCTCTGCAGCGTCTACCGGAGAACAGTATCTACCCCCATCCCCCCTCCTCTTTATTCTTAGCATAAATTCTGAGATTTATTCTGACTAGATCACTCTTCAGTCTGCCCCTATGATCAGGGACATACAAGTGGGTGATTCGCTTCGGCAGTCGCAAGCCATTCCTCAGCTGGATACATGGTCCTGGAGGGAACACAAGGAGAAAAGAGAGTCTCCCAGAGTGGATTGGTCCATCAAAGCCAGGGGGGGAAGGAGGGGGGAACTGAGTGGGGAACGGAGGGGGAAAAGGGACTCAAGAGGCAAAGTACTCATGTCTATACTCATGTCTCCTATACCCTTTTGATGGAGGAAGGTCATTGGTTGATTTAATAAAGAAGCTGCTTGACCTGATAGGTTAGAACGTAGGTGGGAGGAGCAGAATGCTGGGCGGAAGAGGAAGTGAGCTCAGAGACTCGACAGCTCTCCTCGAGGGGGCAGATGCCTCAGAGAGACATGATGCTCCACTCCTGCGGGCAGAGGCGAGAGCTCTGCTCTCTGAGGCACACGCGATGAAGCTCCGACCCAGGATGGACGTAGGCTAGAATCTTCCCGGTAAGCGCACCTTGGGGTGCTACACACAGATGATTAGAAATGGGTTAGTCCAGGAGCGAGAGTTAGCCGAGAAAAGGGCTAAAGCTAAAGAGCCAAGCAGTGTTTAAATGAATACAGTTTGTGTGTTGTTATTTCGGGCATAAGCTAGTCGGGCAGGCAGCCGGGGTGCTGGGGAGCAGCCCCACCACTCATATTACTACACCCTTTGACCTCTGAAGTCTCTTCCATGGGCAGATGGATGGGGACACTTCTCCTGATCGTTCTCTTAGGATTATTTGTCCAACCTGTTTCTCCAGCTAGAAGGCATGTGATGGTATTGTGGCTGACCAAAATGCAGAATGAAGTGGAGATGTCTTTCCTGGCTGTCTTCCTGTCTTAGAGATAAAAAAATAAAAAATTAAAAAATTAAAAAAAGCATTATCATATGAAATGCAGATCTATTTGGAGCAGGAAATCAGAAAACTACAAGGTCCTGCCTAGTGTCTCATACCTGCAATCTCAGCACCAGAAGGCAGGAGAATTGCAGCGAGTGGGAAACCAGCCTGGTTAATAGAGCTGCAAGGCCAGCTGGGGCTTTGTCGTGAGACTCTGTCTCAAAAATGAAAGCAAAAAAAAAAAACCCAGCAAATCAAAAGAAAACACTTGAAATAAGTGTTATGCCTCTGGTCACACATGCTCTACTGTACTCTGTGTCACTTTGAAGGACAGGTTGACTCACCTGCCAGATGAATCTCCAGGCTCTCAGCTTGAGCGCATCAGGTGCTTTGCGGCCACGAAGCAGCACTCCCCACACACACCTGGTAGCTGTATTCCCAAGACTCTTCTCACACATCTCCCAAGCTCCCTGAACTTCTCACTAGACTCCCAAAGTACCACGCCCCGTGCCCCTATGTCTGCGCATGGTGCGCTTGAACCCAGTTACCAAGCTTCTGGCAAGGGGGCTGGAGGTTAAAATACACAGACAAACACAGACAGAGAGACAGAGACATGGGTCATCCTTGAATTCCCCAAGAATGCCCCCTTTATTGTGTTCAGCAGATTATATAGAGATAGCCACGCCCCAGCCAAACCCACCAGAAACCACTCTCCTGCCATCAGGAACTCCTGAAGGTCTCGAGCTCAGAGCAGCTATAGGCACTCAGATCAGGGGATTATAAGAAATTCAGGATCTGGGGTCTCACTGCTCCCAACACCAAAGTTCCCACTCTACCATCTGACACATTTATTCTTATTGTCCTCCTTGTCAAAGAAGACATTTCCCGCCCACCTTCACACCAGGAGGCCTTTTTACCAATTTTCAGTACCCAACGAAAACATTTTTAAATAAAAATGTTATTTTTATTTAAAGTAAAAAATTATTGCTATTGATTGATATCAAGGCTGTTTCCATTTCTCAGCGATTGCAAACAATACAGCAATAAACACAGATGTACACGTACGTCCGTGGTAGGACGTCGAGTATACACCCAGAAGTCATGTGGTAGCTCTGTTGTTGTTGTTTTGAGAAACCTCCGTATGTACTTCCATGGTGGCAGAATGGATGAAGAAAGAGTGGCGCATATGCACAAGGGAATTTTATTCTCTTGTAAGAAAAATGAAATCGGGCTGGAGAGATGGCTCAGAGGTTAAGAGCATTGCCTGCTCTTCCAAAGGTCCTGAGTTCAATTCCCAGCAACCACATGGTGGCTCACAACCATCTGTAGAGGGGTCTGGTGCCCTCTTCTGGCCTGCAGGCATACACACAGACAGAATATTGTATACATAATAAATAAATAAATAAATACTAAAAAAGAAACCTTTAAAAAAATTTATAAAAAAAAAAGAAAAGAAAAATGAAATCATAACGTGTGCAGGAAAATCAGTGAGACTTGAGATCACTGTGCTAAGTAAAATAAGCCAGGCTCAGCAAGACAGATGCCATGAGTTTGCTCTCATGGGCAAGACCTACATTTAAGTGTGCATGTGTGTGTGTGTTCGGGTGAGAGAGAAAGGGGACTAGGAAAGGAATCATGAGAAAGGAAGAAGGGATCTTAAGAGAGAGAGAAAGAATGAGAAGAAAAAGAGTATAATGAAATACATGGGACATGAGGGCAGAAAAGGACCCACTGGAGGGGGCAAGGGGAACAAGGGAGGGCAGTGGGCAGAGGAGGAATCAGAATAAAGTTTTATAAACATTCCATAAGAAACCTGTTACTTTGTATGCTGACTCAAAATATAATAAATCTATTACTGTGTGACTGGAATAGTTTTTATATTTATGGTGTCAGGACACAGCCTTCCAAACTGGCATCTTTTTTTTTTTTAAAGAATTCATTTCTGCAGCATGCATGGTGGTGCATGTCTTTAATCCCAGCACTTGGGAGGCAGAGCCAAGAAGATCTCAGAGTTTGAGGCTAGCCTAGTCTACAGAGCGAGTATCAGGACAGCCAAGGAAACACAAAGAATCCCTGTCTCAAAAAAAAAAAAAAAAAACAAGCAAGCAAACAAAGATTCATTTTGGAACAACTCAAAACAGGCATCCCTCACCCTGTGGCAACTTATCTCCTTCTCCAACATGTCTTCTTCCTGTTGTTATTATATGTTTCTGAAGCTAGCCCCAGCATGCATCCCAGGATTTGCTTCTTTCCTCCCCCTAGCATCTCCAGACTTCCCATGACCCCACCCTTAGCTGCTGCTGCTATTCCTGTGATCAATGTCTAAGGCTGTGGTGATCATGAGTGACTTTTGTTTGTTGTATAATGTTCATTGGGAGCAAAATCAGTATCTGCTCTGGCTGAAATAACATAAATGTGTAAACTGGGTGGATTAAACTAAATATTATATGGCTGCTTACTTGCACAGTTCAGGAAGCTGGGCAAGGTGCTGGGAGTACAGACTTCTGGTCAGAGCATTTTGTCGGTTTCCAGATCACTGTTGTCTTGCTAGATCCTCATAGTGCAGAGTGGTCATTGCTCACAGCTCTTACTATGATGACTAATCTTGCCCTTTGATAACTGCCTCCCAGAGGTCCCCCCGGAACTCCATGGCATTGTGGAGTACGGGTGGGGGCATAAATAGCTCCCACAGTGGATGTCTCGTGTTATCTAGAATGGCATTTTGTGTTCTTTTCTCCTAGGCCTGAGCTGTTTGTTGGGTTAGCTCTAGTTGGTCTTAATAATAAAAACCTGTAGCCACATGGCAAGGCAAATGCTGAAAGATCAGAGAAAGGACCAAGCCACAGCCAACGCTTACCTTGCCAACTCCTCAGCTGCAAAAGGGCCAAACTTCTGTCTCTTCCCACCTTATTATTTCTCTATCTACTCAGCCATATTACTTCTGGTCTGTCTGTACAGACCTCCAGACCTCTATGGCCAGCTAGTGGCTAGCTCCACCCTCTTATCTTCAGGCAAGCTTTATTTGTTGGAGTGCAAACAAGACATCATCACACTGAGGCACGCTTTTCCTTTTCTCTGAGCTCTTTCCTCTTAGGCCCACAATGCCCTTCTCCAAGTCAGGGTCCACTGCAAGAGGCAGTACTGGATTTCTGCCTCACTGTTGCCATGGGGACATGCTCTCTGTTAACTCCCATACTCTCCAGAAACACGCTACAGCTTCAGGAGAGATGCCCTCTTCAAATGTAACCAGAGCCAGCACTTGGTCTGTAGAGAAGACACCCCTCGGAGAATAGCTTAATTAACTTTAGGGGTATTTGTGACTTCACTGACTCGTGAACAGTTCTTTTAAATGTCTCTATCATTCAGACAGTGTGAGCAGCAGAGGATGGTAGGTAGGCTCATTTTCCAGTCCATTTTTGGCAGCGGCAGGTACTGGGCTCCTTCCCCTCTCAGGAAGGAAGTCTGTGGGTGTGCCACAATTTCATGGGCTGTTAAGCAGTCTGAGATGGCCAGAGTCTAAAAGAGCTCTCTCCTGTGGATCTGGGTGTGTTGTCGCTTGGCCTCCAGAAGACGCTGCTCTGGGCCACTACTGGCCACTTTTCCAGAATCTCCCAACTCTGTGTTCCTACTCTCTAACCGTCAGAGCACCTAGGCCGGTGGGCTTGTCTTCCTTGGGTCTTCATAGTGCTCCTGCTCCAGCAGCATCCTTTCCCCTGGCTTTAACAATACCTGTAAGGGCTGGTGCTAAACTTCTGCCTCTAACCTGGACCACTTTCTAAACTCCAGACATCCGACTTGCCTTGATGCTTAGCATACATCTAAAACTTGGAGCGTGCCCCAAACAGAAGGTACCCAGGACTCGAGAAAAGTTGACAGTGCAGTCACTACTAGACTTGGGCTTGATATTTTGAGTTTTCCAGACATAAGGGGACAGCTACACTTGGAGTAGTTGTGACTGCCTGCACAATTTCCAACCAACCTGTCAACAGCATTCTAGCCTAAAGTAAGGAGGGGCTCACAGTCCGCGGCCCTAACTGACAAGCTATTGATAGTTGGTGATTGATAGACAAGCTAGGAGAAGAGAATCAAATTTCATTACTATCCTCACTATAGGGTGGATGGTTCTACACCCTAGAGAGGCAGTACAAACTGAACTCTTTGGAGTTGTTTTGTTTTGTTTCTAAGAAAATAAAAAGAAAGCTAGGCACATGCCTTTAATCTCAGCACTTCGGAGGCAGAGGCAGGTGGATCTCTGTGAGTTCCAGGGAAGCCTGAGCTACAGAGAGACCCTTTCTCCAAAGTAGAAAAAGAAGGAGGAGGAGAGGGAGGAGGGGGAAGAGAACGCGACAGGAAATGGGGAAAGAAGAATAAGAAGTGGACCTAGGAGAAGTTAGGGGGAGAGGAGCAGAGGCAAATATGATCAAAATACACTGTATGCATGTATAAAATTCTCAGACTTAATAAAAATACCTTGCAAAATAAACAAAAACACTGAAGAGTCCAAGATTAAGAATATAGAAATGTGGAGTCCACTAATAAGAATGTAGAAATAAAGAAATATAAAGTTGTAAGCCTAGGAGAATGAGAGCAGACTGTCAGCAGCTTAAGGATTAACTATTAACAGCGGGTTACTTTGCTTTACAACCTATATATCTGTCTGCAAGCATGAAGACCTGGTATCGCATGTCCAGAATCACAGCACTGTGGAAGTGAAGGCCAGAGGACCAGAAGTTCAAGGTCATACTCAGCATCACAGGGAGTTTGAGACCAACCTGGGACACACCAGGTGCTACCAACACTGTTAACTCAGCTAGCATCAGTTGCTGGTCATCAGTAGGTCATGAGTAGGTGGAGGGGGGTCTTTATGCATGCTGGTCGAACTCTCTACCACATTCCCCCAGCCCCAGCCCCTGTGCCACAAGCTCTTAATGCTGGTGAAGCTGCCCATGTCCCTGCTGCCATTTCGTCCATCTCCAAGCTCTGGAAGGCTCAGTGGGGACAGAGCCTTGGGAGAAAGTGTCTTCCTGGGTCACCTCAGAGCAAGTTCATTTTCTCAAATTCTTACTCTGGAAAACAATCATTTGCCTTGAAGTTCCATTCAGACACACACCAAAGATTTTAAGCAAAGTGCCCAACTAAGAGCAAAGGAAGATATCCGCTTGGGGAACAATCGCCCAGAACTCAGCTTCAGTACGCCTTTCACCCTAGCCAATAAAATAAAGAGACCATATTTTGCAGCATCCAAGATCTCCTCAGCTCCGGCATTGTGTTCCTAAGAAATACTTACCAACGAACGGGCACTGTCAAACACCATTGTAGAACCGTCCCCCCCCCACCCGATGCCACTCTCTCCTGCCCTGCCCTGTCTAGCACACACTCCGCCTTGGCATCCCTAACCTAACTTGGCATCCCTAACTCAGAGCCTATAGCTGGTCCCACTTTAGTGGCCTCTTTCCAGGGCCACAGCATGTCAGCAATACCATGTGCTGTTGTGATGTTGTCTGGCCACTCTGAGGGCTAGATGACTGTCATCTTCTACAGCTCCATCAAGATCCCGCAACTGCGGCCTGTCACTGCAGAGAAAAGCATGTTCTGGAAGGAAGAGACGAGATGGACTCATCTTTGGCCATTTGTGTGTTCTGAATCCTTCAAACAGCGGTGTTCCTTCATTCAAATCAGGCTGCCCCGAGACAGAGAAATATTGTCAGGGCTCAGTAACTGTGCTGGGTTTTGCTCCAAGGCAGGAAATAGCTTGGACGACCTGCAAACAAAGTAGACTTCTCTCTAACGGCAAGTTCAGTCTGTGGAGGGAACAGTGTGGCATATGTGGATATGCTAACGCCCTCCCCACTCGGAAATTAAAATGAAAGTTTTCTTCTATTATTTTAATCCTCCAAAATAAAAAAGACTACGCTATACGCTATCATCTTTTCCCATCAGATTTGTTTCCCCAGCAGCTGCCCTCTGTGGATTCTGTCAGAGAAAGGGGAGTCCCCCACCCAACACCTTTCTGAAGCTTCAAGAGCCCACTTTTTCTATCCAGAGAAGATATTAAGTGGGTCACGTCCCTCTTCGGGCTCCGCTATAAATTCTCTGTGCGTATTTTATTCTATTCTATTTTCAAAATCAAATGGCCAGCTTAATTCCCCTGGAGGCCTTGACTACATCCAGTTAAGGTCACGGTCAGGACTTGAAAGCAATTCTCTCCCTCCTACCATACCCCATAGGCTCATTTTTTTTTCATCCCTCCACCCTTCCTCCCTTTTCCTCTTTCCTCTCCCTTTCCTTCAATAGCTCTGTGTTGTAAGGGGCCTGGCCACACACAGAGAATATTACAGGAATAAAAACCTGGAAAAGAGAGCACACGGTTATGAAACATTAAACCTCAACATCTCTTTATTTTACTCCCCGAATTTTCCTCCCCCTCCGAGAAAACATGAGCCTCGGCAGATTTGTGGTTCGTGTTATCTTCAGCTGTAAAAGCCAGCTGAACCAACAGAGCGCCCTTCTCGGCTTCCTGCTGTCCGGAGGCTTGCAAAGGAGCTACTGTAAGCCAACAGTCACCTTTGGATTTCTGGACAACCTTTTCCGAGGAAACATTAAACTGCCATCAGCAGACAAAGAGCTCCATACATTGTCCAGCTCTGTCCAAATGAGATCTGTTCATGTCAGTCTGTGCCTGTTGGGGAAGGTGAGCAAGAACAGAGGCGTGAGAGGGTCGGTGGCTCCATACTGCCTGAATTCGCCTTTCCAAACAGAGTTAAAATAAAAGGGTCTTCCCTCCTTCAGTCAGCTCCGACCTAAGATGCTCAGTGGGAATTTGGCCTGGGGATAGAATGCCACATCAGACATCGATTTGGTGAGCCAACCCTTTTCAAGGTGTCACCCATTAATTTATTGACTGCAAATAGGAATTTTGCCCAAGGCCAAGATTCACAATTGGTCCCAGTTGAACTAAAATGGATTTCCACAAGTAGCTGGGGAAAGGGAGGCCGCTCTTCAAAATGTCTCTTCTTTAGTCCACTCTTTCTTTATCCCCTCCCTGGCTTCTTCCCACTAATAACTGAGCACTCAAAGAGCTTCATTAGTTGGGGGCCAGCAAACAGCTGCTCAGAGGATTTGCAAGTGGATTGATCCTGAAGCTGCCGGTGTAGACACCGCGTGTCAGAAGTGACTGTGGGAACTGATTGGCTGCTTCATTTGGATATCACTCTCTTTTTTTTTTTTCTCCCCTCTCATCTTTTTCAGTAAGCACTCAGTAAGAGACAAGAAGTTATTCTTACAGAGGGGCTCTGTGTGCTATTCAGAAGTCTTGGTTTATGTAAGTTTTCATATGCAAAGATTATGTAATACAAAAATTCAAACACAAAATGATTACATTTTATACCTGATGTTGGCCGTTTGTTCTCAGCTGCCCAGAACCAAATTAATCACACGGAAACTGTATTAATTAAATCATTGCTTGGCCCATTAGCTCTAGCTTCTTATTGGCTGACTCTTACATATTAATTTAGCCCATTTCTATTAATCTGTGTATTGCACGTGGCTGTGGCTTCCCCACTAAAGTTCCATCTGGCTCCAGGAGGGCTACATGGCTTCTCTCTGACTCCGTCCTTTTTTCTTCCAGCATTCAGTTTAGTTTTCCCTACCTAACTACGTTTTGCCCCACTAGAGGGCCAAAGCAGTTTCTTTATTCATTAATGGTAATCACAGCATACAGAGGGAAATCTCACATCAACCTGAAGTGTACATCTAACATACTAACTATAAAACAGGAAAAGATTATTTAAACAGCAAAGCACCCCAGACCTTAGCACAACTGACTCCAGGAGAGAAGCTCCATTCAAGCATTAAAACTCGACACATAGGCAGTACATTTGAAAACAATGACCTAAGCCATCAAAGTCCGTAGTCCTGGGGAAGACTCTGGATGTATTAACCTTGATTTTTGGCTTCTGTGGTTCTGCTTCTGGCTAACTGTTCTTGCTAACTGAAGCATGTCAATCCAGGATATAGTTTTTGTTCTTAAAAGCTCACCCTGAGAAAGGCTCGGTGCTGTTCTGGGATCTTGAATACCCAGTATAGTTGCTGGCAGTCTAACAAAGACTTTCTATTGGCTGGAACCCATATCCGAGCAGTCTTCTCTGGTGGATACTCCACAACAACCTCATGCCTTCCTTCGCTTTTAAATAAGAGTTCTGGTTTATTCCTTAGACTCCATTGTTCCAGGGGGCTGGTTCGGTTATCTGTTACTGCATGGGAGCCTCTTCTGTCCAGCTGGGCCAAACTCCTCCCACTGACGTCAACAGAGTGAAGCAACTGCTTTTTCAGAGTGGGTTGTATCTCTTTTCTGGGGCAGTGGTCTCTTGAACTGCATTTCACAGGATTTTGTTCTCAGGAAGTCAGTTCCTCCAGACTCTGTCTGCCTCCATCTCTCTCCTCCCTCTCTCCTCCCTTCTCCCTTCTTACCTCCTCATCCTTCCTGTCTTCTCTGTCACTCTGTGCTCCTGTTTCTTTTTCTACTCTGTCCTCTCCCTGGTCAGACTCTTGATCTTCTGGAAAGGTGTTCTACAAAGTAAATTTTTGTGTTGAAAAATTCCAGTAATACCAATAAATGATAATTTTTAAAACTCTAAGAGGTTAAAGCCAAAAAGTAGATTCACTTTTAATGAATCTTTTCTTTTTAAACCTTGCTTTTATGTCCTTCCTTTTTATCTCTTCATCAAGGAAGCTGTATTCCATCAGGCCTCAGGCTGTGATAAATAACTCACTAGGATGGATGCTCTCTGCACATCGCTCTCTGACAAGATGACTCAACATGGGTCGCTATTATCTCCATTCTTTAAATGGTTTCCTGCAGGGCTACCCCACCCGACTCCTTCCACACATCTAAAAAATGCACAAAAGATAAAATGTTTAGAAAAAGAACATCTGATTTCCTTGTGAGAAACGACAGGAGGAAAAGATGTCAACACTCCGATGACATGGAACCCTGTCTCTAGATGAGCAGAGAGAGAGGCCCTTCTCTCTCAGTGGGCCTGGAGAAGAAAGGCCAGTGGCCCAGTGGACTATGAGAAAAGTGCACAGAGCTGTCTGCCTGGTCGGCCTGTGCCCAGAAACACTGCTAACCAACTGCTTTTTCTGAAGAAGTGGAATTCTGTAAAGGGGCCTTGCTCAGGTAAGGAATCCCTTCTTTGAACTTGAGCCTGTTGGCATTTTCATTTGCATCTGTTTAAACAGACACATGACCAGCATTTATCAGTCCAGCCCCCTACGTGGCTCCCTTTCACTTCCGCACCATGAAAAAAAGCTCTGGTAAACACACACACACACACACACACACACACACTAGAAATCTCTGGTAGAAACACAAAATCAATCGAGTTTCATTTGAACCACTCTTTGACTCTTGGCAACCTTTGATAAATCTCAGGTGAAAATTCTCCAGGACCTCAGAAGCTCAGGAGGGCAACTGAACGCTTTGATTTTTGACTTTGTCATGTAGTTGGGGTGGCGATGTTATTGATCTGTTGTTCTCTGGTTCCGTGGATTTTATTAATCTGCTTTTCTAGTCAAGTCACTTGACAGGACTTCATTTAGAAATGACTGTGATTACTGCGACTGGGCAGAGGTGAGAAGTTACCAAAATCGACAGCTTTGACAGTTTTTGTGCGATCATAATAAATATTCAGTTAAGTTGAGGAAATTAGGTACTCTGCCAACTTCTTCTTCTTCTTCTTCTTCTTCTTCTTCTTCTTCTTCTTCTTCTTCTTCTTCTTCTTTCTCCTCCTCCTCCT
>NC_022022.1:26314267-26315829 GCF_000317375.1 Microtus ochrogaster | reverse complement strand
TCCTCCTCCTCCTCCTCCTCCTCCTCCTCCTCCTCTTCTTCTTCTTCTTCTTCTTCTTCTTCTTCTTCTTCTTCTTCTTCTTCTTCCTGAATTGATGCATTTGGTCTCATTACTTGTGGGCATGGTAAAGGAGGCAGGACGAATCCACTCTGTACCTTCAGCAAGAGTAATCCTTCTAAAATGCAAATATTACTTGGCCTAACCCTGCCTAATGCCCTGGGATATCACCTCACTGTGTGTGATGTAAGGACTAGGCACTCACCACAGCACCCAAGACCTCCCAAGCCAGTCTAGACACCCCCCCCCCACCTCCTGCCCCTCACTAGTTAACTCTGCCTTTTGAACTACTTACAAGTAGCAGTCACCAGCTTCCCACTTACTCTGGATTTTTAGCGTGACAGCCCATCTTGGACTATTTAGTCAGCAAGTCCTCATTGGCATTTTGGACCAGTAACTCATTTCCTCTAAAACTGTAAGGAGTTCGTGGCATTTCATCCACCATCTTAAATTTTTTTTCTCTGTCTTTGTCTTGAGAACAGAAATGGTGTCTTGGGCATCAGTGTTGAACTATTTTACAATATATTCATAATGTCATAATGTAATCCACATTTTTTTCTCCATAGTATTTATCCCTCACTGGAATCAAGTCTGAGAGTGCACCTATCCATTTATAGCACTTAGAACCACTTGGCCAACATAATAGGCACTCAGTCAATATCTCCTTAATGAAATAAATGGCAAAACCAAGCATAGTGACCAGCAGACACTAGCACTAGGTGTCGTGATGAAATGCATGGCTATTTTACATACCACTGAAAAAAAGAGAGGGGGCTAGAAAGATGATTCAGTGGTTTAAGCACTTGCTGCTCTTGCAAAGGACTGGGTTCCATTCTCAGAATCCACATGGCTGCTCACATGCGGCTGTAACTCTAGTTTTGAGGGATCCAGGTCCTTCTTATGGTCTTCTCGGGTACCAGGCACACACCACATACAGACAAACAAACACTCATACACATCAAATTTTTAAAAAAAACAAAATAAATCTCAAAAAGAGAGAGAAAGGGGAAAATAGCCTCTGTGGCAGTTTGAATGGAGATGACCCCCCCAAAGGGGATGGCACTATGAAGAGATGTGGCCTTGTTAGAGGAAGTGTGTCACTGTGGAGGCGGGCTTTAAGGTCTCGTGTAAGGTCAAGCTACACCCACTGTCTCATATTACATCCTTTTGCCTGTGAGTCAAGATGTAAGAGCTCTCAACTTCTCTAGCACCATGTCTGCCTGCATCTTGCCTTGCTTTTTGCCATGATAATAGATAATGATAATGAACTAAACCTCTGAACTATAAGAGGACCACCCAAATTAAATGTTTTCCTTTATAAGAGTCGCCATGGTCATGGTGTCTCTTCACAGAAATAGAAAATCTAACTAAGTCAGTCTCCAAGCTAGCTGGTGGTGGTGCATACCTTTAATCTCAGAACTCAGGAGGCAGAAGCAGGTGGATCTCTGTGAGTTCAAGGCCAGCCTGGTCTTCAAGAACTAGTTCTAGGAGAGGCTCCAAAGCTA
>NC_022022.1:26311006-26314146 GCF_000317375.1 Microtus ochrogaster | reverse complement strand
GGAGGAGGAGGAGGAGGAGGAGGAGAAGAAGAAGAAGAAGAAGAAGAAGAAGAAGAAGAAGAAGAAGAAGAAGAAGAAGAAGAAGAAGAATACAGTCTCCAAAGATGAAATGATGGTTAATAAAATCAAGGCACTGTATTTTGTTCTTAGACATTTCTTTACTTGATTCAAGCAACATATTTATCCACAGCCATTTAGCATATTTCTCTTGCACATTCACACAAAGGAAAACATCATCCAAAGAAACTGGTTCGATTTCTTCTTCACCTAGAGTCTAATGCTGAGTTAGCTTCATATCTGAGTGGCCAGCTCCATTGTCATGACCTGTGCTTCCAAAGAGTTGAGGGAACAGTATTTCTGCAAAGAGCTTCACTTTTAGCACCGGTATTTCTCTCAGTCCATGACATCAGCCATTTTGTAAACTTCAGTGCTAAGATATTATCTACTGAACAGAATACTAGATATCAAACAATGACCCTGATCACAGGCCTACCTCACATGGTCCTTAAGAAGTCAGCAGATAGGAATGTGGAGGGGCTCATTACGCCAAGCAGGAAAACACCCAACATCAGGGTGGCTTTTGACTGACAGTAGCTGTAAGTGGCCTCAATGTGCAGAACATCATGATTTTAAAGTTAATAAAATATGAATAAATGCCTAGCATCAAGTTGATAAATATATATTTAATAAATACTTGTGAATGAGAAAGATGAAAAAGTACATTGGAAGACAGTTCTGGGAAGTCACTCCTCAAAGTATAAATGATTCTGTTCTCAGCCAGGTGGTGTAATCTCAGCACTTGGGAGGTGAAAGCAGGGGGTGGAGGGTTCAAGGTCATCCTCTGCTACTAGTGAGTCAGAGTCAGGCTGAGGTACAGGAGCCTGGGGGATGGGCGCAGAAGAGTGGGGGCGGGGAGACGGAAGGGAGGGAAGAGCGGAGGAGGGAGGAAGGATCATGCTTGCAAGGTAGAAAGAGGAGACTGGATTTTGCACAAGCAAAAGCTGAAAAAGGTTACCAGTCGGCAAACCTTCACACTATCAATTGAAGCGTGATTCTCATTAAACGAGGAATGTGTGCTACTAAAAGTAACCAATTAAATCTGTGAGCCAGAGCTGTTCTCAGTTATCTGTTAATGCCTGCCTCCCTCTAGTCAGAGCCTTGGCCTGACAAGCTGCCTCCCACTCGCTCTGCTCTCGTCTCAAGATAATCAGTGTAGCTACCTCAATCTCCTGAGGCCCCTGAGATATGGGTGGTTGGCACTGAAGAAGCACGGGGTGGGGGGAGAGTGCTATAGCCAGTGAGAGAGAAAGAAGGCTAATTCCTAAAGGGAAGGGCATCAGACATCCTTCACTCACAGAGGTCCCTGTGGATTGCAAAGGAGGCTCCTGTGTGTTTTCTGCCAGCTTTAGAAAAACATTTAGTTGTGAGGGACCTGGGAGCGAGGTCCACCAGTTGCCAGTATGTCAAGGCACCTACCAATGAGATGGTCCCATGGATAATGGAGACTGTGGTGTCCATATGGAAAGGAGAAGGCCTTGAGGTTTTGTCTGCTTTTAAAATACTAAAATGTGCAGCTTTCAGGCTGATGGCCAGGCTAATACACACACAAGCAAAAGCCCCAACTTAACACGTAGCTTTCCATTAAAATGGGGGCATCTTTGCTAACTGCATGAGCTGGACTTGGAGCTGGACACTGGATACTCACCTGTTGAAGGCCAAAGTGGAGATGAACCCCCCGCTAACTCCAAAAAGCAGCCCTAAGGCCTAGAAGGGAACAGAGTGCAGTGTCTCAGTAGACCACATCCTGATCCATTTCCTTTCTCTGCCCAGGACTGGCATGCCACCACGCGCTGGGTGAAGGACCCAGGGATCTCACAGAGTTTAGTGGCTCTGAAAGCCGTTCTTATTTCTTTAGAAATCTAAAGAGAAAATGGACCTCTAGAACGGAGAATGTGTTCATATGTAATATTAAGGGGTCGTCATTCCAGTGTGGACATGGAGTTTTACTTTTTTAAGGAAGAGGTGTTTGATGCCTGTGAAAGTTGTCGCATAATCCAGCCTGCAGTGCTGGATGAAATGAGATGATATTGCTAATAATTCACCACTTCAGACTTACAAAGCAGCTTTCGCCTCATGCTTAGCTTAGGTCAATGATTCTCAACCTCCCTAATGCTCAGCCTTTTAATACTGTTCCTCACGTTGTGGTAATCCCTAAACATGAAATTATTTCATTACTACTTCATAGCTGCAATTTCGTTACTGTTAGGAATTGTAACGTAGCTATCTGATATGTACCACGTGTGTGGTTCACAACCCATAGGTGAAGAACCACTGCTTTGATAGCTCGCGGATCATCTCTACCCAAGCCGGGGAGATGTAATACATCTGGTTCTCAACTTCCTTCTCCATCTGCATTCCCTACTCCCTCTAATGGGCTTGCTGACCAGTGTTCCTCCCAAACCCCACCCTTCCTCTCTTTCCCTATCTCCTCTTCCCATTCCCCCCTTCCCCTACACTTTTCTAATTCCCAGGACCTTTCTTAAGGAAGGAAGTTGAGTCATCCTCCATCCTTCCTCCAAAGGATCAGACTGGTCCAGCAGGCAGCCATATTCCTTTCTCCAGTCCTCCAAAGGATCAGACTGGCCCGCCATGCACTAAGTGCCTATCATCCTCAGGGCTACCTCTCTTTCTCTGGATCTCCTGAAGATCTGAGAGTAAAACAGCCCCACTGGATTTATAGGCCAGCCTTATAGACCAGGTGATGGTAACACACACCTTTAATCCCAATAGCCACACTGGTGGCCATAGAAATCAGGTGGTGCATGCCTTTAATCCCAGGGGTACACACCTTTAATCCCAGCCCTAGAGAGGAATATAAGATGGGGTGAAACAGCTCTCAGACACAGTCTCATTCTGAGGTTCCTAGAGGCAAGGTTGCCATTTCAGACTGAGGTCGAGGCAAGAGCCAGTGGCTGACTGTTTTGCTTTTTGGATCTTAGGGTTGAACCCCAATTTCTGATCCTGAGTTTTTATTAATCGTGCTTGAATAGATGAAAGGGAGGACCATGTACACAGAGGAAAGGGAGGACCATGTACACAGAGGAAAGGGAGGACCGTGTACACAGAGGAAAGGGAGGACC
>NC_022022.1:26268052-26310239 GCF_000317375.1 Microtus ochrogaster | reverse complement strand
TGAAGGGAGGACCGTGTGCACAGATGAAGAGAGGACCATGTGCACAGATGAAAGGAGAAAATGAACAGGAACAAGAGGAAGTGTGCCGTGGAGGACTGATACACAAATACCCAGTGTCCACACAAGAAGGGCCAGTGACGGTGAGTTATCCAGTCAGGCCTGTGGCCAGATGAGAAGGTCAGATGGCCTCCATTAATATCCAGGTCTGGAGGAGGTATAAATATTCCTGCTTAGAGAAAAGACAGGCAGGAAGGAAAAGGAAGGAATGATGGTACTTCCGGCCCCAGGATTGAGGAGGAAGAAGCAGTGTGACCTGTGGTTTTCCTTCAGGCCTGTAATCTCTCTGAGGACATCAAAGAACTTCTATTGTGCTACCGACTTTGAGAAGATGAGAAAGACGGCCAGTCCCTGGCGTCTACAGAGAGAAACAAGAGCAAAGCGGTTAGCTTTGCAAAATCTATCCCAAGTCACTGGCTGGATGAGGACTCCAGGGGACACAGAACCCTCTGTGTCAATTGTTTAGCCTTAGCTGGTGAGGCCGGAGAATGAGGTGGAGCTGGGGAGTGGTAAAGCATGAAATAACCGGCCATGACTAACTGCTGAGTTCAGCCTCAGTGAATTCACTCCGCAAACAGAGCTGTCATCCAGACACGGCTATTGCAAGCCTCCCAGATGCGCTACATGTCACAACACAGGGCTGCAAATCCCCACTTTGTCTGCAGGGCCATCATCAACTGTGTCGGGGTGCAGCCTTTGGTATGGTTGGGTGACATGGAACAGTAGCCTCGGGCGCTCTTAGTTTGGATGAAAGTGGAAGAGGGGACGCGTTTCGTTTGTTATGTTGTCGCAGGTGACTTTGTGTAGTTAAAAGGGCTTAAACGCTGTTGTTGATCTTAATTCAAAGAACACGCCACAACAGCAGCCAGGTCCCGGCTAGATGGACCCAAATCCCTGTTCTAGCTCCTTGATTCCTTAAGATGAGGCCCATCCTAGGCCTGCGGTACTGTAAAGATGACAGTCCTGTTTGGTGATCAGAAGGAGCCTGGTGGGATCTTTCCTCTGAAGAGGCGGGGAAGCTGCCGGGGAAACACAAAAGATGTCTACAATGAAAACGTGATATAAACTTGCTTGAATAACTAGTGTCTCTGAACATATTGAGAAGAGATTAACACTGTGGAGGGAGGGTTTAATAGTAAACTTTTATAAGTGTCACAGGATATTTGATCACACTGTGAAACTCCAAAACTGTACTAAAAAAATTAACCATAGATCAGGGGGCAGAACCAACAACTAGTTGACAGGAATTAGCCACAGAGGGGTCAGGAACAGGGATAGAGATGTACAGGGAGGAGTAGGGAGGGACTTAGAGATTCACGTTATTTTTTGATAAGAAATGGGTGGAGAGATGCTCTCTTACTAGGTCTCTGGCCAAAAAGGAAGGTCAGCTGGCTGCTTCTTCGCTTCTCTGATCTAGCAGGTTTTCACCCCAACATCTGACTCCCGAGTCTTTATTTGTAAATAGAACAATATATATATCAACAGATATATATCAACAGATAAGTAATTTAAAATGAAAAATAGTAATGTTTTTGAATCAGTGTCTTAAAGAGAAATTTCATACCTGGTATTTGCCCCCAAAAAATGGCAGGGAGGGTTGTGGTGACATACATCTTCAATCCCAGCACTAGGGACGCAGAGACAGATGGATTTCCTTGAGTTGAAAGCCAGCTTAGTCTACATAGAGAGTTCTGGGGCAGCCAGAATGGGGTAACAATTAAAGTCATTTCAGAACGTAACAGAGATGGGTTGGCACTGACAACCAATGGCTAAAGTGAAGGCTGGAAAACTAGGAGGGATTACTTGGTACTAACGGTTGCGGTCTGGGTTTGGTGTTTCTAGGCTCTTGGGATCTTATTCAAGAATGAACTAAAGGTGACTAAAGATTGCAAAGTATCAAAGATTCTTTATTTTAAGCAAAGCAATAGATCAGAAATATGCTGCTAAAACTGACAGCTGGCCACATGAGTGAGGTTACTGTAAGGCCCCAATTATTGTTTGGGGCTTTCTTTCCTGGAGTTCAAAATGGGAATGATTTTGGTTACTAGAAGCTGTGTTTTAAATGAGACTGTCCCCCCATCCCATAGTCTCGTGTATGTGAAAATTTGGTCCCCAGTTGATGATGCTTGTTTGAGAAGTTTTAGAATGTGTAGCATTGTTGGGGGAAATATGTTGCTGGCAGGCTGTCTTAGTCAATGTTCTATTGCTTGAAGAGACACTATGACCATGGCAACTCTTCTAAAGGAAAACATCTCATTGAGGCTGGCTTACAGTTCAGAGGTTTAGTCTACCATCAGCATGGCAGGAAGTATGGTGCTAGCTTGCAGGCAGACATGGTGCTGAGAGTTCCATATTTGGATCTGAAGGCAACAGGAAGAGAGAGAGAACTCTGGGCCTGGCTAAAGCATTTGAAACCTCAAAGTTTACCTCCAATGACATACTTTTTCCAACAAGGCCACACCTTCAAATTCCTGTCACGTGGTATTCCCAAAAACGATCAAGCATTTAAATATGTGAGCCTATGAGGACCATGCCTATCAAACCACCACACAGGATTTGAGGGTTTAAAGACTTACCATTTGCGGTTCACTCTCTGATTAGTGCTTATGGTTCAAGACATGAGCTCTCAGGTTGCTGGTCCGCCTGCCATGCCTGCCACCTGCTGCTGTGTGATCCCCTCCATAGTGGACGCATCCCTCTGGAACCCTAAGCCCAAATAAACTTTCTTCTATAAGTTGTGCTTTGTCACAGCCATAGAAAGGTAAGTAAGGTACCAGGTGCATAGTTTAGCTGGTTCTTTAGTTTGATTGACAAGCTTGGATAATATAGCTCTTGGCTCATTGTGCATGTCTGTTCCTGTAATCCTTTTGACTTTAATCATATGCATGCCTAATTATACATAGGCACAAGATGGTAAACAGGAGAGTCTCCTGAAAGTTCACCTAGAGGACATAGCTTGCCTTATTTCAAGTGCACCCAAAACCAATTCAGGTTGTATTGGCCCTCTCCCTCTTCCTACTCAGATGTATTAGGAGTGTGTGTGTGTGTGTGTGTGTGTGTGTGTGTGTGTGTGTGTGTGTTTGAATGGAAACTGTTAGCATTTGGCAGTTGTTTAGGGTAAGAAGAACTTACTTCTTACTCCTTTATTCATAGAGGAGTGTGCATGCAGCTGTAAACAAAGACTGCTAATTCATCATTGGGCGCCATTTGTAAACGAAGACTGCTTTATACCAATGCACAAAAAAAGAAAGTTAAATAAACTGGGGGTGGGGGGGATGGTTTAGCAGTATTCTACACTAAAATTAGATTAGAGGCCAAGGATAGGCCAAGGCAAGGACTAGCCAGAAAAAGAGTTCAGAGGAAACTGATTAAAGTTTGGTCAAGGAAGAAGTCATTGTCAAATGAAAAAAAATACATATGTCATTTCTTTTTTAAGGTGCTAAATATTGCATTCTTACTTATGGATTTTAACAAATTATTTCACACATACAAACTAAGATAATGAATTTTTGTGAAGAGAAAAAATAAAAACAAAACAAAACAAGCAAAACAAAAGAAAGCTATACACTTAGCAGGCTAAATGCAGGAGAGGCGCTGATCAAACCTGTTGTACAACCCACAGCCCACCTACAGGATTGGGGCACAGAGGGGAGCAACTCTGCTTCCATTAGTTTTTCCTTCTCTCAGCCATGTAGGAAGGCTGAGTCATGCAATTATCTCCTCCACTCACGGCTAGTCCTGCCGACCTAGACCATCTATACCCATGTGCCAATTGATGGGTCTTATGCGACAGGTGCCAATCAAGCATAGGAATGAATGTGGAGTTTGTGTTACTGAAGAGACTACTTTCTTATGAAAGTCTTATGACATCCTGGTCCCTTCCAGAGGGAACGCTGACAACCCTATAAACCATTACCACCGTCCCATGTACCTGCGGCATACATACATGTTACCAGGCCACAGGTGCTCCACTCCATTATATGGTCATGCCAAACCCGAGGAAGCAACCACATTCCAGATAGACTGGGGAGTAGGAAAGGACTCCCAGGGTCACTGAAAGTCCTTGCTTGAGTAACTAGGCCAACGCCGCTCCCAACGCCGCTATCCTTCACTGATGTGGAGAAGAGAAGACAGATTTGGAAGAGAAGTCAAGAATTCTGGTGTGGATATTTGTTTCAAAAAATTGCAAGCGAGAAACAGGTCAGATATGCAGACTTTAGTTTTCTGGAACTCATGAAGTAACTGAAAGTCATTGCTCCAGGTTGTAAAGGACCGTTAGCTCAGAATGAGGGTAAGGACGCAGAACCTTAGGGCAAACCTGTGGAATGCTCAAAAATCCAGTAATTGAGCACCAAACAGCATCCAGAGGAGGGACAGAAAGGCCTTAAATGATGCGGAAGAAAAGTCAGAGGAATGTGTTATGAGGAACCAAAACCATCTGCAGAATGAAAGAGTGGTTACGTCTACATGGTCACTCCTTAAGACAAGCCATGAAGAATGCTGGCCACTGCGTCTAGCCAGCGGGGTCACTGTAAAGCTCGAGCAAGTGAAAGCTGTGATAGAGAGGTTTTAGAAGAAAGTAGAGGATTAGAGAGAACAGGATGTGAATATGCAAATAAACAGGAAGTGGTTTAACAAACTAGAAGGAACCAGGGTCTCTTTAGGAAAACAGAGTCTCCAGCTCTCTTGGTCTTGAGATAATGTAGGTAGGAATAGCAAACCACTCTGTGGTCATTGGACAGAGTGAGTAGCCAGGCAGGACCCAGAGGAAGGTGAGTGTGGTGCGGTGCCTCTGGCTGCAAGGAGAAAATACCTAACCTGTCTCCTCAGGACTTGGCCTTCACAAAGAGCCAGAGAGAACTAGCTACGCGTGGTGGATCACTAGCAGTTGCAGGACAGACAGGTGGTGATGGCACACGCCTTTAATCCCAGCATTTGGGAGGCAGAGGCAGGCGGATCTCTGTGAGTTCAAGGTCAGTCTGGTGTACGCCGCAAGTTCCAGGACTGACTCCATAGCTACTGAGAAACCCTGTTTCAAAAAAAAAAAAAAAAAAAATGAAGAAGTGTTTGGGTTAAGGCTTCACCTCAGTCCCTGGCATCCATATATCCAAAGAGTCTGGAATGTTAGGGTGGAAGTTCCATCCCAAGCCCCCTCACCTGGAAGTTGCCTCGGATCAGGCTCCACCTCCAAGAAAACCCACCAAACAATGACCCCTCCCCAGAGATGCTCAAGACCGGGGTATTTAAATCGTATCCCAGAGAACAAACATGCAGTTTTCCAGTTTTCCTTTTTCACTCCTCTCTAAGGGGCTGGAAGGCCACCTGGGAGCGCTGGCATCCATTAAACCTGGACTTTTTCTAATTCGGTTTGATTTGGTCTGATTTGGATTGTTGCATTGGTGGAGAAGTTTATGGGGTGCAGAAACTTTTCAAGAAGAAGAGGAAGAAGAAGAAGAAGAAGAAGAAGAAAAAGCCATTGCATGACAACCAGGCTACCGACACTACCAGCCTGTGGGCCATTAACAGCCCAGCCCATGACCCTACGTTGAGCTTGCCTAGCTCCCTGGGAGAGAATTTGACTCAGGGGCTTTACCACTGGCCTGGGAGCCTGCCTCACTGACCTTAGCAAGAAGAAAGTCAGCTTGTTTTTGGAAGGTCCTACCACTGAATGGGCCTTTGGGAAAACAGAAACCATCCCAGCTTCTGGTCTTCAGAGAGAGCCGACAGTGCTCTGTTGTGGTGAGCTCTCCAGCAGTCCTCAGATCACTCACCAAAGCCAGAAATCCCTGATAGACAAAGAAGCAGAAGCTGTGGAGGGGCCTGTGTTGGCCTTGAATCAAGACTTGGTGACCTCTGACGTGTTCATTGGCTACAAATGTTGAAAGACAAATCAACTATACTAGCTTTTGTTCACTTTCTCTCTTTTCCTTACCTAGAAATGTTTCCTTTTCCTCTGATCTATTCAGTTCGAATTATGAGTGATGTTTACTTTTTCAGCAATTCATAAAGATTATATATTTCACTGTCAGGTGGTGGTGGCACACGCCTTTAATCCCAGCACTCAGAAGGCAGAGGCAGGCAGATATGAGTTCAAGAACAGCCTGATCTACCAAGCGAGTTCCAGGACAGTCAGTGCTACACAGAAAAAACCTGTCTCGAAGCCATCCCCCCTCCAAAAGAGTATATTTGACTATGGTTATTGGCACCTAGAGGGATGCAATAAATGTTAATTTTTTGGTATTCAGTTAAATAGGTGAAATACTTTATACCACACAGACCAATAACTAATGGACTTAGGAGCCAGGGCCAGTTAGTATCCCATTGGATGGCATCGATTGGGCTTCTTTAGGATGATGCTTTTTTTAAAAAGTAGTTTTGTTGAGATATATAACCTATTGGCCTAAAAGTCACCTGTTTTAAGTGTACAGTTCAATGACTATTTTGAGAAAATTTAAGAGTCAGGTAACTATCACTATACTCCAATATTAAAATATTTCCATCTGTATTGGTAAGTATCCTATCTCTCTCTCATATATATGTTCATGCATACATATAAAAATATTCACATCTATGTGTGTATATATGCATAGCTACAGATATAGATAGTGTCCTGCCAGCAAGATACAGTAGTGCAATGTTGGCACAAAGCTTGTGGACGTGACCGACCAATATCTGGTTTGACTTACGGCCCACTCCATAAGATGGAACCCATATCTGATACTGCCTGGGTGACCTAGAACCTGAGACTAGTTATCCCAAGGACCTGGAGGAAGACCAAATACTACATGCTGCTCTGCAAAAGAAACATAGCAATAAGACGCCTCCTGATTGTTAGGAAAAATCCTCAGACGAGCTGCTCTGCCGGTGCAAAGAAATCCAATGAGGTCAAATTAAACCAAATTAAAATGCCCATGTTTTAATAAATGCAGCATTCTCGGGAGGCCGAGAGCATGGCCAAGGAGACAGAAAACCGGGGAATGCATGCAAAACCCAGGACCACGTGTTCCTCCTTTGGGAGCCCACTTAAATACCCTGTGGGAGTGGTCCTGATCCCTCCCCTGGGAAGGGGTCAGGACCTGGCATGCTGGGATTTGGAGTCCAAACCAATGCAACTCCCTGGCCAGGGGGCTGGGATGGATGCCAGGGGCTGGGGTGATGCTCCCAACTTAACATCACAACACTGACATTCTGGTATAGTCATACTTCTGTTGTATTAAGATTGGTGTGCTGGGCTGTGTCCCACCACCTGGCTGCCCGCACGGCTAGCTTTACCCGAAATAATTACACAGAAACTATTTTAAACACTGCCTGGCCCATTAGTTCCAGTCTCTTATTGGCTAGCTCTTACATATCGATCTAACCCATTTCTAATATCCCTGTAACACCACGAGGTGTCTTGCCAGGAAAGATCTTAACCTGCGTCTGTGTCCGGTAGGAGAATCATGGCGACTGCTTGACTCAGCTTCTTTCTCCCAGCATTCTGTTCTGTTTACTCCACCCACCTAAGGGTTGGCCTATCTAATGGGCCTAGGCAGTTTCTTTATTAATTAACCAATGAAAGCAACAGATTAGAAAGAAATAACTCCCACATCAGATCAGTGTCTTGCTCAGGCATCATCAGAGAAACTTCCTCCTGCAACAGAGGGGAAGAAAAACAGAGACCCACATTCAGACATTATGTAGAGGGAGAGATGTGGAAAACTCAGCTCGAAGTGGAATGTCTCTATCAAATCCCTTTCTTCAGGGTTTAGGGAACCCTTAGGAAGAGGAGCCAGAAAGAGTGTAAAAGCAGAGGGCATGGAGGACACCAAGGAAACCAGACTTTCAAACTGCAGCGGGACCTATGCAGAGATGTCCTCACAGAGGCTGAGGCAGCACCCTCAGGGCCCGTGAGGTCTGCACAGATAGGCCTGAAAGGAGAAATGGACACAGGGTCTTACCCTTAACCTAGAAGCAACCTCCAATTGATAACCACTTGCGAATGAAAAACTAGTTCTCTTCGAGGGAGTCTCACTGGGGAAACAAGCTTCTCTTTAGGGTGGGCTGTGTGCCCAGCAGTAAATGGCCAACAGAGTCTCATAATGTACCAGGGCTTTTAAACAAAACAAAAGCAAGAAAACCATTATCATCATCATCATCATCATCATCATCATCATCATCATTATTATTATTATTATTCCACGTGGATTTTGTGTATATATTATGGCTTCTGGCTTTGTGTTTTTATGGAATTTCTAAATGTGTGAATGAGTGGTCTCTGCATCTATATCTGTTTTTTGTGCTTTTTCTTGGGCTCTTTTCCTTCCATATTCTGATGTTTGTTCAGGTTTTATCTTATAACTGTATTTTGTTAATATTCCTCCGATATCTGTTTGTTTTCTAAGGGGAGACAGAAAAGGTCTGGGTCTGGATGCAAGGAGAGGTGAGGAGGAACTGAGCAGAGTAGAAAGAAGGAAAACCATAACCAAAACACATTGTGGGGGGGTCTATTTTCAATAGAAGTCCAATGTCACGTAAAATTATCTTTCTGGTAGCTTGTTACTTTTTCACTTAATGAGCATTTCTTCAGGCGATCGTCAGCATTTTAGAAAAGCCATAACACTGTTATCCTGGCTGTGGAAAACAGCAGTGTCCCTCTGGCTCTTGCCCCTCCCCTCCCTCCTTTCCTCCTCCCCTTCACCATAAAGGAGGTAAGAATAAGAAAACTAGACTAAGAACGAAAATGTACAATGATGCCGGGCGATGGTGGCGCACGCCTTTAATCCCAGCACTTGGGAGGCAAAGGCAGGCGGATCTCTGTGAGTTCGAGACCAGCCTGGTCTACAGAGCTAGTTCCAGGACAGGCTCCAAAGCCACAGAAAAACCCTGTCTCGAAAAACCAAAAAAGAAAAAAGAAAATGTACAATGATTTTCCAGTGTATTAAAAACACAGTCTCCCGAGCAAGGAAAATAGTAAAAGTCAGGTTTTTAAACAAGTCTGTTGTTTAAAGTCTTAAACCACAGAGGGAGAAATGGCCTCCAGCTGGGCAGAGAGCAACTCTGGGGAAAGCAGGCTCACTCTGAGTTAGCAGAGACACCAGCTAGCCTCTGTGAGGAGGAAGAAACCACTATGGTGCGATGCACCGGGCCTCCAGAACCAGCCCCTAGGGAAGCTGTCCTAAGTTTCTTTAAAAGTAGAGCCAATAAATTGAGACTGAGACTGCCTCCTGGGGACTTCAAATGTCTGTGGCCACTGAAGCGAAAATGTCAGGTCAGACCACCCAAGGTTTCCAGAGTGGTGTTCACTCTGGTTAAGGGACCGGATCCTCCACCCGATCAGGCCACGCTGAAAATGGCGATGCTGAGAGCAATGGCCTAGGCTGGCCCAGGAGGAGGGGAGGCCGGTCATGAGCATCCTTGGAAGCAGAACCTCTCGGTGCAAGGCTTAGGCTTTGACAGGTATGTGACAGTAGGAAATATACCCAGCAGCAGAGGACCAGCGGAAAGCATGACAGCTTGGCAGTGTGGTGTTCTTCAATAAACTTCAGTGGGCAGTTACAGGAAACACAAGGCAATTGCTGTCAGACCCGGGATGCACAGGTGAGACATGCCAAACATGTCAAATGCCCCCTGCTTCTGTGTCCTGAGGCTATGTTAGCTATCTAGAACGCTCTTGCTAATGAGTATGGTTGGTTTTGTCTGCAAGTCTGCACCCGTGGAGGCCAGAAGAAGGTGTCAGATCCTCTGGGACTGTACAGATGGCTGTGAGCTGCCATGTGGCTGTTGGGAATCAAAGCCAGGTCTCTGGAAGAACAGCCTACTCTCTTAACTCCTGAACCATCTCTCTAGTGCCTGCATGTTCTTTTTTGATCATTTCTAGAACCACCTTTATTCCTCCGGAATGAGCTAAAATCTATCCCATCAGAGGCCACCCCATCTAAAGTTCTTCCTTCGGTAGTCTAACTCGGTGTTCTATATTCTGTTTTGGAAGTGCTACATTCCTAAGACACAGCTCAACATCTCTGAAAGGGGATTGTACAATCAACAGCTTATCATACTTTAGCTGGCCACAGTCTCTCTATGTAAGGTAAAAATAATGCTGGTGCATCCTGCAGTCAGCGGCATTTCTAGTCAGCAGGCAGATCCATTGCTTTGAGTGTGGCTTCTCATTTATTCAGCCTGCAACACCCTAGGCTTCTCTGGAGCCAGGACCTCGTGTGACTTACACTCCTACACCGAGCAGAATATCTGAGGTACCGTATGTGCTCAGTAGTGGACTGAATTCCTTAACTTCGTAACAGAGCTGTCAGCTCACGGGACTTCTGGGCTGTCAGACTTACGTGCAACGTATCTTTTTCTGAAGTACTGGGTTTTTTTTTTAATATTTATTTATTTATTATGTATACAATATTCTGTCTGTGTGTATGTCTGCAGGACAGAGGAGGGCATCAGACCTCATTACAGATGATTGTGAGCCACCATGTGGTTGCCGGGAATTGAACTCAGGACCTTTGGAAGAGCAGGCAATGCTCTTAACCGCTGAGCCATCTCTCCAGCCCCCTGAAGTACTGGTTTTAAACAGGGTGCTTGCACCTATGGACACCACTACGTCTACAAGCCAAAGTGGCTAAATCGGTCTCATTATATGTTTCTCAGAAAATCACAGTTAACAGGGAGATATTAATAGAACTTATTTTCAAAGCATCTGTGTGTGATGCCTGGGAATTCTGACAAATCTTCTATCAAACAAACAAAAACCTGTCACGCATTGTCACCAGTCTCTCTTGCTTAGTACTATGCTTAATGCTGATCCCTTGTTTATATTCTCTTAATCTATTTTCATGTGTATTCATATGGTCCTGACTCAAATGAATAGGAAAACTAAGGGATTCAATCTTGGCAAAAATAATTCGTTAATTGGTAAACAGTTCGGGGAACACAGAGACATAACTGCAGTGTGACACAGTTTTGAAGCTTCCTCCGATCCAAGGGTCTTCTTTACAGCTGACATAAAGCTCTAAAAAAGTCAGAGTATGACTCATCTCAAGTCAGGAGACACTTCTCTCCTGGGTAACCTTAGAAAATGGGTCCATGCAGTTGTGACTCAGGGGAAGGGGACTCGCCTCATGGACGAAGCCTTGCGCGCAATCCCTGGTGGCATGGAACGGATGGACGCTAAAGCGGTTTGGTACGAAACATAGAGGAATGACTTCTGGTCTTGGGCAAGGTGTGTCGCACTGCCCTGGGCCTCGGTTCTGCTATGGCAGGTCTGATTTGTCAGTGTTCCCCACTGAAGTGGACACCTCCTGGACAAAGCCCTCCTCACCTCTCCTTCCTTCTTCCTTCCTGCACAGTTCTAGTCCTGTATCCTGTTTCTGTTGGCGCAGCCACACAATGAGCTTGGATTTCTTTGCCCACCCCCAGAGCTGTGATCCTGGGGAGCCAGAACTGTCTTCATCTCTTTTGGAGTCTAGCACTCATCTGCCATCTCAAGTTGAGGTGCTTTCTGAGATCTGTCTTGGCTTATTCTTCTGTGTATTTCCCCTAACGAATTCTTTGCTTGGCTTGTTTTTTTTTTTTTATCTGTTTTGCCAGGCTGTAGCATGCTGAAGATGAAACCCAGAGCCTTGCACATGGTAGAAAAACACTCCATCTCTGAGTTGCATCCTAGAGCCTTGTAAGGGTCTTTTTTTTCTTATTTTTCTTATTTTCTTTTCTTTTTAATATACTGAAGTTGTGAATTAGAAAGACATGGCTCATCTTAAGGCCTCTTGTGGTTATTGTTGTTATTGGGGTTTTGGTTTTTGCTGGTTCTCTTTATGTAGTCCTTGCTGTCCTGGAACTCACTCTGTAGACCAAGCTGGCTTCAAACTCACAGAGTTCCACCTGCCTCTACCTCTCGTGTGCTGGGGTTAAAGGGGAACACTACCACTCCCAGCTCTTCCAGGGTCTTCTGTGTGTCCTAGAACAAACGGCTAACTTGAACTGGCAACTTAGAACAAGTTCAGATCAAAAGTGAAGGTCGGCTGCAGCTTCTCTGGAGGGATTCCTACAGGTCCTAAAAAGGAAAGGTGGCTTCCTTTGGTTCTGAGAGCTGAGGCCAGTAACCTCTGCAGACTATCTAGCGATTAGTCTTAGGCATACTGAACAGGCTCAGCTTGGGTCTAATGCTCATTTTCTGGGTAACATTGGATTATACACCCACACCTGTGCTAGAGATAGGACCCATGGCCTTCTGGTTGTTGGATAAGCACTCCACCATTAAGCTGTATTCTGCCCTGTATATTTTAAGCCTGTTGGGCTGGAGAGATGGCTCAGAGTGTAAGAGCATTTTAAGCCTGTTGATAGTAATTCACTGATCTCTAAAATGAGAAATTCGATATTGACGTTTTTGCCCTATGCCATGGAGTGGTGTAAAAACTAGGAAATAAAAAGCATTCTCAAGCAAGGTGAAGTATCTAGTGTAGAGAATGGCCTGGCCTTGGTGCTGGATGGGAACTGGCTTTGGCCATTCTTTCAAATAGTGCCCATAGCCGATGGAGGTCGGCTGAAGACCCTGCCTGGCAACTGCATCTGTAGAAAGAGGCACAAGGCGGGCAGGGGTGGGGAGGGAGGGAGGGAGTTGGGAAAATCCCAGGGAAAATGTGACCTGCTCGGGGGAGTTGCCGATGTACTCACAGAAGACAAGCCCATGAATTTCACATGTTCTCAGTATCACTCTGTCTCTATCACAGCTTCCCAATAACAGCTATTCATTTGTAATATGACACTCTTAAAAATGTATATATTTTCACATGTTTTCAGTGGCTAGGCATCGGACCAGAAGCAGGATTTCAGCCTTATATGTACACAGTGTCTGGACTGCTGTGTTGCCCAGTTAAGGTATTTCCTTGGGAAAGCGATCCAGTTGGATTATGTGACATGGCTTAGCCACACCAGTTGGGCTTTTTACTTCTTAGCCAACAGTTTTGGTGTTGCTCAATTAATTTTGGAGTCGCTTTTCATAAAATCTGAAATCTGGAAGTTCAGCCCTAACCACCTCACAGAATGGGTAGCTTTGTTGCTGGCCTCATTCACAAAAGCTTCCTCTTCCAGCTCACACCAACCTGGGGGAGGAAGTCAGCCAGACAGCCTGAGTAACGACAGAAAGGAATGAAATAACCCGTCCTCGGACAATGCCTTTTCCTGTCTCTGGAAGCTCCTCCCATCCCCACACTGGTTTCTGCATCCGTTTCTTGACCATGATTCCTTTTCACATCAAAGTGCTCCTCCTCAGCCTTCTCGAAGAGGGGCACAACCCCGGCTTCTACAGGAAGGCCATTTCATCCCAAAGGAAAGAGGAAAACCTTGGGTTTGGTTTCTATAAAATTACAGCCTCTTGCCTTGTTTTTCATTGTATAATCCTACTCCTAAGCAGTACGGGCTGGCTTTTAGCATCCATAAGCCAAGCATTTAACTCCTACATGCTAGAGTTTAGGCTGAAATCAATAATAATAATAATAATAATAATAATAATAATAATAATAATAATAATAATAATTAAACTCCAGCCATCTGTCTTCATTAATGATATTGAATGCCTGAATCAGGAAAACTTTGAGTAGATTATATGAATCTTTTTCTAATTCAAAAACACATCAAAGGACATAACCTGGACAGATAATTAGGGAAGAGAGGTCAAAATTCCAAGCATTCCCTTCACCCTCTTCTGGTGTGCAGGGGAAGATGCAGGCAGAACACTGTAGACATATAAATAAACAAACAAACAAACAACACATACATAAGAACATAAATGAACAAATAAATACACAAATACATACTTAGTGAACGCTTTCCACCCTTCATGCCCTCTACCGTCACAGTGAGCTGTATGTTCTGCATACCCTATCAGCTGAGGTTTTTTTCTGCTCTAACTTAAAATCCACACAAAATATTATTTAAATATTACTGTGATTCTTTGGTACAGTTCCTTATGTTGTGGTGACCCCCAACTATAAGATTATTTATGTTGCTACTTCTTAACTGTAATTTTGCTACTATTATGAATCGTCATGTAAATATTTGATATGCAGGATATCTGATATACGACCCACAGGTTGAGAACCGCTGCTTTGGAAGACTATCCCACCTTGAGGTGAGAGGTGCTGATCAAAAAAAAAAGTGTCAAAAAGTTAAAAAATATATACTGTTTTAAAGGTATTTATTTATTTATTTATTTACTTACTTACTACGTATAAAGTATTCTGCCTGCATGTATGCCTGCACACCAGAAGAAGGCCCCAGATCTCATTACAGATGGTTGTGAGTCACCACCATGTGGTGACTGGGAATTGAACTCAGGACTTCTGGAAGAACAGCCAGTGCTTTTAACCTCTGAGTCATCTCTCCAACCTGTAAATAAATAAACAAATAATACATACATAAGGATATAAATAAACAAAATAATAAAAAAATACTTAAAGACCTTACTATGTAGTTCAAGTCAGCCTCAGACTAGCTCTTTAAGCCAGAGTAGCCTCCAACACAGGACCTTCCCGCCTCAGCCTTCCGCATAGTGCAAAAGGCATACATCACTATGCTGGATCCTGAGAAAATTTCTCTTTATTTTTCCTTTCTATTTTCGGTAAAGCTTATGCTTCAGAAAAGTCTATTCATTTAGACTATACCACTAGAAATTTTCTCAAGTCGCCGTACCCAAGAGACCCAAACTCAGACAACAAGCAGGAGGTTTGGGCTCTGCTTAGCTGTACTTTGGAATTCTCTTTTGAGTTAGCCAATAAGCTCCAGATGGACTAGGCTGGCTTTCTGGTTGTGAGTTACCTGTCCGCTGGGAACAGAAGGAGGCCACTAGCGTAGGCCACCCACAACCGACAGATGGCAGCGGCTCAGCTCGCTGATGGTGTCAGCCGAAACCAACTCAGCTTGGGAGAGAACTAAACCACAAGGTCCCTGAACGATTCCCTTCATTCCAACCAGTTGTTCATTAAAGAGAAGAAAATGGGGAAAGCCAAGACTGCAAGGCCACATTAACATCTGGACAAGGGCTTTAGGGAATATTCCGGACAACAAAGAAGAAAAGCCCCCCCCCGGCCCCCCCCCCCCAGGACATCGCCACTCTCAGACTCTGTCCAGAGAGACTACAGTTGAGTAGGGATGGGGTGGTTGGTTTGTGAGAGTAACTATCAGGGGTTTTGATGGTTGGTTACGCAAATCATACCAATTTGCATTCAGCTAAAACTTGATAAGTACAGGGTGCTTCTTATAATCCACAAAAGTATTACTGAAGGTCCATAAATGTATAATAAAATCGAATATGTGTTCTTTTTCATGACCAAATGACAACCAGAAAGGCTTTATGGATTCTGATTCACTGGAATTAAAGAATCCAGGTCTCAGCACGGTCTTGGTTACTTCTCCTGTTGCTAAGATACGATGCCCTGTAGTGACTTAGGGAAGGGAAGGTCTGTTTGGATCCTCAGGTTGAGGGTGTCATCCACTAGGGGGAAAGTTAAGGCAGCAAGAGCCTGAAACAACTGCTCGTATGTCATCCCCAGTCAGGAAGAAGAGAGCCATGGTGGCCTGTGCTCAGATCAGTTTCACCCTTTTCCTCGGTCCAGGGCCCCAGGAATGGCAATGTCCTCCTTGCGGGTAACTCTTCCTACCTCAAGTAAACTGACCAAAGTCAGGCATGCCCGGGGCTTTCCTCTAACCTGTGCCTCGTGGGCATGCCTGGAGGACTGTCTCCTGGAGGACTCCAGACCCTCTCAAGCTGACAGTGGGTATCAGCCCCCACAAGCACCAAGGCTGGCGTGCAGGCTGCCTCAGCCCTGCCACAGAGCAATAGCACACCCTCACTTAGGTTTTCTTAAACTTCACCCACACACGGAAAGAGGAAAATCCTTTCATTTTATTTCTAAGAATTACTTGTCTTCCGTTTGAAGAATCTCTCTCAGGTTGGAATTGATTTCACATGTTCGACAACGCTGAACTTTGGTAAATGTCTTAGCATCCCTCGGCTGCCCCCCTCTCTCTCCCCACTGCTCCCACCTCACTGTTCATATGGCTGACATTTTAGCTGAAGATGTGGGGTTTATGGGCAGCAGAATAGGAGCGGGGCTCTATGCCAGTTTCCCCTTCTGATTGGCCCTTTGATCCAGAGCACGCCATTTTGCCCCTCTGTGCTCCAGACCTTACCTTTAAAACAAGAAGGATAGCAGTGTTTAATCCCCAAAGTTACTATGAGCACTAGAAAAGTTAGTATATCGAAGTGCTTAAAGAGATACCCCCATATAGTAAGCTCTTGGTGACTATTAGCGCTAGGCGTGATCTTGGGGCACACAATGTCATAGATCACCAAGCACACACCACAATGACCCTGTGTGCTAGGTTGTAATGTGTTCTTTTTTGGGCATGGCACTAATTTTGACTCAGAATAGAACTCAACAAAAACAATGTAACAAGGTCTTCCCATGAAGTTTAAAACTGGCTTGGAACACATGATCCTCCTGCATCAGTGCCCCCAAGTGCCACCAGTGCTGAGATTACAGTCATGTACTAGTAGGACCAACATCTCAATAGACATTGAGTTTAATTATCTCTTACAGATACTATATAATCAGCATTGAAATAAAACCAAACTATATTTTAAGTTAAAAAAAAAAAGAAACAACTAAAACTTACTTTACCTAACATATTGGCAATGATGAAAGGCTGGCGTTCTTTCTGTTGGCTTAAATGTAGAAAAATGTATTTGGATGAAGTTTTTGGTAAATGTATTAAAATTTTAAACATTTTAACTTACCTTTTAACTAAAAACTCAACCTACGGGGGCTGGAGAGATGGCTCAGCGGTTAAGAGCACAGACTCTTCTTCCAGAGGTACTGAGTTCAATTCGCAGCAACCACATGGTGGCTCACAACCATCTATAATGAGATCTGGTGCCCTCTTCAGAGGCACAGGTACACATGTAGACAGAGTATTGTATTCATAATAAAAAATTAAATCTTCTTTAAAAAAAACTCAACCTATGTGGCAATCAAGCCTAAGGAAGTAATTGAGCAGACAGATGTGCAAAGAAACACCGAGATCTTTATTTGCTGGTATTTCACACACACACACACACACACACAACAACAACAACAACAACAACAACAACAACAACAACAATAACAACAAATGTGTGGAAATAACAAGTTAGCAATTAATATGATTTAAGTAATAAAACTTCGTGTATATTTTAAAAAGATGAACCATCGACAGATAAGACATAGAAAGTTTACTGCATATGCTTTTCAAGAATCAGCATGCTGCAAAATGGTCTAAGCTCATTGGTAGTATTGAAAGGTATTGTGGTGGGAGCTAAAGAGAAAGCTCAGGTTAAGAACACTGACTGCTCTCCCAGAGGACCTGGGTTCAATTCCCAGCACTCACAATGCAGCTAACAACTGTCTGTGACTCCAAGATCTGACACTCTTAGAAAGACAAACATGCAAGCAAAACACTGGTAGTTTGAATGCGGATGATACTACAGGCAGGATAATGTTTGAGTATGTGGTCTCCAGTTGGTAGCGCTGTTTGGGGAGGATTAAGACATATGGCCTTGCTGGAGGAACTATGCTATTGGGGGTGAACTTTGAGGTTTCAAAGCCACATGCAATTCTCTTCACTCTCAGCCTTCAGCTCCTTCCCCTGCTCCATCTGCTGTCATAGACTCTAACCCTCTGGAACCAGAAGCCCAAATAAACTCTTCTGCATGTTCCTTTGGTGGCGGTGTTTTATCCCAGCAATAGGAAAGTAACTAAGAGAGGTGTGCGCGTTGAACTTTTGATGGTGGTTATCTCTGGGCAATAAAAGCATAAGCAGTGCTTACAACCTCTGCCGACGTCCTTCATTACCTTTGTAAGACTGTTTTCATCAGAGGTTACACTGACAGAGTGGAGGACAAACACTCTGCACAGCTCTAGAAGGGCAGCCTGCAAAGCGGCAGCCTCTTCAGGGTCTCCTGCCTCCTGCAAGGCACCGACCCTCAGCACTGTATTTCACTGACCAGATGTAGGCATGACTTAGGTAGGACATTGGCGCTTTGTGACAATCACAAAGAAACCATAAGGATCATAGCCAAACCAGACCTGGTGGTCCAGGCTTGTAACCCCAACTACTCAGAAGATGAAGCCAGACGATTGCAAGTTCAAGACCAGCCTGGGGAAATTGGCAAGGCCCTCTCTCAAAGTAAAACTAAGGAAAGATCTGGGGCTGTAATTCTGTGGTAGAGCACTTGCCTAGTGTATGGGAAGCTCCTGTTCAATGCCCTGTACAGAAGAAGACAATCTAGCCAATTATAGAAAGAAAGGATCTGAGAAGTGGCCTTCACTTTTACTTTTATTAGTACAGACCATTTATAGACAGTAGGTTTCAACACGCCATCTTTGTACATGTATATACCTAGTCATCCCCATTGCTCTCTCTCATTCCCCTCCCACTGATCCATTTTCTCTTCCCAATTAGTCCCTCCTACTTTTACATTTGTTTTGTTCTGATGATCCAAGGAAGTCCATTACAGTTACTTACAGTAGCATGGCCGGGGTGTGGCGTACAGCAGTATAGCCAACATAGCACGGGTTACATCATGGAAGAAAATGTCTCTCCATCTCCCAGCAACCAGGAATTGCATAGAAATACTCAGGAAATGGAGGGCCTCATTAGCTTCTTTCCCTCCCATAAAAGAACATTGGCAGGCGCCATCTTGTGCAGGTGATCACAGTTGCTCTGATTCTAGGGAGCAGAGGCTTTATTATGAACAGAACTCAGCCTTCCCTCCCGCCCCCCAATTCCTCAGCTCTTACATTCTTTCCACCCTTTCTTCTACAATGTTCCCTGAGCCTCTGAGGTGGTGATGTGGTGTTCCATTTACAGCTAACATTCAGCCATCACTTACTCTCATGATAACCAGTTATCTGTAGTTAATCACTGACAGCTACAAAAAGAAACTTCTTTGGCCAAAGCAGACAGCAGCACTAATCTAACCTCATAAACCTATTATTTAACTATTTAGAAGGCAATGTGATGGACTCATCATGTCTGTGTAGCCAAACAACAGCAGGAACTTCTCTACTAAGGCCTAGGTTTCCCACAGCCACAGGCTTTGGACCAAGTTTCCAGAACTAGATGTAACTTCTCTATTGTGGAGAAGGCCTCAAATACAATCCAAGACCGGTTGGTTATTCCTGTACCAGATTCGCCGCTGTAACAGAAATCCTGTTACCTGGCTGATTGGTAGTGTTGCTCACAGGGTCAGCAGTGAGCAAGGCTACTGATGACTATTCTCGCCACCCCGAACCTTCTAGCACCATGAGCGCTACCGAGCAAGAAGGAAGCCTCTAGCCTAGTTCCAGCTTGATTTATTTATCTGTGCATACTCAGACCAACACTTGTGGTGTCTTTAGCAATCCATCTGATTCTGGTTGCCAGTCAAAAGGAACTAATCTGTGCTGGAGGTGGAGGGAGATGACCACAGGATCTCCCTAACCAACAACTCATAGGGTGGCAGTCCACTCTTAGACTTTCATTTAATAACCTATGGCCTCAGAAAATCTACTGATGCAGGATACCTCTGTCCAAACCCATTTATTTTATATTACTTTTTAAATTAGTGTATCAAGTATCAGATTTCCTTGTGGCCTTGTCATGCATTGTTAGTTTTAATTGACCCCTTGTCCTTTCCCCAATCTTTCTGTCCCTAACCCCACTAAAACCTTCTCACAGCTAACAGGGAATAGAAACTTTTGTGTTCTTATAGCTCACTATGAGAGGCATAACCTTGACTGTTTTCTCAGGATCCTAACTCTATAACACTAGGAAAATGTGTTACCCCAAAATGATAAGAATGCCAGTGAGTGTGGAGGGTTAGGGGTGAGTGTGGAGGGTTAGGGGTGAGTGTGGACGGTTAGGGGTGAGTGTGGACGGTTAGGGGTGAATGGAGGATTGGGGGTGGGAGAATTGAGTAGGTGGAGTAAAGAGGGTGTTTCAGAGCCAGGAGATAATTATGATCATACAGTGATGAGTGCCTGCCATTAGTTGATTTAAACCCTACACTAAACAGCACAAGAAGCAGCCATAGGGTAAACAATGGACTTTGGGGTGACAAGAAGAACATCCATTTTTGACATGTATGTTGTCAAATAGATCAGTAACAGGGAGGCTGTGTGTATGCACATATGTATGTATGCACGTGTGTATGTGTATACATGTATGTATGTGTATGCATGTGTGTGTAATATGTATGTGTGTTGGGAATATGAAAGAATGTCACACTTTCTTTATTTCTTGTATTTTATTACAAACTTAAAGCTTTGCTCTAAAGACAAGGCCTGCTTTTTAAAATATTCCTTTAACATAAAAATGTTATTATGAAACAGGGCCTTTTATTTCTTTCCTGGTAAGATTGATGGGCAAGAGCTTAAATTGGACAGGCTCAAACTCCTGGCTTTGTCATAACCCACTTAGGACCACAATAGCCTAAACGCCACCATATGCATCTCCTACTAGATGGTTTCTTCCTGGCCACGGCCTACTTAGAGGTGAGTTTTTATCTGAAGCCTCACAGGTCCAGGCGAAATCAAACAGAGATGGCTTCAGTCACGCGCAGTGCTTGAAATATGTATTATTAGCCTTCTGTATCCACAGGTGGCAGGCTAATTATTTACCAAGCAGGTGGAAATGATACCTGTGAGGTGGGGTCATGACAGAATGGATACATCAGTCAGGGAATGGCTGGTTGTTAGTCAGACTCTCAGAAGCATCTGGGGTGGCTGGCTGCCTTACTCTCCGAGAAGGACTGGACCATTGCCTTACAAATGACACATTTGCTACTGGAAAGATCAAAGGGTGCGTGAGGGCCTCTGCAGCTGGTTCCCCAGTTGATTTTCTGAGCATCACTAATGAGCTGCAGGGAGAAATAAATCTACGTTCTCTAGGGCTAGAAGGTCCCCACATAGAAAGGTTCTTGGAATTCCAGCACAGAGATTTAATGGAAGTGAGATTACTGGGGCTCTACAGGGACCTTCAAATTCCCCAGTTGAAAGGGGTATTTTTTTATTGGCAATGATAGTGATTTTATGGGTTTTGCTCATTAGAAGACCAATTAAGACCTGCCTTAAACATTGTCAGATAACACAGTAACATCTGGAGGTCAGATTGGGGACTCTTGCCATCTCATTCCTCAGACAGGATGGTTAATGGCCTGGTTACACCCCAGAATCTTCCTATGCATCATGCATGTGTGTAATGACAAGCTGCTTGTTTATACATCATGCTGCTATAGCCAGCTCTTCTTGGAATGCTTACTCGATGACAGAGAAGACAGGAGATGCCAAGAAAGGCCAACATCCAGGACTACAGTCAACCCAAGAAGTTAGAGTCTGATGTCATAGATATTCAATGAACCACAACCCTTCTTTTCCTGGGTCTCTCCACTTTCAGCAATACTTTGCTCCAAGTCATCACAATAGCCCATCTGAATGGCCCCTGAACCGCATCTGAACCACATCCCAACTGCATCCCATCTGCATCTGAACTGCATTCGAACCACATCTGAACCGCATGTGAACCACATCCAAACTGCTACAGTAGTCTTCTCATGATCTCTCTGCCCATTACCCACGCAGCAGCTAGAGAGATCGTCTGAAGACATAAACCTAACGCTATCATCCATTTACCAAGAACGTCCTATGGCATGTGACAAGACCAAACTCCTCATGGGACCTTGAGTCGGTGAGGATGTCCCCCTGATGTCCCTCTGCTACCTGCTCACTCTCAGGCCCTCTCTCATGTCCCAGGCTCCAGCACTCAATGCTTATGGTACCCGGAATCTTCTTCAACCCTCTCCTTCACCAGATTGATGTCTACATGGTCTCCAGCTCTCTGCTTCATCGCTGTTTCGTCAAGGTCACTTTTTCGCGTCTAACTGTACAAAACATTGGGTTACTGTCTCTGTTGGATGCCCCGCTGCAGGCTACACATCTGCTGGTCTGTTTTACTACCTCTTTTTCCCAGAAACTGACAATGCGCAGGCCCCAAGGCAAGAGCTCTAGTGTTTTTGCTCTGTCAATTTATTTCCCAATAAGGAGACTTAATTTGCTAATAATGAAAATACCAGTGGAAGTGAGCCTTCCTGGCAGCGTTCTAATGCTCTAACTGGGAAAAGAAGCATGGGCTCTGGCCCCTGGTAAAGGGGAGAAACGAAAGGCTTCCCTGAACTTCACAAACCACCTATACACCACACCCTGGCTTTACTGGGGACTCACTCTTTAAGGCCCAGGCCTGGAGAGACAGAAATCACACACGTGAAAAGGACTGACATCCTCTCTGTGAGATGAAAAGGTGACTTTTCAATCTTTTTCTTTCTTCCTTTCTTTTTAAATAGGAATTTAAGCCAAAGAAATATGCCAAAGCGTCTGTAGTTACTTTCCCATCCTCTGGCGCCCTCTATTGACAACTCGGTGGTGTGATATCACACTGACCCCTTTCAGGGCCCACAGAGGCAGGGTCTTTCAGTTAGACCCACCTTCATGGCAGCTTTAGTCCTTGGGAAAGTCTTACAGCTTTGCATCCAACCTGGTACAGGCGGTTTCCTACAAGTGGGCTTTTATCCCCACATCACTAGGTATCTGCATTGGAGCCAGCGTTAGAACGCAGATAAAAATCGCGCTAGACTTTCCAACTCTCAAAGTCATAAGACAGAACTGTCTAGATGCTGTCCGCACAGCACGTCCTGCGTACAGCTGCTAACTCGGCTATTAAACCCTAGGCAAAATCTAGAAAGAAAGGCAAGCGTGATATCCAAATGTAGTGTTCGTTTAAAAGAATTAGCGTTTTCTAAATATCTTTGTTACAAACTGATCACTTCGTTCCAAACACACGACCAAGAAGCCATTCTGTAAGGGTGAATATGACTGTAATCAGAGATGCGGTCGTTGCGCTAGGAACCTATTTTTCAAAAAGCATCGAAAAACAAATCAAAGCAAATAAAATTATGAGAAATGTCCTAAAATGAATTACGCGTATGCATTCACTTTTCATAGCCTTTTTTAAAACAAGAAACTCACAGAACAGAACACAAGAGCCTTAAGACTGAACACTTTAAAGTTTTCCACGAGCCAAGGGAATTCTCCCACTGCCCGTGATGAGCAGCTGCATCAGAATCTGGAACTTGGGTCCCTAAATCTGAAATGTAGTCTGTTTGGATGCTGAGATCTCCTCAGGTGGTACAGAGTGCTGGGGCCAGAGGTTCTGGAAGCAAAAGTCAGGCTTCAAACTTACCCACTCCTGCTGCTTAAAAGGGCCATTTCCTGGAAGTTTGACTTTCTGCAAGAGTCTTGCCCTCCTCGGGCCCTGGGCCCTCCTGGTCCACTGAGAGAAACTGCTGGGAAGGTAAAGGAATCTCATATGTCCAGTGTGCTGACCAATCCAAGGATAATGAAAACACAGACAGCGTTTATACTTCTCTCTCCTTCTCTCCTCCCTCCTTCCTTCCTTCGTTTCTCTTTCCCTCCCTTCCTTCCTTCCTTTCTTCCCTTCTGTTAATAGCTTTACTTTGTTTTTTTGAAAAAGTGTCTCATTCTGTAGCCAGATTTGTAGCAATCCTCTTGCCTTGGCCTCCCTTCCAAGAGTTCAGACTACAGATTACAGGCATGAGCCAGCACCCAAACTAAAGTGTACTAGTTCTAGCAACCATGTTAGAAAATAATAGGAAGAATAGGTGAGTATAATCTTAACATTTCGACTTTTCTTAATCTAGATATCCCATGATTTCGGTATGCGATCAATACAGAAATTACTAACAAGACATTTTATCTTCATTTGTCAATCTGTCTTCAACATCCGGTGTGTCTCATACCAACAACGTGTCTCAGTTTGGACACTGAATTGTGGTGGAAGTGAGCATGACTCCACAGAAGCAATATAGTTGGCTTGAATAGAAAAAAAATACCTTCTACCACTTTGGGATTTTTTTTATTTTTTTTAATGAAAATTGAGCGAAATTTCAGATTCAGTTTTTCTGTCTCTCACCACATTTGAAGCATTCACTTGCTCCAAGAGGCTAGGAGCTGCCATGCTGGACCCAACAGGCCTAGCATGGGTGCCCCACCTGAACCTGTTTCAGTGAACGCTGGAAAGATCTCTCTGCTCCGGCTCCATTCCCCAGTAGGTTATGTGACCTTGACAAACCATCAGCCTCACTAGATCCCACTTCTCTCCTCCAACCGAGATCCTTTCTCCTCTTTCCGTTCACATCTCTCAACCTGCTTCACCACCCTTTAGTCCAGCCTCCTGCCCCAGTTTCCAGGAGTGGGGGCACCCTCTGGATCTTCCACGGAGTATCAACAGCCTGAAAACCCAAGGGCACAGTCAGCGCTACTAGCCCTGCCCCCAAAAATCTCCCAGATGAAGACTATACTGTATAATGGGCTGTGTTTGAGCAAAGGCTGTGAGACCGTATTGGACGCGTTATTAAAACTCATTATTAAGACAGTGGCTTTAACTTAGCAAATTCAGATAAAAGTCCCTTGAGCCACCTGCTTGGCACCAACCCAATAGTCTATAACTGGAGAACAGAAATGGATCTATGCTGTAGGTTTCACTTGGACATGGCCTGATGCCCTGGGGTAGTGGGGCTCAAACTCACTCACCCATGCTTTGTGAATCAAGGTCTTATTTATCAGAAAAGTCAGCTAAGGGCAACGTGTTCACCTGGATGCTTCTGAGAACTGCAAAAACTCAGCTCTGGCTGAGGTGTGCCCGGCAGATGCCCACCTGTGAGTTGAAAGTCTATACAAAGCAATTTCCAGAGGAGGCAACGTGATCAGAGATGCTGCTGGCTTCCGTGGCGATATCTCTTTCCACTCACCTGGTCTACGTGTTGCCCGTGGTCCTCAAAATAAACCGTTTCCACCTCAGTTACTAAGACCTAACATTCACCTTTATTGCCCTTTAACTCTGAGAACCCGACCTCACTCTGCTCTCATTTGCTAATGGTGGCCACAGCCTGTCTCTCTCCAAACTCCATCTAATAAATAAAGCGCTGGAGGACAAAGACATCGCTATAAATTTCACTAAGCCCTGAAACTACTTAGGGCTTCTCAAAACGCTAAAGCGTTTTCTTTCTGCCCCACATAGAAGCTATTCTCTGCGGTGAAATGGGACAGCGTCTCGAAAGAAAGCATTTGATGAGCTAGCTGGTAAAGACACAGAAATGATTAAAACAGAGGCAAAGCATCCACATATTGCTATTACCTTAATGATTAAAACATGCAGCTCATTAATTTAATCTGACAGTGGACCCTTTTGTGGGCAGACGATTCATATGTAAAGTCTTATTGCAGCTGAAGAGGCTTGGCCCATGCCAAGCCTGGCTCCCCAGTTTCTTTTATTAGCGAGAAGCCACCGGTACAATCCGAAATGATTAAAGCAATAGAGATTGAATTGCAGACAAAGAACTCCAGACTGGATCAGGGAGGGAAAATAAAACCCCAAACAAGTACAGAGCTCAAGGGACTCACGATCAAAACATTCAAGCTCCCATTTTTTTAAAGGCTGGAAAATTCAACATTCTCGTTTATAACATGGTAGGAAAGATGAACTGACATCATCTGTTAGCATACTGATGCTATTTCTCTGGGAAGAATTCCTCCAGGGTCCCTAAAGAGAACCATATCATCCCTGAATCTTAGTGCTGTAAGGGAGGCTAACAAAGATGCTCGATCCCATTCTCCTGAGCCATAGCTATTCTTTTTCACAATTTAAGACAAAAATCTTAAGCATTGTATAATCACCCGGTAATAATGGCAACTAAACATCTAATCATGAAACCAACAAAAGTACCACAGCACAAAAGTTACATAATAATTATAAAAAAATCATCAGATCTGTTTTCTCCATACATCTAATCGGCTATAGGAACTTTGCTCAGTATTACTATGCTTTTCCACAAAACAAAAAAGTCCAAATCACCTTTCTCCTCAAGAGGCAAAGAAAGTCTTTTCTGTGACCAGTATTCTTTGTCTCCTTTGAAACGTCCATCTCAAACTGTCCCTCAGTCTTCAGTAGAGCCTTATCCGTTAAGTTAGAGCTAATAGTTTAGTGGGCACTGGACATCTGGTCAGTAATGACATCAGGACATTTAGGGACCCTCTGTCAGGCAACTCCTTCACATCCCGCCCATCCACATGGAACTTCCTTTATCTAACTCTTGATAGAGAAAAACCACTGAATGAGGGGCACAAACTTTCTGGCATTTTTTTGATGCATCTTAAAAATAAGAGTAGGTCGTATCGAAATAAAGCAACTTTTAACTGAACGAGACGTTTCAGTCCTCAATTTTATGACCTGTTCTTTCCATGGAAAGGCAATCATAACAAATGCAATATTAATTAGTCAAAATAATCTTACTACCAGTAAAGGGCTAGGGCTGTAGCTCAGCGGCACAGCTCTTGCCATGTATGCAGGAGGCCCTAGGATCCACCACCAATACTGCCACAACCTCAACCAACTCCATTTCTAGCAAGATTAACAAAAGTCTCCCAGTGGACTTTGTCTAGGGTTACCCTATGCTGTCTCTGTGTTCATATGTGAGCTTTGCTTCATCCGAGAAAAAGAAACAACTAAATGCTGACTCCATAGCCATTAGGTTTTTAAGTTATAGGAGGGGTCTATCAATCTATCACATTGATATTTTTCCTTCATGTGTATCTGTGTGCGGAAATCAGGTCCCCTGAAATGAATGTTACAGACAGTTGTGAAGTACCATGTGGGTGCTGGGAATTGAACCTGGGTCCTCTGGAAGAGCAGTCAGTGCTCTTAACTGCTGAGCCATCTCTCCAGCGCTCCATCAACACATACACACACAAAAAAAATAGTTTTTAATGTATTTAATTTTATTTCATGTTCATGGGTGCTTGTCTGTGTGAGGGTGTCAGATTCCTTGGAACTGGAGTTACAGACAGCTGTGAGTTGCCATGTAGATGCTGGGAACTGAACCTGGGTCCTCTGGAAGAGCAACCAGGGCTCTTAACCTCTGATCCATCTCTCCAGACCCTAAGAGTAGTGTTTAACACAAACACCTGTCACTGTTAATGAAGCCTTCACTGAAACATTCCTTACAATCTGCTTTTTAAGCTGTTTTACAATGTATTTATCATGCCAGGCTTAAAAATTGGAACTTTTCATTGGGGACTAACAGAAATAGTTCAGTTACTGAAAATAGTGACTTCTTCATGCTGTACTGCCTGGGTATTTAGAAGACTTCAGTTAAACAAACCATCTCTCTTAGCCTCCTTGGAAACAGTTCAGCTTGCTCTGAGATGGTCAGAAGTCCCACGAATGCTTTCGGTATGCTCTATCATGTGAGCTAAGTAGGTCGCCACATACCACACAGTCTTACAGTAGTCAAATGAACTGCTTTAAAAACATTTGAAGCTGCCGTGTATTGTAGACCCAGAACAAATTGCCCTTATTTAAAAAGTAGCTGTCAATGTGTATTTGAAAATCCCATGAATTATGTCATTGAAATTTACTGCAAAAATGATTTCCGTGTGTGTGTGTGTGTGTGTGTGTGTGTGTGTGTGTGTGCATTTTACCCAGTGTAACTTAGGACTATTTGAAAGTACATTTGTCCATACAATTTTCACCTTGTTACTATATTTTTACATATAATAATAAAAGGAGTCATATGATAAATACCGCAATTTTAAAGATCCCCATTAGCTGGACACAATGGTTCATATCTGTATGTAGTTTCAGCCCTTGGGAGCAGAAGCAGGAAGATGTCTACAAGTCTGAAACCAGCCTGGTCTATGTAGTGAGTTCTAGGCCATCCAGGACTACATAGGGAGACTATCCCCCAAAACAAAGAAAATACAGATTTAAAAAAAAAACTGAAATTTTGCTATTTCATGTGACTGTGCCTGATATTTTCTTGCCCGGAGGAGTTAGTGTGGGAATTTTCTTCACAAGCAATTTGCACACACATAAACTACATCCAGACACAAGACATTTAGCACACGCATAAACTACATTGCTGATAGTGTTACCAAGATGTTCTTAAGATAAACTGAAACTCATTATTTCTAGTGAATATTTAAATGGCTTAAGATAAGCGAAAGGCTTAAAAATAGGGTCTTGGGCACTTTTATATATTATGACAATAACATATAAAATTGATATAGGTTTTTAAACTCAGGGACTGGAGGGACAATTCAGGGTTAAGGGCACCGGCTGCCTTCCAGAGGACCTGGGTTCCATTACCAAACCCACATGGCAGCTCACAATTATCCATAATTCCATGGAATCTGACCCCTTCTTCTGGACTCCAAGGGCATGAGGCACACATGTGATGTGCAGACATACATGCTGGCAAGACACCCGTATACATAAAATAAAAAATAAACAAACCTATAATATTGATTTTCCATGTTCCTATTACAAATGGAAATCTGAACATTTTTATATTGTTGAAACAACTAACTTTTTAAAATTAAATGTTTGTTCATTTAAATATAGACAATCCAGTCGTTGGCCATAACAACACAAAGATCAACAGACTGAATATCAACTAGTTTATTGAGGAGGTTTTTGTGTGTTCTTCCGCACAGGCTCCCTATGTAGCCAGCCTGGTTTTGAACTTGTGTCCTTCCTGCCTAGGCCTCCTGAGTTCTGAGATGCATAGAGAGACAGCAGCTGGTCTTAGGCTGAGAACCGATGCGGAGTCTATTTAGTAGCACAAACTTGCCTCACCAATTTGAAGAAGAGATGTAAGGTGATCAGTAATTGTCTGTGTGACGTGATGGGAAGAAGGTCCAGATCTCACCCCACCGAGCCCTGGGGGTTATTTTTCCATTGAATTCTCTGAATCCCTACATGTTGAAAGCACTGTTCTTCTCTGCCCACCGAGCTGTTAAAAATGGCAGATGCTAACTTTAACTTAACTTTAATCCTGAAAGCTGGGGTGAATCAAATCAAGCATAACCCAGTTTTTTTTTTTTCCTTCTTCTTCTCCCTGGCCTGTGTGACCTGAACCAGTTTTCAAAAGAACATCTCAGGAACCGATTTGAAGTGGATGCTCTGGCTTTTATTTTTTTAAAAGCTATGTATTTTTGAACACTTGACCCCACACACAGCCTCAGCGAAACATCTAACGAGTCTCTGAACTGATATCTCACTCGCTTTAAGTTCAAGGCAGAAGTCTGACTTCCCACACCCTTGTTAATTATGAAGCTTCGCTAACTTTTTTCCAGGACCCCAGGTACAGAAGGAAAGCCCACCCACCCACTGTATTACCGTCCCTAAGGCAAATCTGAAGCAAGCGGGGACCTAGAAAACTCAGCAGCCCCTTGCAGAATGGCACGTATCTCCCAAGCACCATAACTCCGAGAGTAAATCATTTTAAATACCATATAGCCCGACAGCAATTGATAGGCAAGGCTGAAGTAGAGCAACTGATAGGCTTGACGGCCTGCAGTTTGGCGCAGATAGAGGTAACCTAGATGAGATGCTCACTCCGTCCCGATACAATGCAGGGAGCTGGACAGTTACGAGATCTGGCTTCTCTAATCCTGCCCTGACTTCAAGCCTGTTACCAGCATTTTCATTACTCCTCACGGCTCTTACCCGTTCAGATGGGGGATAGTAGTAAACGGGTTTACTTCTCCCCCTGGGTGGCATTTGCAAGGCGTCTAGCTGGCTCACTTCCTGTCCGGAGGGTACCCTTCAGCGAGGCTTCTTGGGAAGATGTGCCCATTAACTTTGGGAGATGAGAATATCCTCCTCTTCGGTTTAGTTAAGGGCTAAAACTAAGTTGAATACTTAAAGTCACTTAATAGAGAGAAGCTTCTAGAAATAAAAAGAACTTGGGAAACTGCTGCTGTCTTTTAAAACGGAAGCTTTGTCAGGCCTTTGTCAAGCGTCTTCTGCATTGTCTAGCGATGCTCCTGGTTAGTAATCCTTGGAAGCTAATCATTTGATTTGATTAGCCTGCATTCCCTCCCTTCCTTCTGACTTCCCTCCCTGCTGGCTCTCCCTTCCGTCTCTCCTTTGCAGTCTTGTTATACAGTCCAGGCTTTCTTCATACCTGTCATGCTCCAGTTGCAGCCTCCCAAGTGCTGGAATTCCAGCTGTGGGCCACCATGCCCACTTTGGACTGTATTTCCACACATCTGTGTGGTTTTCAGGGGTTATTCCTTTTGACAGCTGCAAGTGTTTGGTGATGTTGGCGCAGATGGCGCCACCGGTACCAGATGGCGCCACCGGTACCCAACTGCTCCACCTAGGCGCTCAATGGGTTAGGCAGGACTTGACTCACCACAGCAGATATGGGGCAATTTGTTTTGCTTGTTTTTTGAGACAGGGTATCTCTGTAGCCTGTCCTGGAACTAACTCTTGTAGACCAGCCTGGCCTCAAACTCACAAAGATCTGCCTGCATCTGTTTCCTGAGTGCCAGGATTAAAGGCGTACGCCATCACCATCTAGCTATATGGGGCAATTTTGACGCCCAGCTCACCTCCCAAATATTCATCTATGTCTAGCAACAGCCTTTTACATATGCTGAAATGTCAGTGGGTGCTTATCATACAGTATAGATGTGGCCTCAAACTGTTATATTACAAAATAGGACTCTATAGCCAGGCGGTGGTGGTGCACACCTTTAATCTCAGGACTGGGGGAGGCAGAGGTAGGTGGATCTCTGTGAGTTGGAGGCCAACCTGGTCTACAGAGCGAGTTCTGGGACAGGCTCCAGAGCTACACAGAGAAACCCTGTCCCAAAAGAACAAAAAGGTAAATATATAAATAATTAAAATAGAAAGTCGGTCTCTAAACAATAGTTGTCAGTCTAATAGCCACTGGGGTGTGCTTCTACTACACCTGGGCTGAAATACAGATGGAAGCATTTTTAGATGAAAAAGAAGCCCTGAAGACAAAAAAAAACTCATTTTGACTATTCATTTTGATTGTCTCTGTCTAGAGACCAGGGAAAAATACAATTAAAAGGAATTACAATTATCTGTGATTAGCATAAGAGAACCAAATTAATAAATCTCAATTGTCTATATCAGAAGTGAAGACTTAAAAGGGTATGCTGTCTAAACATAACTTTTCATAGGGATACAAAAAGCTCAAGATTCATTTGAAAATAAAACAGAAAAAAAAAAGACCATGGCAGATAAGCACGTGCAAACATAAGTCTGAAGGTTTAGCCATCACGTCTTTGCTCTCCTCTGCGCCCACACAGGTAGCCCCCTACACTTGAATCTGAAATAGGCAAGAGGCAAGAAGTGACCTGGACTGCTGAACTGGAGAGAGAAAGAGAAAAACAAAATCCAGACATAACCAACTCTTTAATAACTGATACCTGCTAATATGAGATTTTTGGTGACTTTCATATGAAAGCAGCCTTGGCTGAGGGGAGAAGAGGAGTAAAAATAGCAGCATGGCTGGCTTACAGGAAATGCTAAAAATATCACAAAGGGAAATCATGAACAAGAGAAGAGTGTGCCCCCACAAACACTTAGACTCTCGGGGGAAAGACAAGACCTCTGTCTGTTCTTTGTCTTTGGCCACTAACATCCGAGAGAAGCATCAGAGTGCATAAGACCCGCCAGAGTCTGATCAAGTCCAAGGCCAGCCTGAGCCCGGGAAAGCTGCATGACTCCTCTGTGTCTGGGTCTTCTTCTCTGTCAAGTGTTGATGATGTGCTATCATTGTGATGCCCTGAGAAGGTTGACATGAGCCAATAAATCCAACATCTAGAATAGTTCACAAGTAAGAAGCACACTTGAGAATCTGCTCTCCTTTCTATTTGATACAACTCGCTATAGGTCAGACTTAAAAGGAGTAGCACATTAGAAAGAAAACTAGTAGGATGTGTTATCAACGTGTTGGTGTGTTATCAATGTGTTTGTATTTAAAACACTTTCTGAGAGTGTATTGATTTAATGTTGTGGCTATGTTTCCCCAGACTTAGCAGCAGAACCAACACAAACCTATTTGCTTACATTTCCAAAGCCCTAACTGGGTCTCACGAGGGCATTCCTTTTCATATAAGATAGAATCAATTTTCCTGCCTCTCCCAGCTTTTAGAGTGGTGGTTCTCAACCTTCCCAGTGCTATGACCCTCTAATATATTATTCATGTTCTGGTGACTCCATAAAATTATTTTGTAACTACTTTATAACTGCCATTTTGCTACTGTTATGAATCATAATGAAAATACCTGTGCTTTCCCATGGCCTTAGGTGACCCTGTTGTTCGACCCCCAAAGGGATTGTGACCACAGGTTGAGAACCACTGTTTAGAGGCTACTTCACTCCCTACCTGGTGGCGCTCTTTCATTGTCAAGGCCAACAAGAGCTCTCTCTACTGGGTAGCTCCAGCTCCAGTGTCTCTGCAGGCAGCTGTACTCATGCACTCAGGCCCACACACAGACGCACACATACACAAAATTAAAAATACAAATAAATCTTCCAAAAAAAATAGCACCTGTTCTTGAACTGAAGATCCTGAAGAAAGATGTTTCTTCACTTTTAAAATTCACTTGTAGGGAGGAAAAAAATATCCATCTTAACCAGCAGAACAATATATGGTGTCAGAAAGTCTGATAACGGAAAAGAATCTTGAACTACTAAAAAAAAATAAATAAATAAGCGTTCTAAGTTCAAACCTGGTCGATGACACCAACTATTTGTGCAGTCAAGGGCAAGTCTCTGGATTTATCTAGACTTCCCTTTCTTAGTGTCGGTTCGCTGGGGTTCAAAAGGAAAATGAGACCCAGCCAAGAGTGCTCAGTGAGCGCAGGCAAGTCAGGAAGGAATCAGGGAAAGTGTGGGAAAGCTGAAATCCGTGTACTATGAAGTTACTCTGAATCAGGTAGACCGATTATTGGTTTCTTTCAACCTGTCTAGGCATGCCGGCAGCTAAGAAGATAAGCTGCTCCACCGGGAAGACGTTGGTAAAATGCAATACCGAGAGGAAATAAGTGGGTGTTCATTGTATTTTTCGAAACGTGCTTGATCAAACCTGTCTTCACTTTCAAGTCTTTATGAGCAAACGATGACAAAACTCTAGATGGTTCATTCACCCAAGCTCCAGGCTGCCGAGGCGCCACACACAGGTTTACTTTCTTAGAAATGAACCAGTTTTCCCTCTTCCATCTTCTCCTCAATCCCTCTGGCTGTCTGTGACAGCAAGTGCAACCTCAGAGCAGTGTGGAACTCACAGAGGTCAGCCTTCCTCGGCCTCTCAAGTGCTGGGATTAAAGACGGGCGCCACCACCACCTGACTAAAACTAAAATTTCCAACCATTAAGACTTACTTAACAAATGGTCTAGGGAGTGGGCTCTGATGGGAAATTACTTTGAGTGTGACCCCCAGAATCCATATTTGAAAAAGAGGGTGAGGGATGAAAGGGTAAGCATGGTGTGCACTTCTGAACCCAAAGCTGGGAAGCAGAGGCAGGAGGATATCCGGGGCTCCTTAGTTCCCCAGCCTAGCCAACTTGTCAAGCACTAGCATATGAGAGACCTTGTCTCAAAATAAGATTGATGGTGAAGGGTTTATCTAATTATTTTTATCAATAAAAAGTCAGGAGTCAGACATCAGAGTAAGAACCTGACTGAGCAGAGAAACAGTGGAGAGGGCCACCAGCGCCCACCTCGCTCTTCTGCTCTTCCATCCTCCATCCAAAACAAAACCTGAGATGCCCCCTCAGCCCCGCCTTACTACTTCCTGTCTCCTATCTATCTGTCCTCCAAAGCCTCTATGGTTAGTTTTGATTAGCTCCTTACTACTTCCTGTCTCCTATCTGTCCTCCAAAGCCTCTATGGTTAGTTTTGATTAGCTAGTGGCTAGCTCTGCACTCTGGTTCTGCGCAAGCGTTATTGTCTGAATACGATCAAAATATCATACGACAATGGTACCGAAGTGACAGTCATGTTTGTCCTTTGGCACGCATACACATGCACACACACACACATGCACACACACACACACACACACAGATTTTCTTAACAAGAAAGTGTTTTTGTCTCAAGCTTCATTTCAAAATCATTTTAAATTATTAGCTGCCATTGGTTTGTGTTCTCATGAAAGAAAGTATAACACAAGTACTCTAATTCAATCTTTAAAAAAAAAAAAAAGAGTGTGTTATGGGCTGGAGAGATGGTTCGGCACTTAAGATCACCGGCTGCTCTTCCAGAAGACCCAGGTTCAATTCCCAGTAACCCCATAGCAACTCACAACTGTCTGTAACTCCAGTTCCAAGGGATCTGTCACCTTCACACAGACATACAGACAGGCAAAACACCAATACACATAAAGTAAAATTTTTTTTAAAAAATCAAGTTTATTATTATGATAGTAAAGGTTTTTAGGGTATCAGGATACTGATTTCGACTGTTTGGACTGGCATGAGCATGTACTGACCTCAGACCTTGCTTTCTTGCTGTAGAAAACCCTGGCACTTACGTCTTACTAAATGACTAACAGGCATCCTCGCTTTAAATGATTTTCTCTTTTTCCTGAAAGCCAAGGATAGAAGCATATTCCAGTTAGTTCATGGCTTCGTTTAATTGAATTCCACTTAAGGGAGCTTTCCGCGGAGTTTAAACGAATTGTGAGGCTCGTTGGTGGCAAAGTTAACCCTGAGGCCAGAAGGAACCCAGGCAGCGGCGCTTTTCACAAGTTGTTCCTCGTGCTCGATGCCTGCCTATTTCCAGGAAACCTGATTCCAAGCATGTCCTTTTATGTCTCAGAAACCCAGCTCTGATTGTTGTTGGTGCTTTGGTGATAGCCTGGTGGTTTCTTTGAGTTGCTCAGAATTTCTCAAAAGAAGTCGTAATCCCCCCCGGAAGGGTTCAGTCTCTCCTGTCCACATCTGGGTGGGGCCTCCTTCTCTGAACAGTCCTTCTGATCCTTGGGCCTTGGTCAGAGTTTTCTGGGCTTGGCCTTACAGAAAGACTGGAAATCGGGTGCTCAGTTGCTTTTTTGTTCTTTTCTGAAAGCCAGCAAAGGATAGCTCAGTACATAAGGAAAAGCAAATTCGAGAAATTATCCCTGTGCTTTTAAATACTTGCTTCAAGTAGACGAGGTAGCCGGTTCTTCACAATATGAAACGCTCCTTCAATAAAAGCGAGAGACAGAAAAGGTCTCAGGACTGTCTTTGTCTGGCTCAGAAGGCCCCCCTCTTTACTCCCCGGCTTTTGAGAAAGAGTATTTGTTCTCCTGCAATCTGCAATGCACGGGCCTAATTGGAATAAGATGTACCCCTTAAATGATGAAAATAAAAAGTGATCAAAATAGATTTTTGTTATCCTGTGGGCATTGGGAGCTTAAATGCAAACTGCATGGCGGCAGTGTGGGGAATTAATTATTGGTAATTGAAGTTGTAAGCTTAATTCCCTGCTCACTTCAATGAAAAAGAATCCTTCTATTTAATATTGAAATAAGCACTGCTAACCCCGTGATCCAGGACAGCGCCTATATTCAGCTATTGAGCAACGAGGATTGTTAAAACAGAACAGAATGAAACAAAACAAAACAACAAAAAAAGCCTTTATCTTTTAAACACTGAACTGTAATTAGATAAAAACAAAAACATTGGGGAGAAGGGATAAACACATTAGCAAATACTATAACAGATGGTTTCTGGCTACTCCTGAATAGATCCTGTTAGAATCTGCCAGTTAGAAAACCCATTTTGTATTCTAATAGGGATTTAAACCATCAAGAATATGTAAGTACTTTTTGAGAACTTGTCATTGAAATGTACTGTCATATTACGGCAGAATGACCTGCTGGGCCAATAGATACCAAGTCCCCTATTCCAGCCAAGTGTTTCTGCTATCAAGCATTTTTTTTTTCTTTCTGAGATACGAATTGCTTCTTGCCCCCATGTACCCACCTCCCCAGGCACTAGCCTCCAAGAAATGCCTTTGAATGCTCACACACATGGCAACTTAGGTCTGAGGTATTTCATTACCACTATCTTCTGTGGCTGCTTATATAATGATCAGAGGCTCACGTAGCTGAGATGGAGGCAGGCATCCCTCTTCCACAGGTTTCATGGGTGTTCTATCTGCCAGAGCATATACCCCAAGACAGCAGACAGTGTCTGTCTGGTTCCTGGGCAGCCTGGCAGAAAAGTTACTTGTCTTATTGCTATGATCAAATACATGGGGGTGGGGGGAAGCAGCTTAAGGAAGGAGGGGTTCATTCTAGCTCACAGTTTCAGGGTACAGTCCATCACGGCAGGAATGTTAGTTAGGGCAACAGAACCCTAATGTAGCTCATCACATGGTGACCACAGTCAGGAAGCAGAGAGCCGTAATTACTAGCAGCGCTTACTTGCTTTCTCTTCTGGATGGGGACCTGTACAATTAGGCGGTTATCTAGGTCATCCCTCAAGGCTTGTCTACAGACTTGTCTTCTTAGTGACTCCATGTGCTAGTTTGAATAAGAACAGCCCCCATAGACTGGTGTGTTTGAATACTTGGACCACAGGGAGGTCCTATTAGGAGGGGAGGTATTAGGAGGCATGGCCTTGTTGGAATAGGTGTGGCTTTGTTAGAGGAAGCGTATCACTGAGGAAGTAGAGATGTGCTTTGAGATCTCAGATGCTCAGTGGCTCACAGATCTTTTCCTGTTGTCTGTGAATCAAGAGGTAGAATTCTCAGCTCCTTTTCCAGCACCGTGTCTGTCTGCATGATGCCATGTCCCACCGTGATGATAATGGACTTAAAAACCTCTGAAACTGTAAGCCAGCCCCAATTAAATGTTTTCCTTTATAAGAGTTGCCGTGGTCATGGTGTCGTGTCACAGCAATCAAAACCTTAACTTAGACACTCTGGATCCTGCTAAGTTGGCAGTCATTGTTAGCCATTGCACTTGGCATGCAAAACTGTCGCTAGAGCCAGGTGTTGTGGTCTCTCCCACTTATAATACCAGCACGCAGGAGCCAGCCTGGACAGAGTGAGTTTCAGCTCACTTGGGCTACAGAGTAAAATTCTGTCTTAAATGAACAGGCCAGGTGGTAGTGGCGCATGCCTTTAATCCCAGCACTCAGGAGGCAGAAGCAGGAGGATCTCTGTGAGTTCGAGGCCAGCCTGGTCTACAAGAGCTAGTTCCAGGACAGCTAGGACTGTTACACAGAGAAACCCTGTCTCAAAAGAAAGAAAGAAAGAAAGAAAGAAAGAAAGAAAGAAAGAAAGAAAGAAAGAAAGAAAGAAAGAAAGAAAGATTTTTTTTCTTCCTGACAATTTCCCAGGACACAGAATGTACTGGGTCATATTCATCCCCCATTCCCTCTTCCCCCTCCCGCTCCTGTTAGCCCTTTCTTCCCAACTGTCCGTGACCTACTTTTATAGCTTACTTTTGTTTCTATGTATCTGTGTATCTATCTAAGAATCTATGTATCTATCTCTATCTAGTGTGTGTGCCTCTGTGTGTGTGTGTGTGTGTGTGTGTGTGTGTGTGTGGTGTGTGTGTGTGATGTATGTCACAGGTGTGCATGTGACTGTGGAGCCCAGAAGAGGTCTCAGATTCCCTGAAGCTGGGGTTCCAGGTTTGTGAACTGCTTAACATGATGCTGGGAACTGAACTCAGGTTCTCTAGAAGAGCAGCAAGCACTCCTAACCATTGAGCCATCTCTTTAGCCCTGTTATTTTTCTTACTCTTAAAAAAATTTGAAGCCAGGCGGTGGTGGCGCACGCCTTTAATCCCAGCACTCGGGAAGCAGAGACAGGTGGATCTCTGTGAATTCGAGGCCAGCCTGGTCTACAAGAGCTAATTCCAGGACAGGAACCAAAAGCAACAGAGAAACCCTGTCTCGAAAAATAAAAAAAAAAAAAATTGAGAATAGTGTCATATGACTCATTGTTTACCATAGTTCACATACGTTTTGAAGGCACCAGAACTTCAGTGAATGCTTGCTCCCTTTACAATCCTTTCCCCCGCTGTCATGGATAGAGGTTAAAGAAGACAGAAGAATCCTTCGGTTTTTACCTCTGTGTCCCAAAGCCTCTTTGTTTTTCATCTTAAAAGACGCAAAAGTCAAAGTAAATGACCTCCTAAACGAAAATGATTGGCTAATCGTGCATCTAATTTGCTCCTCTGCAAAATCCCACTAAAATGTGAATAAGGAGATTTTCTTTTTTTTAATATTTATTTATTATGTATACAATATTCTGTCTGTATGCCTGAAGGCCAGAAGAGAGCACCAGACCTCATTACAGATGGTTGTGAGCCACCATGTGGTTGCTGGGAATTGAACTCAGGACCTTTGGAAGAGCAGGTAAGATGGCTTACCCACTGAGCCATCACTCCAGCCCCCAGGAGATTTTCTTTGAAAGGCATAAAGCCACGTGAACGAGAATAAAGGAGCACCTGACCTCTGGAAACCATGTAGCTGATGGGCAGAGGCGCTATACACCCAGTAAATGGTGCAAAGGGGAGGCTGATCAATGAATGAAGAGGCTGAGTAAGGGGGTTAGGGGCGAGCTGTTTCCATAGGCTGGATCTCTGAATCTACGCACACACTGTACAAAATGGACAACTAGCCTTCCCACTTCCTTGGTATAGTGGTTTATTCTCAGGAGTAAGTACAGCAATGGGCCTCGGGGCTGCAGGGCATACGATGCGACTGAAGGCTTGCACCATGTTTGCCACCCCAAGCAGAAGAGCGAAGGATATTCTGTGCTAAAAGCTCTTATCCTTCCCCATCTCACTCCCAGAATGTCAGCATCTTGACTGTTATTTCTCTTTAGGAGATGGGAAGAGGCTGTTCTAGGAAATATATCAGCCCAGGAAGAAGGGTTTTTAAATGGTGACTTCAGAAGAGAAACAACCTGTAACCCTCTGCCGTTCACGGACAGTGGCATTCAAAGTGAAAGAGGCCCGTGTGTTCGGAGCAGTCAGTGCCACTGCAGTCCAAGTGATTTCAATCCCTAGCCACTTTATCTATTATTAATTTTTTTTGTTTATTCTTCTCTCATACATTACATCCTCAAAGAGTCCAAGAATAAGAAAATAAAAATGTAGATTCAAAAAATAGGAATGTAGAAACAAAGAAATATAAAGTTGTAAGCCTAGGAGAATGAGAACAGACTGTCAGCAGCTTTTTCAGCAGCTTTAGGATTAACTATTAACAGTGGGTTATTGCGCTTTACAACCCATAGCTCTATTTACAAGGCCAGAGCATCTCTGTGCAAACTGAGAGCTAGCCTACGGATATGAGCTGCGTCAACTTTTAGGAAATAGATATATGACTTCTGGGTTACGCATTATCCCTGCTATGTGAAACTAGCAGCATCAAACGGGAGACCATGGGGCTTCAGTAAACACCACCGGAAAGTATCAAGAAAGACAATAGATTAAGTACAAACACTAGTTTAATTGAAAAACTCTGTTAATGGAGATTATAAAGTAAGGCAATCTGAGTTTAACCCTGAGATTGTAAAAATTCCTTTGTTCAGACCGAATGTTTGGTGCCCCTACTATAAAGAGGTGGGTTCAGAAACCAGCCTTTTGCCGCAGCCTTAAAAATCCATCTCTGACTGTGGTCTCAGCTAGCTGATAAACTTTTTGTGCCCCATGGAGATTTTTTTGTTTTTTGTTTTTTGGGGTTTTTTTTTCATTTTTTCCTGGATTCTGGAATAAAGTTTGTTTCTGGTTTATTAGATTTTGGTGGTCTGTCCCCATCTTTGCATGACTCCCCTGGAGCCAACATTTTGGTGGCCCATATAGGGAATGCAAGCCTGATTCTTAGGTGATGCCCCAGTCTCTGGTTTTTGCAAACTTTGTTATTATGTTTTTAACAATTGCTAAGTTTCTGGTTCTGGTTTCTGGTGTCCGGACAGTCTGGAGGCTCAAGGAGAGCTAGTGGATGCACTCCTAATCTCAGAGCTGGAAGAAATCAGGGGACGCCCTGTTCCTCCACTGACCATTGGGTCGTGCGGTTATGCAACCCTTTGGAACTGGTATGGGATCGTGTGACCCAGCGCGCAGCGATGTCTTGTCAATTCTGTTTCATGTCATGCTGTCGTGTTGTCTGTTGCCAGTCTTCTCATTGTGGTTGTGCGTAAAGTAATTTCCACTATGGGAAAAGTTTCTTCCAAACCTAAGTCTCCCCTGGACCTTGTGTTCCCTTTTCCCCACAACCTCTCCAGCATAAGTTGTCATCAGTGTTTTTTATTTTGGCCATTCTTAACAAGGTGTAAGATGGAATCTCAGAGTTGTTTTGATTTGCATTTCTCTGATGGCCAATGATTTTGGGCATTTCCTTAAGTGTCTTTCAGCCATTTTAGATTCCTCTGTTGAGAGTTCTCTGTTTAGGTCTGTACTCCATTTTTTATTGGATTATTTGTTCTTTTGATGACCAATTTCTTGAGTTCTTTGTATATTTTGGAGATCAGACTTCTGTCTGATGTGGAGTTGGTGGAGATCTTTTTCCATTCTGCAGGCTGTTGCTTTGTCTTGTTGACCATCTCCTTTACAGAAGCTTTTCAGTTTCAGGAGGTCCCATTTATTAATTGTTTCTCTCAGTGTCTGTGCTGCTGGGGTTATATTTAGGAAGTGGTCTCCTGTGCCAATGTGCTCAAGTGTACTTCCCACTTTCTCTTCTATGAGGTTCAGTGTGGCTGGCTTTATGTTGATGTCTTTGATCCATTTGGACTTGAGTTTTGTGCATAGTAATAGATATGGATCTATTTTTATTCTTCTACATGTTGATATCCAGTTATGCCAGCACCATTTGTTAAATATGCTTTCTTTTTTCCATTTGATATTTTTTGCTTCTTTGTCAAAAATCAGGTATTCAAAAGTATGTGGATTAATATCCGGGTCTTCTGTTTGGTTTCATTGGTCCTCCCGTCTGTTTTTATGCCAATACCAGGCTGTTTTCAGTACTGTAGCTCTGTAGTAGAGTTTGAAGTGAGGAATTGTGATGTTACAGAAGTTCTTTTTTTGTACAGGATTGTTTTGGCTATCCTGGGTTTTTGCTTTTCTATATAAAGTTGAGTAACGTTCTTTTGAGGTCTGTAAAGAATTTTGCTGGGCATTGCCTTGAATCTGTGGATTGCTTTAGGTAAGACTGCTATTTTTACTATGTTAATTCTACCTACCTAAGAGCATGGGAGGTCTTTCCATTTTCTGGTGTCTTCTTCAATTTCTTTCTTCAAAGATTTAAAGTTCTTGTTATACAAGTCTTGCGCTTGTTTGGTTAGAGTTACTCCGAGATATTTTATGCTATCTGTGGCTATTGTGAAGGGTATTGTTTCTCTGATTTCTTCCCAGCCCTTTTGTATAGGAGGGCTGCTGATTTTTCTTTTTAGTTAATCTTGTATCCTGCTACATTGCTGAAAGTGTTTATGAGTTATAGAAGTTCCTTGGTAGAATTTTTGAGGTCACTTATGTAAACTATCATATCATCAGCAAATAGTGAAAATTTGACTTCTTCCTTTCCAATTTGATTTCCTTTTGGTGTCTTATTGCTCTAACTAGGACCTCAAGAGCTATATTGAATAGATATGGAGAGAGTGGACAACCTTGTCTTGTTCCTGATTTAGTGGGATCACTGGGAGTTTCTCTCCATTTAGTTTGATGCTGGCTGTTGGCTTGCTGTATATTGCCTTTTATGTTTAGGTATGTTCCTTGTATCCCTGATCTCTCCAAGACCTTTATCATGAAGGGATGTTGAATGTTGTATTTTGCTGAAAGCTTTTTCAGCATCTAATGAGATGATCATGTGGTGTTTATTTTTCAGTTTGTTTATATGGTGGATTATGTTGACAGATTTTCGTATGTTGAACTATCCCTAAATCTCTGGAATGAAGCTGACTTGATCATGGTGGATGATGGTTCTGATGTGTTCGATATGCCAGGATTTTTTTGAGTATTTTTGCATCAATGTTCATGAGTGAGATTGGTCTGTAGTTCTTTCTAAGTAACGTCTTTATGTGGTTTGGGTATCAGGGTAATTTTAGCCTCGTAAAAAGAGTTTGGCAATGTTCCTTCTGTTTCTATTGTGTGGAACAATTTGAGGAGTATTGGTATTAGTTCTTCTTTGAAAGTCTTGTAGAATTCTTAGCTGAAACCATCTGGTCCTGGGCTTTT
>NC_022022.1:26263143-26267297 GCF_000317375.1 Microtus ochrogaster | reverse complement strand
AGAAACCCTGTCTCGAAAAACCAAAAAAAAAAAAAAAATATCCCAACCAAAACTTCTCTGGCCCCCTTTTCCCTGAAAGCGCTATTCTTAGTAAAGCTTGAAGCACCGTGAAAGAGTGAAGTCTGCTCTGCTCACATCTGTGCTCCGTGGGAGTGAGCAAACAAACCTCTGCCCAGCACTTGCTGCCACATCTACCGCCCGTATCAGAGCGTTCTGCCTTCCACAGGAAGCGTCAACTGAAGACAAAGGCACGGTTTAAGAACCACCCGCTCTGAGTTACTAAGGCATTATGACTGCCTCCATTTGTAGGTTATACAGTTTGTTTCAGGCTAGCCTGAACTACACTGTGAGACCCTTCCCTTCCCTCCTCACCAACCCCCACCCAAAAAAATAAGAACCAGAACCAAGACAACTCTGCATTGAGGGAACCGGGGTTAGGTTCTCCAAGGAGAAGGGCTCAGCTCCAGTAGACTTCCTCTTTGAATTACTCCACTCACGACCCAGTCTCTTTGTGAGCAGAAGTCCTACTAGCCCTGCAGGGAAATGCCTGTCTCTCCTGCAAGTTATCCTTGGCTCTCCCAAATCTCCACCCAGTTCCAAAGCCTGTCCTCCACACAGTCCCAGGTCGTTCCCCTTCGTTCCTTACACAAAGCTGACTTCTACTGTCTGCTGCTAAGGAACCATATCACACTTTTCTTGGTCTGGGTTGGTTTGTTTATCCCTCCCTGTCATGGGTCACATGACACAACCACTCTGTGTTTGGTTTGGTTTGGTTTGGTTTGGATTGAGTACTTATGGCAAACCTAAAATTAGAAGTGTTTAAAAGTTGTCGTTTTCCCCTACATTTGGTAGGGTATAAGAGTTAAGCCTGAAATTAGGGCAGGCTAAAAGAATGAAACCTGCCAGCAAATAAGGCAGACGGGGAGGAATGACTGGAAAGAACATTTAAGGAGAGAAAAACAATAACAACAACAACAACAAAAACCAAATTGGCACTGGCTGTCAAATTTAGGAGAACTAGAAGAAACTTGGGATGGGAAAACCGTAGTGAATGGTCAAGACTTTAAGGATTCTTAATTTTTTTTGGACAGGAGAATGGTGGACTCAGCCAGATATAGCAGAAAATCCCTTGAGAGTCCCTGCAGGCATGCTGAGGGAATGGAAGTTGGATCTTAAACAGCGCAAAGAATTAACAAGACTAGTTTGCTTTATTTTATTTTATTATTTCATTGACACAAGGTTTCTCTACATATCTCTGGCTGTCCTGGAACTCACTATATAGACTAGGCTGGCCTCAAATTCACAGAGATCCACGCACCCTGCCTCCCGAGTCCTAGGATCAAAGGTGTGTACCACCATACCCAGTTCTAGTATTTTGATTTCTTTAGAAAAAGTTAATAAACTGGGAGGGGCAGTGTGTGCCTTTACAGTGTGCGCCTTTAATCCCAGCACCCAGGAGGCAGAGGCTCATGGTCAGCCTGGCCTATATAGTGAGCTCCTTCTGTATAGACCAGTTATATAGTGCAACCCTTAAGAAGAAAGAGTAGAGGCTGGGCGGTGGTGGCGCACACCTTTAATCCCAGCACTCGGGAGGCAAAGGCAGGCGGATCTCTGTGAGTTTGAGGCCAGGCTCCAAAGGTACAGAGAAACCCTGTCTCGAAAAACCAAAAAAGGAAAAAAGAAAAGAAAGAAAAAAAGAAAGAAAAGTAAAACATGAATAAATTATTACTCAGATAATGTTTATTTGGAGTTGGAGTTAGGAGACACTAAAGTGCAGGGGCAGGAATGAAAGCACAGGGAATTGTCAGCTCTGAGAGCCGAGCCGAGGCGTCCGCTGTCTAGGGGATTACCAGCCGCTGGCACCGCCCTGATTAAGAACAAACAGACAAACAAAAAAGCCTCAAGTGCTTATGAATAAATGTCCAAACAAAGAACTGAATTAATTAAAGTATGAAGAAGTTAGAGTGAGTAAGCTAGAGTGGGCTCTTACGGATTTCGGAAATGCTACAGACCTGCAAGCCCTATGAGAAAGACTCCTTCCTATACAACCCGTCAAACTGGATTTTCCATTAAGTTCGGCATTGAACTTGGAAAAGATAAAGCACTGTAGTGCAGTCTCTACTCCTTCAGAGCATGCTGACTTTACCCACAAATGGGGAAAATCAGAGCATTAATCGCATAAGATCGAAGATATCACGTGGCAAAAAAAATAGATAAAACGAGCTGGATCTGATGGCAGCCACCTGCAGTACTCGGGAGGGTGAGGCAGGAGGAATGCCCTGAAGTCAAGACTAGTCCAGGTGACAACGTGACCCAGGTCTGCCTGAGTCTCAAAGTGAGACTGTCTCAAAAAAATAGAAAAGATGGCCGGGCAATGGTGGTGCAAGCCTTTAATCCCAGCACTCGGGAGGCAGAGGCAGGCGGATCTCTGTGAGTTCAAGATCAGTCTGGTCTACAGAGTTAGTTCCAGGACAGGCTCTAAAGCCACAGAGAAACCCTGTCTCGAAAAAAAAAAAATAGAAAAGAAGAGAGAAGTAGACAAAACCAGTGGAGTATAAGAGAAGCTTTAGAAAAGCCACTTCTCCAGCACCCAAGATGCAGTGCGCACAATATGCCCTGGGCCCTGGTGGACTTCCCAAACACAAAACCAGCACTGGAAACAAAGAGCAGCAGGCACAGCAGGAGGGAAAAGTGGGAAGTGGGAAGACAGTGTGGTTTGACTAACAGATCTTGTGCTGGTGGGATGGCTCAAGTCAAGCTAGGCATTTGCTGCCAAAATCCTGATGACCTGAGTCCAATCCCTAGGACCCCCACATGCAAGGAAATAACTGATTCCTAAAACCTATACCCTGACCTCCACACTAAATAAATACATGTAATCCAAACTGTTTTTGAAAAGAACCTGAATGCCAGAGAGGATGGTGAGTATAGACAGGTCTAGCGTCCTTGGAAAGATGATCCTCCACTCAGGGATCATCTAGACTGGGCTCACTAAGATGGAGAGACCCATTGTAAATGTGAGCAGTGCTATTGCATGGTTTCATGGACTGAAATCTGAGACAAGAAAGAAAAATAAAAGAGAGAGAGAAAGGAAGGAAAGAAGGAGGGAGGGAGAGAGGGAGGGAGGGAGGGAGGGAACGCTAGCCTTCAGCCTTCACCTCCTTCTGCTTCCTAATTGCGGTTGCGAAGTGACCAGCTGCCTCAAGCTCCTGCCGCCCTGACTTCACACCATGATGGACCACACTCTCTCTGTCTTCGGGTTTTTATTGCTGGTGCTAAAATATCATGATCCAAAGCAACTTGGGGAGCAAAGAGTTTCTTTCGTTTCATGGTGTGTAGTTCATCATCCAGGGCAGTCAGGCGAGGAATTCGAGGCAGGAAGCTGGAGGCAGGAGCTGATGCAGACGCCATGGAGGAGTGCTGCTTACTGGCTTGCTCCTCATGGCTTGCTCAGCTTGCTTTTTTACACACCCTGGACCATCTGTTCAGGAGTGTCCCCAACGACAGTGGGCTGGAACCTTTTATATCAATCATCAATTATTTGAAAAAAATGCCTCAAAGGCCTGCCTATAGACCTTTTATAAATTAAGAGGCATCTTCTAAATTAAGATTAACTCTTGCCGAATGTCTAGGTTTGTATCAAGTTGACAAAGGGCACTGACCAGGACACTGGGAACTGTGAGTCAGAACAAACCCTTCCTTCCTTCCTTAAATTGTCTTTGTCAGGTATTTGTTCCCAAAACAAGGAAAAGAAACTAATACTCCCAGTTAATAGGAATCTGGGGTTAATTCTAAGTTTTTGAGGTCATCTAAGGTTTCTGAATGGCAGTTACACAGCTAAAAACTGTTTGGGGTAGATGAATCTGCCAGTTTTGTCTGATATTGTCACACAGAACAGCTGAGGACCAGCAGCCTGGGCTCCCTCAGGATCTGACTGGAGATACAGAATTACAGGCCTGCTCCACACCCACTGTCCCTGACCTAGGAATGAGCAGGAACTCCGGGTAGTTTTCATATTAAAATTCAAGATGCTCGCCGGGCAGTGGTGGCGCACGCCTTCAATCCCAGCACTCGGGGGGCAGAGGCAGGCTGATCTCTGTGAGTTTGAGGCCAGCCTGGTCTACAAGAGCTAGTTCCAGGGCTGGAGAGATGGC
>NC_022022.1:26257276-26262978 GCF_000317375.1 Microtus ochrogaster | reverse complement strand
TGTTTTACAAAAATAAATAAATATTTTTTAAAAAAACTTAAAAAAAAAAAAGAGCTAGTTCCAGGACAGGAACCAAAAGCTAAGGAGAAACCCTGTCTCGAGAAAAAAAAAAAAAAATTCAAGATGGAGGAGACACGTGACAAGACTAAGGCACTTGGCGCGGAGATGGTGCTGCGGACACATGAAGACTCTGAGAGAGGCCAGAAAGAGCGGTCCCAAAGGACCTAGGGCCCTCCGGCATCTGCCACACTCCTCTTCCTCAGCAAGCGCTGATCTTTCCGGTCACCATGAAGCCGGTGGGAAACCTGAGTGAGGCCGGTCACAGCTTCTGTGGCATCTGTGGGCTGGAATAAAGAAATCACTGCAGGAACGGGGAGAAGAAATAAAAGAGGAAACGCCTGCTCTCAGATACCAAGAACTTCCCACTGAGGGGAACGGGAATCGAACAGGTGCAGGCAAGTGTGCAAACGTGTCTTCCCCAGCATTTAATCTTCAGCTTCAAGAGAAGCCAGAGCTCTCGGAAGGGGGGAAAGTAAACAGCCGAGCGCTGTGGCTCATTTACACTTCAAATATACTTTGAATCGGCTATTCCTCAATTAATCAAATAGCCGGCGCATCCCTAAAGTAGTATAAAGTGACACACTGTGTGAAATCAATTTTTCTTTCCAAAATCATTAAATCCAGTAGCCTGTGACTCTATCCCTGCTAATTCTGGTACCCAGCCTTTCATCCTCCATTAACTTTGGCACGCCTAACAGGCTGTCAGGAATAATTTCCCAGGACGTAAATAATTCAGAAATTAAAAATTAATAAATAATAACAGAGAACTACTGGGAAATAGGCTGGGTCAATTAGCGCACTCCACATTCTGTTTCTTCGCAGCAGGGGGGACAGCCACATTCGTTACTTGAATCTTTCCTTCGATTCCGAGGTCTGATTTACAACTCTTCATTATTGGATCCAGTCAGACGCAATTACCTCCATCACTATCTCGGCTCCTAACTTCAAAGAAACGAACGTTTTCTCGTCGGCTTTTTTTCTCCTTGCAGCGGGCTCAGCTTGACATCCCTGGAACTTCTTCCACACAGACTAATTAATAAGTCTCCCACTTATCATATTCACTTCCCTCCTTTGATGTGCTACCTTAGTCAATCATCCCGTTTAATTAGAATTGCAATGATAACTTTACTTATCTGGTGGTGAGATGCAAATTAAAATAACAGGACTTCTAATTCTCTGTTGGATGAGGTTGTGGCATTTCGGAAGAAAAAGTTTCAACACAAACATGATATTATGTACTTCTTCGTGTGGGGGTGGAGGAGCATTCTGCAAAAATTATTTGACCTTTGTAACAAAATAGTATGGCGGTTGAGCAAGCAGCGGCGGAAATGAAGGCATGAGCGTCTTCTGCTTCATCGTCCCCCATGAAAACAACTACCTTGATTTCCATTATAAAAAAAAAAAAATTAGGCAAAGACACAGGTCTTGCTTTCCCCAAAGGCAGTGACTGTTTCCAGGAGAAACGTAACCTCTGAAAGCCCAGGCTCTGTTCCATCAACACTCTTCCCCCTCTTACTGTGGCTGTGACTCCGCTACTTCCCAACGTGATAGATTCTATGGTGCTTCCTTTACTTAGATGCCTCCAAAAAAGTCCCCAGGAAATGAAACAGAAACATTTGCAACGAGATATAATCACGAAGCTTGAAGCTGGGCAGTCAGACTTGAAGGCAGTAATCTCTTTCTAGAAAACAAGCTAAAACCGGATTTCATAGAGCATCTTCTATGTGCGGGCCTTAGTCTATGCCACACCGGTCATTCTCACAGGATGTCCACGATACAATAGTTCCCACGCTCCAACAGAAATATAGACAAGCTGTGAGGTCCTTGCTTTCCTAAGGACACAAGGGTAGCACGAGAAGAGGAAGAAACCGAAACCATCAGCAGGAGAAAAGAGTTAAAGCCACTGAGCACATACATTGAAGCTGTGATGCCCAAATCCACGAAGTCCCCCAAACTCAACAAGGAGACCGAGTCCCGTATGTAAAAGCAAAGAGCCTTTATTTTATGCAAGTTTGCAAACTTGGTCTCTCCGCATGTCCAACATATTGGAATAAACAGAGAACCCCTACCTCAGTTAGAGTTGGCTTTTTATAGTAGTAAAGGTGGGGGTGAGGGGTTTCTGAGGTTCAGGACCTCTGATTAGCTGGCATTTGTCTAGGGGTGTCCTGGTGAGTGTGTGCTGGCAGGTGGTCCTATCTACAGCAGTTAGAACGTTAGGCATTTCCTTTGGATGGTCTGTTCTTGGGTGGTGCTCAGGTAATCTTAGTTTGTGGTCCTCTCTGCAACCAGGTATTGCTTCAGGGTAAACTACTGAGACTCAGGCCTCTATTAAATTTATTGATGACTGAGTCCTACACTGGCAGGTGATAATGGTTGAAAGTAAAGAACTTCCTTTGGGTGCTCTGTTCATATTTAGCTTATCATGGCTGGCTCCTACAGAAGCCTTCCATGATCTGCTTCCAACTCTTGGCCAAATTCCCGCTCTCTCTGGTATGTTAAGCCATCTGAGAGAAATCTCCTGGTGTTACCACACATTGGCTAATACATTTCCAATGGTTTAGAGACACAGGCAAAAATTTGGTATTGTGACATGCTTGTGAAATGGTCATGTGATTTCAACTAGCATCCATTTCTTATAAATAACAAGTAGAAAAAAAAAACATAACCAGTATGGGATATGAAAATACAGCTTGGATATGTATCCACACTTTGGGATATGAAAATACGGTTTTCCCATGTTTTCTCAAACTGTTCTCTTCCAGGAAATAGAAACTTTATTTGCCATTGTCGGCTATTTTTTCTTAAGTTACTAACAATAGGAACATCAATGCGAAGTTCCCCGTAGCTCTTCCATCCTTGCTACTTCAGCCACCCCCGCCCCCACTCTCCGTTGACCATGCCCAGTTAGACAACAAACAGAGGTTACAGCGACCAACAGAAGCGTATTTCATTAGCAAGAGACGAAACCATTGCACCAATGCTGTTTTGAAGCTAACCTTTGGGGGATTTCATACAGTTGTTCTCTGACAATAGGACTTGGTTCATTTGCTACTTAAGACATGATTATTTAAATTAAAGCTAATTGGTTTCCTTACTCCCCTTTAGGGCTTTAGACTCAGAAACATTTCTATTAGAAAAATCTAATTTGCTCTCAAATTTCTATTTCTAAAACTTAGAATATTAAATGCTGGGGTATTTTAACCCTTCACAGGGAAAATGATCCCTCAATTCCACATTCCAGTACAAGCTAACAAAGCCGATTACATTAAAGACACAGTAACGCTTTCAAAGAAGGGTTCGTCGGGGGTCAAGAGAAAAGGCCCAAAGTGGAAATACAATGACCAATAGTCTCTATAAGGGTTCAAAGATTAGACCTCTCTTTGATAATTTAATGTTTGTTTGTTTGAGAGAGAGATTCTCAGTGTTACTGCCCTGGCTGTCCTGGAAGTAGCTGGCCTCAAAATAACAGCGATCAGCCTAACTCTGCCTCCCGAGTGCTGGGTTTAAAGGTTTGCACCACCACAGAAACTGTGACCACAAGGGCTGAGTGACACATTAGGCTGAATAATGTGGAGAGGTTGCAATGCTGCAAATCCTGAGCCCAATTATCTCAGGGCATCTTCAGCCCTCTTAATGTCCATTTCTTTTCCTCCTCCATACCTGACCTATCATCTTTGTGACCATTGGGTAAATCCTCTGTAATGTACAGACAGACCCCCCAGTATCCACCTACCAAAGGGTTAAGAATACTGTCCGATGACACACAGAGGCCTACAAGTCTTCCCCACATGCTGTCACCTGCCTGCCTGCCCAATGTGCCAACCAATGTGTTTGAAAAGCATATTGTCTATGGATTCCTTTGTTCTATGAAAAGCTCATGTAATTGCTAGTTTAATGGGATGTGAACATTTGCAGAAATCTGCTGTGGCGTAATCTAGTACACTATGAATATGCATTGCTCTCATTGGCTAATAAAAAGCTGTGTGGCCAATAGCTGGACAGGACTAGAGTGAGTGTGACAACCAGACTAGGAGAATTCTGGGAAGAGGAAGGGCGGAGTAAGAGTCACTGGCAAACAAAGAGAAGCAAGATGAGAATATAGTACTGACAAAAGTATCAAGCCATATGGCTAGACATAGATAAGAATTATGCATTAATTTAAGTGTAAGAGTTAGCTAGTAACAAACCTAAGCATTTTCAATATAAGCCTCTGTGTGGTAATTTGGAAGTGGTTGCCAGGATGGGAAAACTCCATTTACGAAACGTCATCTGTGTTCTTGGGCCATGGGCACTCATATTCGGCTCCAGAATAAGCCTTCTCTTGTTCCTCTAACGTGAGAGCTGTTTCTTTCACTGATACACTCAATGTAAGTCTTTAAATGAAGATGTGCCGAAACAAGATCATCAAACTAATGACCTATTTTTAAATGATTATACCCAATCGACTCATGTTTTCAACGCATAAAATGTAATTCAGTAACATAACCGGCTACCCACAAATAACCACAGTTACTAAAGTAATGCACAACTCTGTGGCACACTACAGATGCTGGGCCTGTGTTGGTACAAAAGGAAAAAGGTTCTACACTGAAAACTTTCCAATCTCCCTATCTCAATGAACATAAACATAGTTCTACTTAGAAATAACATTAAAAATTATCTCTGAGGCTCGTTTCAAATTAAAGGCTCAGTTTTTATATGTTCCTCTCACCTCACCTTAATTGACTCCATTGTAACCCAGTCATTCATTTAAGAATTAGTGTAGGCTAAATGGAGAGCCTATGCCTTTTATCCCTGCCAGAAGCAGGTAGATTGCTATGAGTTAGAGGCCAGCTTGGTCTATATACAGCTGCTCAGAGGAACTCTAAACAGCGATAAGAATGAAAAATAAGCTAGGTGGTGGTGGCAAATGCCTTTAATCCCAGTACTTGGAAGGCAGAGGTGGGTAGATCTCTGAGTTCAAGGTCAGCCTGGTCTATGGAGGGAGTTCCAGGAGAGCCAAGGGCTACACAGAGAAACTCTGTCTGGAAAAACCAAAAGGAAAAAGAAAAAGGAAAAAAAGAAGAAAAGAAAAAGAAAGAAAAAATAACATGAATAAATCTTACAAACATTAGGTTGAATAAAAGAATCTAGGTAAAAAGAGATGTCATGTATATAAATAAGAGAAGGGGTTAGAGTCAGTATCATTTTGTATTTGGAGAAAGAGGAAGAAAGAAGAGGCAGAGGGCACATTTGGAGTGTTGATAGTATCATCTTGATGTGTGCATTAAAGTTGAGAATTTTTGTGAAGGAACATACTTATTACTCATGTAAACATTTAAAGTTACTGCTTCTCCATAATGTTAGAAGACAAGGCTGGAGAGATGGCTCCGCAGTTACAAGCATGTGCTGCTCTTCCAGAGGACTGAGTTCAATTCCCAGCATCCACATGGTGGCGCACATCCATCCCCAACTCCCATCCTAGGGGATTTAATGCCATCTTCTGGCCTTTGTGAGAACCAAATATGCAGGCCAAGCACCCAAACACTTAAAATAAAATGACCCTCAAGGGCTGTTTAAAGAATCTTCATATAGGGGCTGGAGAGATGGCTCAGTGGTTAAGAGCACTGCCTGCTCTTCCAAAGGTCCTGAGTTCAATTCCC
>NC_022022.1:26247584-26257176 GCF_000317375.1 Microtus ochrogaster | reverse complement strand
TATACATAATAAATAAATAAATATTTAAAAAAAAGAATCTTCATATAAATTACTAGAGGCTGTAGAGGAATTCTCCAAGATGACTGACAGTAAATATACAACCAATTACAATTCTAAACACAAGCAAAAAACTAGAATTAGTAATGTAAAGGGTACCATTAGAAATAAAGTTATTAATTACAAAGAGTTAATAAAATGTGGAGTAGATAAAGCAAAGACATTTGGCCATGGACAGAATAGAAATCCAAATCATAGATCAGTAGATGGAGGTAGCTTTGGCTGAAGACAAAGGTAACATATTCAATTGCCTGCAGTAAATATGCAGTAATTGAAGTTGGAGACAGTTATACACGTTGTCTTAGTTAAGGTTTCTATTACTATGAAGAAACACCATGACCACGGCAACTCATATAAAGGAAAAACATTTCATTCAGCAGCTTACGTTTTGAGAGGTTTAGTCCCTTATCATTATGGTGCCACATGGCTGCATGCTGCCAGACATGATGCTGGAGAAGTATCCTACATCTTGGCTTGAAGGCAACAGGAAGTGGTCTGTCTTACTGGGTGTGACTTGAGGATATGTGAGACTTCAAGGCCCGCCTCCACAATGACACACTTCCTCCAACAAGATCACACTTCCTAATAGTGCTACTTCTTTGGGGGTCATTTTCCTTCAAACCACCACAGGGGAAAAAAATTATATCCCTAATCACTCTGTATATAAAGAAAGAACTCTAAATGAATCCACGAATAGGCTTTATTGTATTTTAAAATGGGGTCTCAGGCTGACCTCAAATTCATACTCCTCCTGCCTCAGCCTCCAGTAATTCCAGTAATGCTGGAATTACTGGCATGTGGATTCCATCCTTGGCTTCCATGAGGTGTTACATTATTGAAGATACAGGTGAAAGACATGTTTACTGCTACACTATGAACACCAGCCAAGATAGAAAAACAGCCTAAATTCCTCTTAACAGATGAGTGGAGAAATGAAATGGGGGTGATACAGACACAGACACAGACACACACACACACACACACACACACACGCACACACGCACAGTCTTATTCAGGTGTAAAGAAGAATAAAGGTACAGTATTTGCAGGGACATAAATGGAACTGGAGATTATATTAAGCAACATAAGCCACAGCCAGAAAGATGAATATCACAAGTTTTCTCTCATATGTGGAATATATAATAAGGAAGTAGATAGGAGCTAAAGGAAGGGGACGAGAAAAGATTATAAGGAGAAAAGGAAATATTGCACATTTCCTTTCGTATGCAGAGTCTAGATGTAGTCGTGTGTCTGTGCGCCTGTCATGAAAGCATAGGTGGGGAGGAAGGGGCCAACAAGAGGTGGGAGAAGGCAGGGCGGTGGCACTCACCTTTAATCCCAGCACTTGGGAGACAGAGACAGGTAGATCTCTGAGTAAGAAGCCAACCTAGCCCTACAGGGTGAGCTTCAGGACAGCCAGGGCTACGCAGAGAAACCCCGTCTCAAAAAAAACAAAAGCCAAAAAACAGAAAAAAAAAAAGATGGGAAAGAGGGTAGTTAGAACAAAAATTAGTAAGGAACAATGGCATGCATATGAAATAGCATAATGGACTTATTATTTTATATGCTAACAAAATTAATTTGATGAATTAATTTGAAGACATGATTCTTTTTTTTTTTTTTTTTTTTTTTTTTTTTTTCGAGACAGGGCTTCTCTGTTGCTTTGGAGCCTGTCCTGGAACTAGCTCTGTAGACCAGGCTGGTCTCGAACTCACAGAGATCCGCCTGCCTCTGCCTCCCGAGTGCTGGAATTAAAGGCGTGCGCCACCATCGCCCGGCTCATGGAACTATATTAACAACGTGCATTGTACAATGTAAGAGCTCCCACGGTACTCTGCCCAGCAAAGTCTCTCTAGAAATAACAAGATGGGATCTTAAGGAAATGTATTCCCTCAATCATCTATTCAAAAACTACGCTAATCTCTGTACACCAGTCTTTATCTGATGCCTGCCACAGGGACAGATGGGACTCCTGAGTCGGAAGAACACGGACCACAGGCTAGGGAGCTATTTGAGAGCCAAGGGAAGGATAGAAACAAGGGCACTTCATGACATTTTCCTTTCAGAGACTTACGGACTTGCCCAAAATGATAGTTAGTAATTAGCAAATGCTCGTTTCAAAGTCTGTAAAGTTTGTGCTCTGCCTAAACGACAGAAGGAAAGGTTGAAAAAGAGAAGCGCCCGGGTCACCTATGGGACGTCAGTAGAGATTTAAACCCAGGTCTAAGCACTCTAGGCTAAACGTGTCGTAGTGCCCCTGTTTTCTTTCAGGGGCGTGTGTCGGAGGACTGGGGGCGGGGGGGGGGTGTGCTCCTCTGTCATTGACTTTTGCTTCCACAGCAACACTCGATCTAATTTTTCGCGGGACATTCCTACGTGAGGCTAGAGAACGTGCCGCCTACGGAAACCGCTCCACGTTCCGGCCCGCACAGCTTCCGCCGCGTCCGCGTCCGTACAACCGTACAACATGGCGGCGTCCTCTCCGACACACCTCTTTCTCTGACACACTTCCTGTCCTGTGCAGTCCTACTTGACCTTTGCCCTCGCCCGCCCCTTCCTTTTCCTCTTCCGGGGACGGTGCTTAGAGGTATGGTGGCTCGTTTCTTCTCAGGGTTGCCCCCGTTTACAATCCGCAGCCATCGGAGTAGTTAGGCGGGCGGGACGTCCCGGGGGACAGTGCCGCAGCTAGCGTGAGGGCGAGGGGGCGAGGAGAGGCGTGTGGCGGGCGCGTCCTCGGCTGGGGTAGTGGTAGTAAAGCTCTCAGCGACAGCGGAGCCCTCGGGTAGGCGGCCGCCCTCCCCCGGTTGATGTCTGTCCCGGTTGATGTCGTATCGCGAGCGAGACGCGATAGCAGGGACGGTGGCGAAGGCTGCCTTGGTGATGAAGACAGCTCAGAAAGCGGCCGTTTACACTGGGATTCTGTGTGGGTTTAAGGGCCGGACGGTTGGGTCCCTTTAAGTAATGTCGGAAGACAGTTTAGCTTGGCTGATCTCGGCAGGCCGATGCCTGTGTTCCTTGGGGTAGCTCACGTGAGAACGAAGTTGCATGGGCTGCCGCTGCGGGCTGGAGGAGCGTTTATATGCCGTGAACAGCTCGGAAACGGGGCCCACTAATAGATACACTCCTCGGGGATGCTGCTTTGGAACAGGACCTAGGTTCCCCAATAGCATGTACCAGTACCAAGGAGGGTGTTGATGTCTTAATCCCAGTGGTAGCTGTGTGAACTAGTAGAAGCCAGCAGCTGGCTCTGTATTGCCAGCAAATGGCATTGCCGAGGATTCGCCTCGAGGGTCTCGCTTGCTCTCACCCTGTAAATGGGTGTTTCTCCAGCTTTCCTGGTTTATATTTTGTCTAGACACCAAAGAAAACAGACTCTGAGGAAATGGGTCCACGGTCGGGGCTTTAACCAACTCCCTACTTTGATTATCAGTAGGAAAGCCATCGATTAGTGATCTCTAAATGGATACAATTTTTAAATGTGGAACTCGTTAGAATGCACGAATGTGTAAGATGTGTTATTTGGTGATGCTTTGTAGTTGGACTTTACGTTTACAATGAAGAGTGGGTTTTTTTTTGTTTTTTTAATTTTAGGCACTCAGGATGGTCCAGCGTTTGACATACCGTCGTAGGCTCTCCTACAACACAGCCTCCAACAAAACTAGGCTGTAAGTATTTTCTTCCTGAATTTAAAATACCTATTGTCACCTTCTCTGTGACACTGAGCTGCTCACACCCTTTCTTCCTAGGTCTCGAACCCCTGGCAACAGGATTGTTTACCTTTACACCAAGAAGGTTGGAAAAGCACCTAAATCAGCATGCGGTGTGTGCCCAGGCCGACTCAGAGGGGTGAGTGCCCTTCTGAGAGTTTAATACCTTGGTGGGGAAGTGACTGTAGGCAGCTAACTACTGAGATGATTGAGAATTGTTAAATATCATATCTGCTGAGGACACAGATCATTTTCTTTAATAACCAATGTGAGAAGGAACTGAAGTGGTTTTCAGGAAAAGCAGTGGTCTGTTCCCTCTGTAGCCTAGTTTCCCGTTTGTGGTTCCTGCTGGGAAGTCTGTTTTTACTTAAGCACCCCAGAGTAATTGCGGTCATTTCATTGCCCAGGTTCGTGCTGTGAGACCGAAAGTCCTCATGAGATTGTCTAAGACAAAGAAGCATGTCAGCCGGGCCTATGGTGGCTCCATGTGTGCCAAGTGTGTCCGTGACAGGTGAGTGGGGTGTCTGAGCCGCTGTGGATTTCTGTTGTACCGTGTGCCCGCTGTTGAGTCTTTCCTGGCAGCTGATAGATAGGTGTTGGAGAAAACACCGATACTCGGGTTGTGTCAGAATGTGGGGGCATCTTTAAAATAGCTTTGGTTTTTAGAGAAAAGACAGGAAAGAAATGGTGAATTCATATTTGATAGTAGGCAGCTGGGGAGGAGATGGAACAGGTGAATTCAGCAAAGCTAAGAATCATTTGATAAACCAGAAACAGGCTACAGCAGAGTAAATGGAAGCCATTCGTGTAGCAAGGTGAGGGTTTTTGCAGGGGAAGAGGAAATGTGCTTGCTTTGCTGCCTGATGCTGGCTGGGAGGGACTAAGTCGTGGTTATTAGAAAGACTCTGGAGTGAGGGTGGTCGTAGAGCGATAATTGCTGAGCACCGGCTGACATCCATGTGCACCTGGGTGAAATTTCTGGGTAGGTTTTTGGTGAAGAAACCAGCACTTAGGTTCAAGTTCAGATGACTGGAAAAGGGCAGTGCCCTGAATATCTGTGGAAAGACTGAGGAAATTGGTGAGGGGGATTTAGGGATGGGTGGAGTTTGGGCTCTGGTTTATTTGGGTAGTTTTATAAATGTCCTAGCCAAGTGTTTAGATCAGAGTTTCTTGACAACAATCGGCCTGCCCTGTTTTTGAAAAAAGTTTGTTAGGGAGTGAAGCCTAGTACATTAATACAAGCGCAGGACAAGTATTCTGTGAAACAGGCAACCTGAATTTTACATGTAAAATTTAAAAAAGAAAATTCATGTAGTTGGAGAAACCGGGGTGGCATTTAAGGCCAAAACTGAATTGCGGAAACAGGATATTCAAGACTGCTGTTTGACCTGGTACAGAAAGGAGATGGTTGCCTTGGCTCTGTTCTTTACCCCGCATTCTAGTTTCAGCAGCTAGCTGGTTTCTATGGGAAACGTCCTAGTACCCAGGGTTGGCACTGCCTCAAACATTCTTGATTGAGCTTCCCTCTTCCTAGGAATAAGTTGTGTGTTGCCGGGCCGTGGTGGCACACGCCTTTAATCCCAGCACTCGGGAGGCAGAGGCAGGCGGATCTCTGTGAGTTCGAGACCAGCCTGGTCTACAAAGCTAGTTCCAGGACAGGCTCCAAAACCACAGAGAAACCCTGTCTCGAAAAACCAAAAAAAAAAAAATTAGTTGTGTATGGGTTTGCTAAAACTAGCCAACACCGCCCATTTTATTTATAGTTACTGTGAAGCAGGCAAGAGTAGGAATTAGAATTGCCATTGTAAATGCCCATGTAATCTCAACAGTGGATGTTTGTACATTTCTCTAGGCTCTTGCTTTGCTCCATCTTATAACGATAATTTTCCAGCGTTCAATAAATGATAATCAAAGTTTGTTTTTCTTCATAGGATCAAGCGGGCTTTCCTTATTGAGGAGCAGAAAATTGTTGTGAAAGTGTTGAAGGCACAAGCGCAGAGTCAGAAAGCGAAATAAACGTGCGGCTTTTTTAATAAAGGTCAAGGCTTGGTCTGTGCTTCTGTTCTGTGTGATTTGTTTAGAGGGGAGGACTAATTTATGCTTGGATGATTTCTTTAAGGGAAATAATAGCTGGACTGGATGTCATGGTTGCTAGACTCTTGGGTAGTTCCAATCATTGGGAGTGGCTTGAGAATAGTCCTCTCAATGCCACTTAGACCATTTCATGGTATCTCTTACCCCACCAAACCAGAAACCTCCAGGAATGAAGTCTTTAAAGTTGTACTTAAATCCTCTTTTTAAAAAAAAGTTCTGATATGGGAAGTTTGAACACCTACTTCTACAAAAACCCTTAGTAAATCTCAGATTTCAGTTTTTGTTGGATTTATAGTTCAGGTTGGTACGTTAAAGTATGAGTTGCTAATGCTGGTTTGAACAAGTTTTTGAGGCTCTTAAATGCTGAGAGAACTAGTGTGGGTCCCCTTTAGACTTCTTGATGTATTTCCTTTGTGTTGCCTCTTGCCCCAGATTTAGCCGTTGTCTCATTAGCTGGTGTGGTGACAACACATGTCTACAGAGGGGTTTTCATGGTCACTTAACGTAAAGACAGATCTGCCACTGGAGAGATGGTCATTTATGGACAGTTGCTGGTCTTGAAGAGTTACTTAGTTCCCAGCACCCCCCTGGGAACTTAGAACTTAAGCATGACCTGAGTTAGAAGCCGTAGCACCGGTAATGTTCTGTAGCACCGGTTGTGCAAGCAGGAGGGCATGTGTAACTAGTGGAGAAAGATGCCGTAGGCTTATGGCCAGCCAGCATAGCTAAAACAGGCTCCACATTAGCAAGTGGTCCTGTCTCCTATGCTGGGCAACAGCAGGATAATACTCAGTATTGAAAGTGCACACAAGATAATTAAATGAGAATCGAATAGCCTTGGCCTCCCCTTGACATTAGTGGGTTGTACTGCACCAAAGTGCTGTGTAGTCCTATGGCGTTGGCATTAGTGTCTTCACACAGCACTTTGTAATGGGTTAAATGATCATTGTTCATTGATCTACAGGATAGTTTTTAAAAAGATGGACACTCAAAGTTCATAAACACAAGAAAGGAAATCCTCAGTTTGCTTACTGTCCAGGACCCATTTTTCCATGTTAAGTTGAGCAATGTGACTGAACACAGGCTTTTTAAAAATTTATTTTTAATGATAAGTTGGTTGGGGCAGGAGTAGTATGTACATGTACGTTTTCTGGTCTCAGAGGCCAGAAGCATTGGAGTTACAAGGTGGGTGCTGGAAAATGAACCAGGGCTATTGCACAGAAACCCTGTCTCAAACCACCACCCAAAAAGAAACTGAGCAGTACCAACTCTTAGTGGATCCTGTCAAATGGGTTAACAGCTTTGAGAAAGTTACTATATTAAAACAGTTTACAAGCAAGATTCGCTTTGCCGCCGGGCGGTGGTGGCGCACGCCTTTAATCCCAGCACTCGGGAGGCAGAGGCAGGCGGATCTCTGTGAGTTCGAGACCAGCCTGGTCTACAGAGCTAGTTCCAGGACAGGCTCCAAAGCCACAGAGAAACCCTGTCTCAAAAAAAAAAAAAAAAAAAAAAAAGATTCGCTTTGCCAATTTTAGGATTTATTATGTATACAATATTCCTCCTGCATGTACACCTCTATGCCAGAAGGGGGCACCAGACCTCATTACAGATGGTTATGAGCCATTATGTGGTTGCTGGGAATTGAACTTAGGACCTCTGGAAGAACAGCAAGTGTTCTTAACCTCTGAGCCATCTCTCCAGCCCTGGCTTCACCTTTTCTAAATTACAAGTGTTTATACTTCAAAACATCTTTTTGAGACAGGGTCACTATTGCTCTGCCTCCGACTTGCTGGGATTAAAGGCGTGTGCCATCATGCCCCTGGCTCTGGAAATAAATAAATACCCTCTTTTTTCAGTACTTAGAATATTAATATTGGATTTTTACCCTTATAAACAGAATAATTAAAAATTGAAAGCATAGTATGTATGTAAATTTTCAGTTCTTTTCCACACAGAACTCAGATAACTGTTGAAATGCATGTTAGTGTCTTGGTATGGCCATAATTTAAATACTTCTTTTAGAAAATTCAAGCTAGTTGCAGTTTTCTTTTAAAATCTGAATATTCATACATACTTAACTCTCACTTGAAATATCATATGTAAGATATTGTGGTATAAATATAGTACCAACGCTATCCAAGTCACCCAAGTGGATTTTTAACTGCTGTTTCAGTTTGGCGGGGGTGGAGAAGTGGGGATGGGAAATCAAGTTTTTATTGAATCCAGTTCTGCCTGTGACAAAGCGGTCTTGACAGGCCCTAAGAGGACATGTGAATGCAGTCAGTGGTTTTCTTTTCAAAGTCTACTATTTCTCCTTCCGTTGATTTGCTTATAAATTCCATCAGAAGGTTGAGGGGGTCTTTTACCCTTGAAAGCAGAAAAGTCTCCATCTGCTTAAGCAAATCAAGGTTGTGTTCAGCAGCTAAATATTAATAACATGCTGCTTTCAGCCTACTGATTAGCTTGATGGCGACCTGCAAGAGCAGCTGTGCTTTCCAACTGAAGTCTGTCACAGTCTGTGGGTTAAGATGTCCTGAATGTTAGTTTTTCTCTTGCGTGCATTCCTTGGTCCCTATTTTGTGATTGGCGTCATCACTGCCTCATCTTAGCTTGTGAAAGCAGTTGTGTGTCTCTGTCTCTGCAGCTCTAAAATACAGTGTGAGTATGTAGACCCGGACCCGCTATCACCGGGTTTGCTACCAGTTTACAGGGATGCGCTTGGATGCTCTGTTTCTTTGGTACTTATTTGAAAAATATATGCCCTTTTAAAAAGTATAAATAGTTTTTAATAACTTAATTTTAATTCTGTAAATCTCTAGCTTTTTTTTCTGTTTTTTTTTTTTTTGAGGGGGAAGGGCTATTTTGTTTTGTTGAGACAATGTCTCACTATATAGCCCTGGCTATTCCCAAACTCAATATGTAGATCAGGCTGGCCTCAAACTCACAGAGATCATCCTGCATCTGCCCCCTAAGCACTGGGATTAAAGGTGTGCACCACCATGCCTGGCTAATTTTGAAAAAAAATCCCAAATCATTTCATGAATCTAGTTCTGTGTGTCTAAATGTAGGGGACTTTAAGTATCGGTTCTCTTTAAACAATGAAAATTCAGTGTAGTAAGTGTTTGTTTTGTAAGTCAGGAATAGAAAAGTTCACATTTTCTTGAGTTTTTAATTCTTATTTGGTTTGGGCTGCTGGAAGAAGTTACCACATACTAGTTAGTTTAAACAACAAACATTTGCTTCTCGAAGTTTGAGGCTATGAAGTCCAGGGTGGTAGCAGATTCAGCATCTAGGAACGCTTTCTTCCTGGCTGGGTAATGGCGGTCTTTTTTCCTTCTCTGTAGTCAGAGGCTCATCCATTCTCTGTGACCCAGATTCTCTTCATAGCCCCAGATCCTGACCATCCCTTTGGAAGTCTATTGAACGCACACAAATTGAGGACACATAGGTACCTCAAACCTGTGATGCTTCCCGAGTTAAGATTTACAATATGATGCGGGGCTGTGGTGGCTCATGCACTTATTCCCAGCACTCAGGAGGCAGAGGTAGTTAGTTCTCTGAGTTCAAGGCCAGCCTGGTCTACAAAGAGAGTGTCTGGACAGCCAGAACTGTTAAGAAAAACAAGAAGAGCCGGGCTGTGGTGGCGCGCGCCTTTAATCCCAGCACTCGGGAGGCAGAGGCAGGCGGATCTCTGTGAGTTCGAGACCAGCCTGGTCTACAAGAGCTAGTTCCAG
>NC_022022.1:26235647-26247281 GCF_000317375.1 Microtus ochrogaster | reverse complement strand
AAAACTGCTTCTGGTCTTCCCAAATCTCAGCTGCCAATCATAGCAGGCTCTCTTGTGTTATTCTGGTGAGCATACAATGGTTCCCACTTTGTAAACTTGCCTTGGTGCTCTCAACTGACACCTAATAACTGCTAAGTGCTGTTGGGTAAATATTAGTACAGTAGCTGGTAGACCATGTTAAATGTAGTGTGCCGCTCTCGTTCACTCTCGCTCACACACACACATGCAGGAATGAAGGGAAAGCCCTGCTATGTAACTAAGGAATTTAATGGACAGGTAAACTAGGCTTTCCTAAGGAATTGATATGTAAGTTCATGGTAAGAATAAGTAGTTACTAGCTGTGAGCAGAACATCCAGACAAAGGAACTGACCTAGGCCAAATACCGGGAATCTAACAGCTTGCATAGAGATATAGTTAATTCAGTGCAATGCTATTCTTTCTGTGTTTACAGCCCCATGCCTGAAATGTGTGAACATTCCCAGTTACTAAGAAGAAACATGCCCATCGCCATGCAGAGTTTAGTAAAGGGCCACATCTGCAATGCTTTTTCCATCCCAAAGGAGATCAATGAGAGAAAACCCCTTGCTATACTGCTTATTTTAGCGAGGACAAAAACTCCCCTTTGCATTAGGGAATATTTAAATTACAAAAAGCCCTGGGTCATTTCCACAGTGGCCTCCTACACTGTGAAGGAGGGAAAGGATCAAATGTATTGACTGAATTCCCCTGCCGCTCTTCCCACTTCTGTATTCCTTGGCCCACGCCAACAGCCTGAGGGCTCAGCTCTCTCTGCTCTTTTAGGCTTGGAAGTAGGCTTACAGCATGACAGGCCCAAAGAACAAATGGACTTGAAGAGAATTCAGATATTTACTGCATTGCCGTGTTAGTCACGCAAAGACTGTCGGGTACATGGTGTCTCTCATACGTTTCAACTCTTCCATTGTAGAGTGAGAGTAGCCATAGACAATGCACAAATGAATGAGCATTGCTGTGTCCCAATAAATCTTTATTAGCAAATGCGTGTAAGTATGGCCCACAAGTCACAGTTTGTGGGCTCTGTGACTCTGTGATCTTACTTCTAGTCATAGCTACTGACTGTAACTGCATGAATGATTTCAACAGTCATTGCCTTGTTAGATCTCATCAGTTGGGACAGTAGAAATGAAAGGGCATCTTGCTTTCAGCCTTCTTAGCTTTTCAGGAGTCTTTGGAGTACACATCACCAAAACAGGAGTGCAGTGCAATGACCAGGCTTGCGTACTCCTCACAACATTTTTGAAAAGTGTTTAGACCCTGGCAGATGAATAGATTGTCATCTAAAACTGTGAGCCGGGTGGTGGTGGCGCACACCTTTAATCAATCCCAGGATTTGGGAGGCAGAGGCAGGTGGGTCTCTATGAGTTCGAGGTCAGCCTGGTCTACAGAGCGAGTTCCAGGACAGGCTCCAAAGCAACAGAGAGAAACCCTATCTCGAAAAACGAAAACAAAAAATTCTAAATGATTGTGGGTTAACAACGTAGACAAAAATCTCCTTAGCAGAGATTTCATGCCGTTGAGGACTGACAATGAATGAAAAGGGGGGATAAATAAAATACACAGTTCAGCTCGCAAATGCTGTGGAGAAAAATGAAGCAGGTAAAGAACATGGAACAAAAGGTGCAAGCATGGAGTTGCTGTCGAAGTGGGTCCGCCTGGGAAAGACACATGCAATGTGCTGGGCACGAGGAAGGAGCCACAGTTCTAGCAGAGAACAAAATGGTGCCACATGGCTGAACTGGAGGCAGAGAGCGGCAAAAATGAGGTCACAGAATTCATAGGTGCTGGATTGTATTGGTCCTTAGGATTCCCTGTTAGGACCTACATGGCATTTAGTCCCAGTCAAGAAAGCCTCTACTCTAGTTCGCATGCTTTAGAGGTTTTAGTTTTCTCCTGGACCTACCTCATCCTGTAATCAGAGTCCAGGACACACCAGGTTGCTGTGTGTTCCCTGTCTAGACATGACCCCAGAAACTCCTGCCCTGGTCTCCCCAAACCCATTCATGGTGTATCCTTCTTCTCTGGGGTGTTGTTGATGTCCTCACCTGAAGCCTGCCTGTGGGTGTTTGAAGGAGGTTGGAAGGCATTCGGGTGTGTGCTAAACTATCCACACATCTGCAAATGAAGACCTTCGAGGTAGAAACAACCAGAGGTCTGGGAAAGTCAGGGCTACACAGGGAACAAGCTATATCTGTAACACCATGTTTGTTTTTTCTTTTTTTTTTTTTTTTGGTTTTTCAAGACAGGGTTTCTCTGTGGCTTTGGAGCCTGTCCTGGAACTAGCTCTGTAGACCAGGCTGGTCTCGAACTCACAGAGATCCGCCTGCCTCTGCCTCCCGAGTGCTGGAATTAAAGGCGTGCGCCACCACCGCCCGGCTTGTAACACCATGTTTGGACAGTGAAAGCTAAAGAGTTCTGGAAGTCTAATGTCAGACCCACCTTCAACACCTATGTCCAAGTGGTAGGCTGGAACTTGTCTCTGTGAACCGTTCATTGGCATGATTTATATGACTTATGTAAGCATTTGACAGAAGGTGTTGCCCCGTATTTCCTTGCTCTGAGTCCTGCAGATGTCAAGGCAGGCCTGGGTTCTGGCTCCCGAGCAGATGGGAAGCCACCAGCGCCGCATTGCCTGGAAGCAGCTGCTCTGGTCCTAGATGCAGAATTATTCATGCACTACCCTCAAACTGTGCGTCTCCAGTCAATTCACCACGGACCATCAGATGACTCTGTGGTTTCCTTTCTTCTGGAAAATGGAAGGAAAGTGGAACGGTCTTGAAAGAGGCGATGGGAAGAAAAATTAACAACGCCATCTTTTTAGGGGAAACCAGTTTTCAGAGATGCTTTGTGGAATTTGAAAATCTAGAGATTGCTTTCTTTGAAACTGATAATTCTCCAGGGCCCCTTGGGCTATCTTAAGATAACCTGGCAAAGAAAGTAGGTAACCCAGCTGAAGGACTCAGGACTCAGCTAGAATGGAGACAGTGTCTACTCGAAGCTCGAAGGCCTGGAAGAAAGTGTTGGCTCCACCACTGTTTCTGTCTGCTTGGGTAAGACCCTCATCCTGGCTGTGTGGGGTAGTGATTCCCAGAATCCTATTTGTGCAGCCCCTGATAAATTTTATGGACTTGGTGGTGAATTGGGCGTCTGCTGTGTTCCAAGCACTGTAAGGGGCTCCAAGCCTTGACACAGAAGCAGCAGAACCCCCTGGGGGTTCAGGTCTAGCTCCTGACAGATTAGCTTAGCCAGTGGGTCCAGCTAGGATGGCACCTGTGACACATTAGGGACATGTGCCGGACACTGATAGAATGTATAGTCAGTCCTGCCAGCCAAATTGTCCTGAGTCCACGGATTTCCAACACCCAGTGAGCTTCCTATGGACGCCGTTTATTATCCAGGCCTTGGTAGACGCTGTGTAAATAAAGGCACACAAAGAATTTTCAGAATGGTTTTAATAAATACTTAAATTTCTAAGAATGCAACCACCATTTTAAACTGGAGGAGATTATTTTTTTTTTCCTAAACATTAATCTGGAGAAATCCAACATGTGGGGAAAAGGTAATAGTCAACAAAACTTTGATCTGTTGCCAGGTAATCTGAGATTCCCAAATGTCAACAAATAAATAAAAATGTAAATGTGTGGGTAAACTTGCTCATTTGCATTTTTAAAAAATTCTTCGGTGCTAGATATTGTTTGCCCAGAATCTGATTAATGATAAGTTTGTTTGTAACAGAAATACAAATGTCTACCATGTTTCACCAAGAGCATCATAACCTGAGTTTTTTGCTTTTCTACAAGTTTGTGAACCTCTACTGTTGGCGATTGGAAAACATCAAAGGGTTTTAGCCAATTAAGATTTAGAAAGGTCTTTTGATGACTGAAGTGCTCGCTTTCACTCAATTCAGCATTGTTGACTGTGAAGTGTGTGTGTGTGTGTGCGCGCACGCTAGGCACTGTGTTAGCACCGCTGCGGGGCGGGGGAGTTTCAGAAGTAGGCAAAGCCTCCCTTCTCTCCTAGGACCTGGGTCTCCACGGTACTCTGCTTCCATGCACTCAGTTACAGGACATGGTGCAGTGGGTAGAGCACAGGCTCCCTTTGCTCGTTCATATGGCTTTGAGAAGTCACTTCAATTCTGTGTTTTATGAGAATCCTAAATGAAAAAAAAATTTCCAATTGTCATAGGAATAGCTGCCATCAGTTGGTAGTTCACATATGTAACTTCTGGTTTCCTAGTTCCTTTGCCATCTCTCCTGAAAACCCTAAACTCAGAACACACCTGCCATCAACACGTGTGAGTACGAGCCCATGCGCTGCCTTAAGGACTGTTTATATTTCTAGTTTTATAAATACTAGTGGTGGGGAGGGGGCTGAGTCTCTGCTAGAGAAGGGCAGAGCAGGTGAGGCTGGTGAGTCATCGGTTCAAAGCTCGGCACCACCTGTTCATAGAGACATGGGCAACAGAAAAGATGGACGTTCGTGCATGAACGTGCCCGTTGAAATACAAACAACCGGCCCAGCGGTTGTAAGCACTCGCGCACTGCCTAACAAGTGTCTGTAACTCCAGTTTCAGGGGATCTGAGCCCCATTTCCAGCCTCCATAGAGCATGTATACCTATAGACAAAATGCTCAGAAAATGGAAATGAATAAAATCTTTAAAAACAGACATTAGGCCGGGCAATGGTGGCGCAAGCCTTTAATCCCAGCACTCGGGAGGCAGAGGCAGGTGGATCTCTGTGAGTTCGAGACCAGCCTGGTCTACAGAGCTAGTTCCAGGACAGGCTCCAAAACCACAGAGAAACCCTGTCTCGAAAAACCAAAAATAAATAAATAAATAAATAAATAAATAAATAAAATAAATAAAAATAAAAAAAATAAAAAAATAAAAACAGACATCAGGGTTCAAGTTCAGGAGGACCACCACCTGAACTTCCCTTTTCCATTTCATAAATGGGAGTTTGACTATGTAGTCCGCAGTTTCACACTTGGGAGACTGACTTTAGGAAATCCCTTAAGAGATGGTTGAACAAGATATATCTATATCCTCCCATCTAAGGCTCAGGGAAGAAGGGATGGAAAGAAAAAGGAAGGAGGGAAGCAAGCAAGCAAAAAGAAAGAAAAGGAAGGAAGGAGAGGGAGGGAGGGAGAGAGAGAGGCAGACAGACAGACAGACAGAAGAGAAGGAGGGGGTTGTGAAAAGCTATCTGTGTGGCACAAGAGCCGTTACCATCATGATTCCACAGCAGGTGAGTGGCCTTCCCTAGGCCTGCACAAGACAGGGTGGCCACTAATCCTAGAAGGACTATGGAGGCCTACCCCTCCCTGCTGAACTGTTGGGGGATTCTGGAGGAGGAAGAGTCATTGCCTTTAGCTATGCATTCATAGGTGGGCCCACCAGCATCCATGGACAGTTTCAAACCCCTAGTCCATAGAAGCCCTGGTGAAACTCCGTGGTCACTACACCAAACAGATGACACGGATATAAAGAGGGGACTTGTAGGGAAGAGGGGGGGCTAACTGGTGTGAGGGAGAGAGGGAGGCTCGAAGGCGGGAGAAAACTGAATGTAGTCAGACGTGTGAAATTGTTAAAGACCAAATTAATATGTATCATAATTAAAAGAAATCAGACTCCAAGCTGGGCGCTGAGTGCTTTAACCCAAGCACTCAGGAGGCAGAGGTAGGCAGATCTCTGAGTTCAAGGCCAGCCTGGTCTACAGCAGGAATTCCAGGACAGCCAGGGCTACAAAGAGAAACCCTGACTTGAAAAACCAAAAAAAAAAAAAAAAAAAAAACCCTAAAATTAAAAAAAAAAAAAAAATCAGACTCCTGGGCTAAAGTAAATCAATCAGAATCTCCTGACATTCTCCTCAGGCTGGACCTTGGGCTATCCTTCCACAAAGACGGGAGTACGCATAGTTGTTTGGTGGAGATTTTCATCGTTTTTAGGTGATTCTGAAGACGGTTCTTACCCTCTCTCCGTCTCTGTCCTCTGACCTATAGCTGTGGGGGAGATAATGAGGATTTCGGTGAAGCGGCTTTTGCTGACCAAACCTGAGCTTCTGTGGTCGGGAGTTCTCTCTGTCATGATTAAAGGAACGTCGCCATGTTGGAAATAAGCGAAAAGTCAACTGGTACCATCCAAATTCTGTGTCTTTGTGAGGGACTGTGGAAACACACACACACACACACACACACACACACACGCACACGGAGTTGAAGTGCCAAGCTGTATTTGATTAGTTCTGGGCAGAAGCACATTATGGCATCTAAAAGCCACGACTGGAGACATCTATTCTGATGGGCCTAATGTTCTGCGGGTTTCCTTTCAACTGAACTTGAGGGAAAGTACTTTGATATAATGTACATATGGAAATATTTTACGGCATTCTTAAAAAGCTAGATATTTCATTTAATATATATATAAAACATACTTTTTCTTCTCAGTGTGCCTGAGTACAGGCAAATCAATGCCTTAAAGGGGCCTTCGTCATTTCAGCCAGCGTAGTTTTGTTTTGTTTTGTTTCCCTCTGTTGCTAAATAGACTGCAGTGTATCTGGAAGGACCCGCTGACAGCCCTGGAGACAGGGTCTCTGCTCAAGGCTCCTGGCCATCAGCAGCGTCAGCAGCTGCTCAGATGCACCCAAATTCTTACCTCTGGGGAGATCATTTCTGGAGGCGAGAAGGCGCTTTGATTTCCCGGCATCCAGGAAAGGTGCTGATGAGAGCAGCTGTGATCGTGGCCTCCCCTTTGCAGGGACTTCCTTGTGCTGAGGACGTTGCCATATTTCACATGTGCAGTGAAATTGCAATCTGGGTTTTAGTTCCAATTCTTTGAAAAGATTAAAGACTGTTCATTTTAGATGCTCTTTCTAACCTTGGGGTAAAGTACACCTTGGAAAGATAGTGCTCAATCAAAAGAATCCATTACTGCTGGTCGTGTTGAAAATAAAATTAAAAAAAAAGAATAGAGTGGGTACGGATGATAGGAGATGTCCTTCCCCGTTCAGGTTTGTATCGTGTGTTTTAGTGACTTTTAAAAACACTTATTGTGTGTCTGTGTATGTCTGTGTCTGCGTACAAGTCTGTGAGTACACACATGCCACAGCATACCCATGGTTGTCAGAAGACAACTTGTAGCAGTGGGCTCTCTGCTTCCACCTTGTGGGTTCCTAAATATTAATTAAAAGATTATTGTATTAAAAGATTAATAAAATTAGTCTTTGTGAAAATATTCAGTTGGCCAAAATTCGCCAAGCCCATTTTTAACATTTCATAAGTATATATGATTTTCAAGGCAGCTAGATAGAATAAAAAAAAAACCCTGGGTTTGATATTTTATTCATCTGAAAATGATGCTTTCAGGAGATTTTTCTTTCATCTTTAAAGGAGTAAACCATTTGCATTTTAAAGACAGGCTTAAATGCCCCAGGAAGCAGCCTTTTCTATTTATGTTATATTTAATTGCATTTATTTGATCACAGAATCGAGGCAAGTTTTTTAAAAATAAGTTTGCCTTTTTACTATGCTTGTGAATATAGCTGATGAATCTCAAGGTCTCAAAAAATAAGGCCAGAGTTGAACTGTGCGTGACCAAGTCCTCGAAAAGAGAAAGCCTGCCCCACTGTGGCCACAGAGGAGAATTACAAGTGGGAAGTTCAAACAGTTGTTTGAATTACACCAGCTTTGCAGGAAAGACAAGTATATAGTTATTTTTCTACCAAAACCCCCACTTGTTTGTGTTTATGTGAGCACATATTTAAATCTAAACTCTGAAGTCTATGTATCAATACATTCTTCTCTCCCTCCAAGCAGCCAAGTAAGATTTGAAAACACAGAAACTCAGCCTTGTACTTGGGCTTTCTCTATTGAACACCTAAGAATGTGGATGTCCATGAGGCACAAGGGACAGTCTCAGCCGCTTTTGGCCACCTCAGCGTCAGCATTTTGATCATCCCTATAGGTTAGAAATCAAGCCGGGTGGTGGTGGCACACCCCTTTAATTCCAGCACTGGAGGGAGAGGCAGAGGCTGGCTGATCTCTGTGAGTTCAAGGCCAAGGGAGTTCCAGGTCCCTGTCTCCAAAAACAAACAAACAAACAAACAAACAAAAAATCGTGCTTCTGAAGAGTAAAGTTAACATCTGCTCCAGGGAATGACTGGATGGCTTAGATGGATAAAATAGCACAGTTCCATGCTCGGTGGTTGCCCTAATAGCTCTGATTTTTCTGCTCTTTCTTTTTCTAAGCTGGGTGTGTGTGGTAGCACTTGTGTGAAGTCTCAGCTACTCGGGAGGGTAAGGCAGAGGGGTCAAAGTTCAAGGCCAGTCTTGGCAACTGTCCTTACTGAAAGACCCCCAAGGTGGGCTGCCTTTCAGTCTGGAGAGACCCTCCCAAGGAACAACGAGTCCACTCATGCGGATGCAAACAGCAAGAGGTTTATTGGGTGGGCACAGGTACCTGTGGGCAGCAAATCCTTTCGGAGGACTTGCGCGCTTTCAGGTTGGGGCAGTGGGTTTTTATGGGGTAGGGCAGCAAAAGCGCGGGAACAGAAGCGAGAGGCGTAGTTACAGGGTTTTCATTGGTCAGTTTGAATGTGGCCGAGCTCAGAGCGGGGCAAAGCCCCTAGTTTCCGAGAATTCAGCCGTGGGCTGCCTTGGCTCTTATCTAGGGCCGACAGGGTGCCTTTCTCATCCCCCAACGCCCGGCCACATTCTTGGTATTCCCCCGGTCCTCCCCCTGGCCCAAGCCACAGGGGTCCCTATCTCGTTTTGGCAGCTTCTAAAACTGTCCTTTGTTTAAACCCTGGATATTTAGTACAAGCCTTGCAAAATGGCATTACAGGTGCTAAGTTGTTTAACAAACTTGGCGGGGGGGTCTTTCAATAGGAAAGAGGGCAGCAGAAGCAGATTACAGAAGCAAATGCGTGGTTAGTGGTCAGTTGGAATGGGGCAAGGGGCATAGGTGGTTTTTCCTTTCCCAGCACAGATGTATGGCAACAGATTTCCTGTTAATTGATGTCCTGTCTTATCCTATTCTATGGATATAGATAGCCTGCTTTACAGCCAGGGACCCTGACCGCACTCTGTACTTACATTTGTTCGTCAAAAAGCCTTGTGAAATGACATTACCGCAGCTAAGCTGGGATCTTTCACTTACCTTGTCTTTATCTCATCTCAAAAATTAATTGGATTGGGAGGGCTTGGGTTGGCTCGGTGGATGAGAGAGTCCTGCTCTTCCAGAGGACTTGGGCGTCATTCTCGGCACCCACGCCACAGCTCACAACCGTTCTAACTCCCATTCCACGGGATCCAAGGGACACACATAAAGACAGGCAAAGGACACATACACACATAAAACAGTATTTAAAAAAACTTAGAGATAACCCAGTGGGTAAAGACACACAGCACATATGTACATGCTTGCTCACACAGATAAATGTAAAATCAAAACTAAGAAGAATTTTTATTTTTTTATTTTTGGTTTTTTTTTTATTAATTTATTATGTATACAATATTCTGTCTGTCTGTATGCCTGCAGGCCAGAAGAGGGCACCAGACCCCATTACAGATGGTTGTGAGCCACCATGTGGTTGCTGGGAATTGAACTCAGGACCTTTGGAAGAGCAGGCAATGCTCTTAACCTCTGAGCCATCTCTCCAGCCCTATTTTTGGTTTTTCGAGACAGGGTTTCTCTGTGGCTTTGGAGCCTGTCCTGGAACTAGCTCTTGTAGACCAGGCTGGTCTCGAACTCACAGAGATCCACCTGCCTCTGCCTCCCGAGTGCTGGGATTAAAGGCGTGCGCCACCATCGCCCGACAAAACTAAGAAGAATTTTTAAAGGGCTGGGGATGTAATCTCAGTGTTAGGGCCCTTCTCTAGTGTGTGGATAGCCTTCCCTGGCCATGTTCAATTCTCAGGACTGCAAAATAAAAATATATTTTTCCAAGATAAATTTCCTCTTCTGGGCTGTGCCCCACATTCGGCCTTTGCCCTGGCACTGTGCAGTTACTTAACCCCTTCCTTCCCTCTTTCAGGCATCTGTAGTCTTTTCATTTTTTTCTGTGATCATCCTTGAATTTATAGAAACATATCCAAGGCTTTCAACCTTAAACATCCCTCTCTGCTACCACTTCCGCTCTCTTTATTTATATGTACATACACACATTATACACAACACACACAGCATATATCTGTCTCCAGGTGTCATGAGTGAAGTCCATTATTATTTCACTGCATTTTTGCTTGTCTGTTTTTGAGGCAGGTCTTACTTTGTAGCTCAGGCTGGCTTTGAACTTTTCATGACCCTGTCTTAGTCTTGTGAGTGCTGGGATTACAGGCATAGGCCAACCACATCTATCTCACTATCATCATTTTTCCCCCTTTTTGTGAGACAGAGTTTCTCTGTGTGTAGCCCAGGCTGTCCTAAAACACTGTAGACCAGGCTGGCCTACACTGTAGACTCAGGGATCTTCCTGTCTCTGCCTCTCAAGTGCTGGGATTAAAGGCATGTGCTCACTATCATTATTTTCAATGTTCCCATCTATCTTTTCCCATGCTGCAGTCTGGCTTCTGTCGCCGTGCTACTGCCACTAACAGATGAATTTACCAAATATTTATGCACACAGGGTGCCTATGAAGGATTCAAATCTGTTGGTTTTTTTTTTTTTGTTTTTTTTTTGTTTTTAGAGACAGGGTTTTTCTGTGGTTTTGGATCCTGGAACTAGCTCTTGTAGACCAGGCTGTCAAATCTGTTTTCTAACTATTCTAATACTGTGTAGTTGGCATGCTCAATGACAGGTGGTCACCAAGAGCTTTTGTCAAATGCAGTGGCTTCTTTCTGTTTCACTTTACCTGACGTGTGGAAACTCTCTTCTGCCCCTTCTGCATGTCCGCACCTTTGGTCACCTGTACTTTGTAGAGTCTTCCTCCTCCTCATGTGGGCGAGTCCCTCGGCGTCTATTGCTCTTTGCCTTCTCTTTTTAACTTTAGTCTGCGAACTTCCTATAATAATACTCCACATTGGGTGGATGTATGTGGGCATTCTTTTTTTCCGGGAAAAGAGTTTTTTTTTTTTGTTGTTGTCGTTGTTTTTTACAAGCTTCACAAGGATGTCTATGGCGCTTCAAAAGAATCAAAACAAACTACCCTTCCAAAAAAAAGCCAATGTGGTGGTGCACATCTTTAATCCTAGCAGGTGGCAGGCAGAGGCAGGAAGATTCCTGAGTTCAAGGCCAGCCTGGTTTACAGAGTTCCAGGACAGTCAGGGCTACATAGAGAAACTCTGTCTCAAAAAGCCAAACAACCAAACAAAACATAAAAATAATTTAAAAAATACAATAAATGAAAACAAAAAAGTCACACGCCTATGCATCAATTCTATGTGGATTTCTTCCTGTGCTAGTACAACTGCTACTTTGACTGGCCAAAAACTCATGATTCTCCTGCTTCAGCCTCCTGAGTGCTAAGAGTATAGGCTAATGCCACTGCACATGGCTGCAAAACAGTTTGTTGAGGGCCAGAGTCATGTACTGGTTATCTTGGAGCCATCAGCACACACACACACACACACACACACACACACACACACACACACACAGAG
>NC_022022.1:26225730-26235199 GCF_000317375.1 Microtus ochrogaster | reverse complement strand
GAATAAAAAGCCAGAGTCGTTGATTGAACAGTGTTGTAATTATAGTTTCTGTCTGATTATTCGAGTTTGAGCAGCCAGGAAATGAGCCAGCATCCTGCATCTACACCTAGGAGAGAGTTTGTCTCCAATACTTCCCCCCAAATGTGTGTGGAATGCATGGAGGAATAAATGACAAATAGCACAGCACCCAACCCCAGTGACCCCAGCTCTGGAGGGATGGGGAAAAAAGTGTATCAGATCAGGCCAGTGTCTTGAGAGCATGCTCGCAGTTTCCACAAAGCAAGTACCAAAATCTGACAAGAAGATGTAAGATACAAAGTAAAGACAGAGACCAATGCCTACAAAGCACTCTTGTGTTCCTATCCAGTTACTTACTTCACTCTAGCTTGGTGGTCATTATGAAATTTGTTCAGCTTCTTGGAAACAGAAATATGGGGGGACCCAGAGGCAGGAGATGTTGTCTCTGGGCTAGTGATGGCAGAGATACAGAGCACGGGACAAACCGTGGCACATGGAGGAAGCCCAATCATTAGCTGATACACCGAAGGGCCCGAAGCTGTAGAAGAGGCTCGCTGACCGGTCCATTCAACACACAGGCCTACTCTGTGCCCACCTGTGGAAAGTCTTGAGAATTCATTACGAAAGCAGACATTGTCCCTGAACTTAGAGGACTGTGTTTTTGTTCAGGATAAATGTCCACCCTCACTTGGTTATAAGCAGAACTCTACCCTATTATATGATACTGTATCATGCTACAGCCCACCTGTTCCTGACAGACATGGTGTTTACTCTCCAGTACATGTGCTAATGGTAAGACCGAAAAGAAACTGCTGTGTTACAACAGGTAGCTACCCAAAAATTTTAATCCAAAAATCAACACATAAATCACAAACAAACTAGGCAATACGTGCGATTTTGGAAAAAGCATAATCTATAATTTCATCATGCACACATTTGTTTTTTTTTTGGAGCCTGTCCTGGAACTAGTTCTTGTAGACCAGGCTGGTCTTGAACTCACAGAGATCTGCCTGCCTCTGCCTCCCGAGTGCTGGGATTAAAGGCGTGCGCCACCACCGCCCAGCTTCACACATTTGTTTTTATGTTCCGTGAGAGCAGTGGCTCTCAACCTTCCTAATGCTCTGACCCTTTAATACAGTTCCTCGTGTTGTGCTGACCCCCAACCGTAACATTATTTTCATTGCTACTGTATAACTTTAATTTTGCTACTGTTATGAATCATAGTGTAAATATTTGATATGCAGGACATCTGATATGTGACCCTGTAGGAGGGTCGAGACCCTCAGGTTGAGAACCATTGCTTTAGACTTTTTTTTTTTTTTTCAGTGCACAGTGCCTGGAAAATTCACACAACCAATGAGTCAGTTCTCCACCCTTCCCCATTGTTATTTCAACCCTGTGGTGAGATCTCTAGATTCCAGGAAAAATGAACTTCTATGGCATCAAATGTAGAGGTTCTATAGTAATACTGTGTTGACACTTTACAATACATTTAATCTATCCATTTTTCATATTCTTTTTTTATATTTATTTATTTATTTATTTATTTATTTATTTATTATGTATACAATATTTTGTCTGTGTGCATGTCTGCAGGCCAGAAGAGGGCACCAGACCTCTTTACAGATGGTTGTGAGCCACCATGTGGTTGCCGGTAATTGAACTCAGGACCTTTGGAAGAGCAGGCAATGCTCTTAAACACTGAGCCATCTCTCCAGCCCTCATATTCTTTTAAAAAGTTGGGCTGGCCGGGAGATGGTGGCGCACGCCTTTATCCCAGCACTCGGGAGGCAGAGGCAGGCGGATCTCTGTGAGTTCGAGACCAGCCTGGTCTACAGAGCTAGTTCCTGGACAGGCTCCAAAGCCACAGAGAAACCCTGTCTCGAAAAACCAAAAGAAAAAAAAATTGGGCTGACTAGGCTTTTCCTTTCAAAAATATGTTTTTAGATTTATTTTATTTGTGTGTTTGAGTGTTTTGCCTGTATGTCTGTGCACTACATGCATACCTGGTGCCTAAGGAAGCCTCCATGTGGGTGTTGGGAATCGAACCTGGGTTCTTTGCAAGAGCAAGTGTTCTTAACCACTCTTAGCCAACTCTCCAGCCCAATCCACTCATCTTCCTTCTTTCTTTCCTTCCTTCCTTCCTTCCTTCCTTCCTTCCTTCCTTCCTTCCTTCCTTCCTTCCTTCCTTCCTTCCTTTCCCTCTTCCCCTTCCTTCCTCCCCCTTTTGTTTTTTGAGGCAGGTTTCCCTGTGTAGTCCTGGATGTCCTGGAACCTGCTCTTGTAGACCAGGCTGGCCTTGAACTCACAGAGATCCACCGCCTGTGCCTCCCAAGTGCTGGGGTTGAAAGGCGTTCGCTAGCACCGCCCAGCCAATCCATTCATTTTCAATGAAGAATTATTAAAGTTTTAGAAATAAAGAGCAAATGGAGGCGGGCGTTGGTGGCGCACGCCTTTAATCCTAGCACTCGGGAGGCAGAGGCAGGCGGATCTTTGTGAGTTCGAGACCAGCCTGGTCTACAGAGCTTAGTTCCAGGACAGGCTCCAAAGCCACAGAGAAACCCTGTCTCGTAAAACCAAAAAAAAAAACCAAAAAAAAAAAAACCAAAAAAAAAAAACAAAAAAAAAAACCCCAAAAACAAAAGCAAATGGAAGTTTATTTCCTAGCTTAAAAAAAATAATGTCTCTTAGAACTAAGGATGCTTCTTGTGGCCCACACTAAAAAGCTTTGCAGAGGGCTGGCGTTTTAACTCAGTCTAGCATATACAAACACTAGATTTGAGCCCAGCACCTAATAAAAAAGTTGAAGAAAGCAAAAATAATTCTGCAGTGAAAAGAATCTGGACGATGTGACTCCAGCTTCGTGAGTTACTGAAATACAAGTAGACTACAGCTTGACTTCGCGTCTATGTATACGTTTTTAAACAATATTTAATTTTCACAGCAATATCATGCTTTCCCTAGAAATACAATCCTCCTTTATAAAACTCAAATTTGCTTTCCACCCCCAAAGAGGAAAATAACTTCTGTTCATTTTTGGGTGATAATCATGTTTTTTTCCTTCTTTGCTATCTAATAGGTACAGAAAGGCAGAATGTTATCAGTAAATTTTATTTCACATGTTATAGAGGAGCAGGAGGCAGAAAGAGAAAAAAGTACTGCACAAACTGTGCACTTTAAAATAAGGAAGAATAATGGGGCATGGCGAAAGAACTACATACAAATCGTTCAGAATATATTTTGTTCTGCCACAGTTTATGGTAGGCATGGACTGGATTTAAAAAAAAAAATGGATAAAATACGACTTCGGCAATTATTGACAATTGTTACTATTGTCAGTACCGCTATACAACATGAAGAAAAAGCTTAGCGAGTTGGGCTTTTTTCAAGCCCTAAGGGGAACCACCAAACTTAGAAAGGACCGGGTTCCTAAACTTTCCCAGTCACCCTGCAGCTCTGGGACCCTGGAGCTTCCAGCAGCCAATCAGCTCCAAGTGTGTCGTCAGCAAGTGGGCGGGGCAGTGGATTGCGACTCCACTTCTCTAGCTCGGCCACGTAAGACGCCTTGGAGGTCCTGGAAGATGCATACTATATAAGCTGTGTTTTTCAGCAAGAAAACGAAAGTCTGACCCCCTAATTCATCTTAATAAGATTATAAATTTTATTATATCCGATATATACCTTAATATCCCATTGTGTTTTTTTTTTCTTGAGTGGATGGCATGTCTACTTCTGACCTTTGCGGACCTGCGTTCCTCGACTGACGCACACGCAAGTGCTAGGGAAGGCGGGGCGTGTTTCCGGGCGGCACGGGAGGCTGGAGGCCGGAGGCCTGGCCGTGCTGCCGCCGACATGGAGACTCTGTACCGAGTCCCATTTTTAGTGCTCGAATGCCCCAACCTGAAGCTGAAGAAGCCGCCCTGGGTGCACATGCCGTCGGCCATGACGGTGTACGCCCTGGTGGTGGTGTCTTACTTCCTCATTACCGGAGGTAACTCGGCCGTGATGGGTCGGGTGGGCGCTGTGGAGGCGCGTGGCTGCCGAGCCCAAGTCGGTCTGCAGGCAGAGCGGAGCTGTCTTCACGTCCTGCCCCGGAGAGAAGTGCTCTCATTCTCTATCCTGCCCTTTCCCTCGAGGCTCCCATCCCGAGAGCCGAGTTGAATATATTTGTCAAGCCCAGCTTGTTCTTTTTATTACTTAGTACGTCGGGCTCTTGGGAACATCATAATTGATTCACTGTATTTCCGTGGTCGGTCAAGAGGGTATGGGACTTTGAAACTTCTCTCTTTGTGGTCTCTGGAACCTTGGAAGTGATCTGACGGCCAAACCCCAAGGTCTTGGGGTTGCTTTGTTTCCAGTCACTAGAATGAGAAAGGAACGTTATCGAAGGCACGGTTTTTGAGAAATGCATGAGATTGGAATTGAGGCTTGCAAAAAGATAGTATGTTTTAGAGAGAAGAAGTTGGGGGCTCAAGGAAAGCATCGCTTTTCGGTTATCTGTCACCCACTTTCCTCTGAAGTGGAAAATGCAGAGGGGTGTGGCCTTGCCTGCTGCTGAGTTGGCAATCTGTCTGCAGTCTTCAGGTAGTCTTTGGATCGCCAGTTCCAGGATATACTCAGGAGTGTGCTTTTGGAGTTTAGGGAATAGTGTACTTAACTCAGAAAATCAGAAAGATCTTAAGTTAGCAAGACTAGTTCAACTTTTTGGGGGTGATGGCGACCGTATGATTGCTATTTCATACCTACTTGTCTTTGAAGAGGTAGGAGACAGCCTTCAACTGTAGAGTTTATGCCCTGCCTAGCTCACGTTAACAGAAATGCTAAATGCCACTTTAAACAATTATTTTTATAATTTATTTAACTTTATTTTATGTGCACTGGTGTGGAAGGGGTCAGATCCCCGGGAACTGGAATTAGAGACAGTTGTGAGCTGCCGTGTGGGTGCTGGGAATTGAACCCGGGTCCTCTGAAAGAGCAGCCAGTGCTCTTAACCACTGAGCCATCTCTCCAGCCCTTAAACCATTTTTTTTATTGTTTTTTAAAAAAGACATTATCTGCAGCACTCGAGAGGCAGAGGCAGGCAGATCTCTGTGAGTTCGAGACCAGCCTGGTCTACAGAGCTAGTTCCAGGACAGGCTCCAAAGCCACAGAGAAACCCTGTCTCGAAAAACAAAAAAACAAAACAAACAAACAAAAAGACATTATCTGGTGTGTCATTAGCATTAAGTTTTGTTCGGCACATTAAGCAGTGCATACTGAATAAATGAAACAAAATGCATTTGGCTTTAAAAATAATGACTTTTCATTCTTGCCAGTCTGTTTCCTAGCCCTGTTTCCTTTGGAGATAGAATTTGTTTTTTTTTTTTGTTGTTGTTGTTGTTTTTTTTAAAGCCTCAGCTTTCCATTGGCCCTCATTTTTGGTATTTATAAATGGGGTTAGGGGATTCTCTGCTCTAACCACTGGGTCAAAGTGAAAGGACACCGGTAGTGGTCAAGGCCGCTTCTTGTACATTTACTGTTTGACCCTCCGGGAAAGACAATCTTCTGAAAACTGAGTATACCTTTCTACAGAAACAGCATTGCTGAGAATGACGGGTGTTAACCGAGTTTCTGTTAGTTCATCGCTGAGACAGCAGCAGACAGCCTTAATTGCCCTGCCCTCCCTGGGATGTAGTCGCTTCCTCCTACATGGAGTGGCCTTGAGAGAAGAGTTGGAAGCACCATTTCCTTTCCCGTGTGTTCCCTGAAGAAATGCCGGCAAGCCTGAGTTTGAATGGTTGGAAGGGTTTACTAGGAAAGAACAAAGTCCCTGGTTGTGTGAAATAGGTGTCTAAAATAGATATACATGCCAAACTTTTACTGATAGTAACATATAAACTTACTTTACAACAAATAGTTTGGTAGACAGACAATTGCACTGCTTCTTAAAACCGAAAGCAAACTCATATACTAAAGAGATGGGTGTACTTAATTATTTTCATATAGAGAACCAAACCTTAGTTGAATATTTGATCCTGGAGGATCTAGGGCATCCCCAGGGTCCTTCAGAGTTTAGTATTTTGGGTTTATAATTGCCAGTGCTGGGAACATGTAGTGTGAAATGGAAAACGTGTTTAGGACCATCTCAGAAATTGTTGGGAATTCTGCCCTAATCTGAAGCTAAAGCTCATTTAACAATTTTTAAGAAACTTAAACAGCAATATTAAAGACCAATACACAATACAGTCCGACAATACTAACCTGATACTTAGCATCATGCTTTTAGGAGAGCAAACTTTGTGTTTATAATAATATATAGTAAAAACAACTGTAATCCACAGGGCACAGCAGTCAGGAAACCAAGCTCGGATGTTGCAGGCCGTGTTTTCTGTCATTGCATAGTGTGGAACGTGCTTCGACAGTGCCTGCGCTGTGTTCAGAACCAGCGTTGATGCACATGAGCAATTTAGAGCTCATTTTTGAGCTCGCATGTTCACAAACCTTTCACTAGTGGCATTTTGTCTGTTTCAATTCCCACAATTGTGTCTGTCCTGTGTTGTAGTCCACAGTTTAAGAGCTGTAGCTTAGGTTATAATGTTAGGTTGGGTTGCAGTGGTTTTAATTAGTCTTTTATCTGTCCAGTTTTGTTTTGTTTGCCTTTTAGCAAGTGATGTTGTAAAATGGACCAGGTGTTCCTGGAAAGATGGCGACAGAACAGTTGTGGAACCAGGAGGCCACAACCGAGAGCTCATGGGCAACCTCAGCACTGCCGGGGGTGGCAGAAGCTGGGCTACAGTAGATAGTTCTTTCCAGGACTGTCTGTTTAAGAAAGGCAGAAAGAGAATGCTAGGAGACTAAAGAAATGAAGAAGGGCTGATGTAGGGAAAGAAAGCTTGGTAAGAGGGCTGAGAAGAGCTATGCAGAGGAATGAGTGACCTTCCTGGGAAGGTGAGCGGGGATGCCGTGAGGGAGGGTCTCCTCATGTAGCTGGGTGAAAGGGGCAGTGAGTGTAGGTGCCAGGCTTTGTAGGTTTACCAGGGACAAGGTAAGGGAATTGTTGATTCTTCTGTCAGCAGGGAGACAGGCCTGCTATGTCATAAGAAAAGCTGGATTGAGGCTTCGTAAGAACAGAGTGTATCCCCACAGTGGAAGTTGAGAATATTACTGGACATTAATGGTCACGATTAAATTGTGAGGTGCTGGGATTGTCAGTAATGATCACTGGCCGAGAAGTCTGTGACCCGGCACTCAGGAGACTGAGGCAGGAAGATCAGCACATTTGAGGCAACCTGGGTTACACAGTGAGTTCAGTGGCAGCTTCTGCTACAGAGTGAGAACTCCTCTCAGCTAGCCAAAGAGAAAGAGCTAGAAAATTTCCTTAGGCCTCCCTCAATTTACAGAAATAAATTCACGGATATGTGGCCGTATTTTATGTGCTAAAGTAGATCCTTAGTATTAAATGTCCCTTAGTGCAGTCATTCCAGAGTATTAGAGGGGTTCCTAAGTTCCCTTCATGAAACGGGCACCTCTTTGAGAGACAATATTGTTTAGATGTTCTAAAATGGGTTATCCAAAGAGTAGAAGGTGAGGTGGATGTGATTTGATTATAATATAATCAAAGCAGCCTTATTTATGTATAAATAATAAGTCCTATTTAAGTGTAATTAGAGGCAGTGAATCTGCAATCTTTGTTTTTCAAACTGTTGTCTTCTTTTTAGGAATAATCTATGATGTTATTGTTGAACCTCCAAGTGTCGGCTCAATGACTGACGAACATGGACATCAGAGACCAGTGGCTTTCTTGGCTTACAGGTAAAAGATAGCATTTTGAACAGCTTGATGATGGGAAAGAAGGTTGCTGGGGCATGCTTAATTATTCAGTGCGTGGTGGCACGTGCTGGTAACTCCAGCAGAGGGTCTCTGTTTAGGCAGCCTGGACTGCATAGTGAGCTTAAGTCATAGTGAGACTCTGGCTCTCAAGAAACAAAAGTAGATAAAAATGAAGTACAGTGAAAATGCTGTGGGACTTACCTGCATTTAGAAACACCTGTTTTGCTGGGGAGTGGTGGTACATGCCTTTAGTCCCAACATTCAGGAGGCAGAGACAGGAGGCTTTCTGTGAGTTCGAGGTCAGCCTGGTCTACAGAGTGAGTTCTAGGATAGGCTTCAAAGCTACAGAGAAACCCTATCTTGAAAAACAAAGACAGGTTGGGCGTTGCAGAGGGAGGAACAAACGCACGCCTAAAGTTCTTATGACAAAACGAGGTAAGAACGTAACAAAATAGAACTGTATTATTAATCTATTAGGTAGTCACATGTAGGGATGGCGAGATGGCTCAGCAGTTAAGAGCACTGGCTGCTCTTCCAGAGGTTCTGAGTTCGTTTCCCAGCACCTAAATGGTATTTCAAAACCACGTCAGAGGGATCTGATGCCCTCTTCTGGAGTAAAGGTATGCATGCAGACAGAGCTCTCATAAATAAACCTTTTAAAAAAAAGAAGTCAAGTGTATCTTATTGATTGGCATATCACCAACCTAAAGGCCTAAATCAAAATGACAGACTGTTCTAGGGTCAGCAGACCACAGTCATTTTTTGGTAACATTTTGTTGGAATTAGCAAATCCATTTATATATTACCATATAAACACCACACACTAATTGATTGCCCCACTGCATTTGCTTATTTAGGTACTGGAGACCAAATTTGGGGTCTCATGTATAGGCAAGAAATGGCTGTTATGGTAGTTATGTGGGCATTTTAGAAAAGACATTTATAGGCCCTGAATGTTACCGTTAAATAAGAAACATAATTTTGAGACCTTTTGAATTCTATTTCTTCAGTGAAACAGGATTCTAGCTGAATTTGGTGCCAAATTATGTTTTCTTTCTTTTTTTTAAAAGACAGTATTATCTTTTCAATGAAATCAATTAGTTAATTAAAAATATCGTATACTTTATAATACCTATTAATAACCATCTCTTTGGCAGAAATTTGCTTTCTCTAAGAATTCAACATAACCATATTCCTGAAAAGTCAGATGTAGGCTGTTGAGGTTACTTAGCAGGTAAAGACACTTGATGCCAACCTTAAATGTGAGTTCAATCGCCAGCACCCATACAGTGGAAGAAGAGAACTGACCTCAAGTTGTCTTCTGACCTCCTCATGCATGCTATGGCACGTGCATCCCTAAACATATACATACATACATACATACACGGAACAGTAAAAATTTTTAAAAAAAGAAAAGAAAAATCAGATATAAGCATATACACAAATTGGCATATAAGGATTTACAGATTGCTAGAGATATTGTTGGGGTCATAGCCTGGTAGCGCACACCTTTAGTCCCAGCACTTGGGAGACAGAGACAGGTGGATCTCATTGTGTTAGAGGCCAACCTGGGCTACAAGAGCCAGTTCTAGGACAACCTGGTCTACAAGAGCTAGTTCTAGGACAACCTGGGCACAAGAGC
>NC_022022.1:26221325-26225313 GCF_000317375.1 Microtus ochrogaster | reverse complement strand
GAATGTATGCCTTAAAAAGACCTTAAAATGAGAGATTTATTAATTATTATGACTTCGAGAAGCACAACACATTCAAATTTCTTTGTAGTTGATAGAATATTATTTGTTTGTAGGCAGGGTCTCACTGTGCAGTCCTGGCTGGCCTTGAATTCATAGAGACCCACCAGCCCCTGCCTCCTAAGAGCTGGAATTAAAGGTGAGATTGTCAGGAAGTTGAGTGTACCCTTAATCCCAGCACTTGGGGAAGCAGAGGGAGATACCTCTTGTGTTCAAGGCCAGCCTGCTCTACATAGTGAGACCCTGTCTTGAAAACCAAAGTGTGATACAAGTTTAAATAGCACAACTTTGAAAAGTTAAAGTTCATATATGCATAAGATGTTCAGCTTTTAAAATAACTAAATGTGTGTTGATTTTCTAGACAGTTTTGTTAGCTGATTTTTTTTGAAGCCCTGTATCTTACTTATTTTGTGTATACGATGCTCTATCTGCATATACACCTGCATGCCAGAAGGGGGCATCAGATCCCATTATAGATGGCTGTGAGCCACCTTGTGGTCGCTGGAAATTTATTTATTTATTTTGTTTTTTTGTGGTGCCTGGAGCCTTAAGTGTGCCTGTGCTAGCAAGTTCTGCCACTGAGCTATATTCCCAGCCAAGACAGGTTTTTATCTATTTTGTTCATTGTTGTATTCCTAGAACCTAGAATAATATTTGATGGGATAAACCTCTCAATGAATAACCTGTTGAATGGATGAGCAGATGAATATCCAAAGGCATAATAAATAATTGTAACGGTAGAACAAAATGTTGGCACAAACTGTTTGGTTTTTTTTTTTTTAATTTTTTTATTGTGTATACAATATTCTGTCTGTGTGTATGCCTGCAGGCCAGAAGAGGGCACCAGACCTCATTACAGATGGTTGTGAGCCACCATGTGGTTGCTGGGAATTGAACTCAGGACCTTTGGAAGAGCAGGCAATGCTCTTAACCTCTGAGCCATCTCTCCAGCCCGGCACAAACTGTTTTAGCATCAAGCAGAAACAGGAATTTTTAACTTAAGAGAAAAACATTAATTTTCTAGTAACATTTGTTTGCTTTGCTGTGGTTTTTCTTTTGCAGAGTGAACGGGCAGTATATTATGGAAGGACTTGCGTCTAGCTTCCTGTTTACAATGGGAGGTTTAGGTTTCATAATCCTGGACCGTTCCAATGCACCAAATATTCCAAAACTCAATAGGTTTCTTCTTCTCTTCATTGGCTTTGTCTGTGTCCTGCTGAGTTTCTTCATGGCTAGAGTATTCATGAGAATGAAATTGCCGTAAGTAAAATAGTTTGTGTAATAAGCAATTTAACTTTTGTTATGAATTGGTATAATAATTAATTGGGTAGCATAAATTCATAGATTTAATTTTACACTCATTTAAAGGTGAAAAGTGTCCAGAACACTGATTTTTTTTCCAAGTTATAACCATGGTTGTAACAAACTGAGATCAGTAGGTCTTCTTGACTATCCCCATGCACATTCATGAGAAAGTCTAGTTCTGTTGCCTCAGCTGTACTGACTGGTGCTAGTTTTTCTATGATGTTCCTTTTTGGTTACTATGTCAGATTCCAGTAGGATTAGTGACAGTAAGGATTTTCAAGCTATGGGTGGCTGCTGCTCTTTCATTATTGGCATAAGTTGCTTATTCCTAACCTGAAAAGCTAAAATTGTTGACAGCCAGCATGCTAGGACGGTGGAAAATGCTATACCATGAAACCTTTGTTTCATGCACAGAATTTGTATGAAGTTAACCCTCTGGATACATGGACAAGATACATAAGATACATAAATGATCGATTTGGTTTGGGCTTAAAGTTTTGGAGTGCTCGAGATCAAATCCAGGGGCATTGTTCATGTTAGGCAGTGTCCTAGGGTTACTGTGCTCTGATGACCACAGCAACTTGGGGAGGAGAGGGTTTGTTTCACTTGTATATTATAGTTCACTGAGGGAAACCAAGGCAGAAACTCAAACCAGGCAGGACCCGGAGGCAGGAGCTGATGCAGAGGCCATGGAGGGGTGCTGCTTACTGACTTATCTCTCATGGCTTGCTCAGCTTGCTTTTTTATAGAACCCAGGACCACCAGCTCAAGGATAGCCCCACCCACAATGGTCTGGGCCCTCCCCCATGGATCTCTATTAAGAAAATGCCCTATTGGCTTCCTACACTCGATCGTGTGGAGGCGCCTTCCTTTCAAATGACTCACTCTGGCTTGACATAAACTAGCCACGTCAGACAGGTCCTTTGCTGCTGAGCTACACCCCCAGTTCCTATAGATGAATTTTATGTTTAGATTTAGATTCCATCCCTAAGATATCTCTTTATATATGCAAACATTAAATAGTCTGAAATCTCAGTTGGGGAGGTGGCTCCACAAGGAAAGTGCTTGTTCCGGAAGTGTGAGGACCTGTGTTCATCTTCTGAATCGCCATGTGAAGAGCTGGGATGAAGACACATGTCTGTACTTGTGCTAGACAGGCTGACACCTGGAGCCAACTGCTGACTAGCCTTTCTGAGTTTTACACCCATGTGTACATGTGTGCACACACGTAGGAACATACACATATGCCATTCACACACTAAACAAAAGAAAAAATACCAAACACTTCTGGACTCAGGCGTTTTGGGTATAGATTGCAGCCTTCATACAAAACAAAACAAAAAAAACCATTAAGCCTTAGACCAGTCAGGTGTTTTAGGCAAAGTAGCACAGCTTCACAGAGTAAAACAAATGCAACATAAAAGAATACAACACATCTTTGCATCATTAAACAAATATCCCACATCATAAACAAATATAACACATTTTAAACTAATATTCCAAATAAATTTTGTGTTAGTTTGCGTATTGCTTTGTGATGTTCTACTTTGAGAGGGAAGAGTAGTGAGAAGTTTGCTTATTTACTAGTGTGAACCAAGGGCGGTGGAGCAGCAATGAGATTTGGGATTGTCATTTGATTCGTAGGAAGGAGGTGGGCTTTTTTGAATTATTGCTTTCTAGTCATTTTCTGTGTTTATGATTTATTTCCGCAGGGGCTACCTGATGGGCTAGTGCCTTTTGAGAAGAAACCAGTGAATCCTGGATTGGCTCCTGTTAGTGAAACTTTGAAGGCTGAGCCACTCCCTTGTGCAGTGTGGAGAAGAGTGAAGAGCAGAATTGAACAGCGCTGAGTGACACCCTAGCAAGCTTATGAAGGCTAGGCCTGGAATTGATGGTATCAGAGACAAGTTCATTACAGTATTTTCTGATGACCTATTCTGATGTACCAACTATGTTAAGTGGCATTTTCTTCTTAGTTTTTTATTTCCTAAAGAAAATAGACTCCGTTTCTAAAACTTTGGTATTGAATAAAGTGATTATTTTTTACAACCCCCCTATCATTTTTTAGACATGATATTTCCAATTTTCAGAAATTAATACAAATCGGTGAGAGCTGAGATTCTTGGACGTATGGTCAGTTCCTCCAGCGGTGCTTTGCCTTTAAATGGCGTGTGTGGTACTCTGCAGCTTCAGACACATACAGGAGACTTTCCTGGACAATATGATGTATGAAAGGAGCAGAAATAAATGATTTTTCTAATTAACATTTTATACTGTGTGGTTTTTAAAAATTATTATTATTATTATTATGTATGCAATATTCTGTCTGCATGTCTGCCTGCGAGCCAGAAGAGGGCACCAGACCTCATTACAAATATTTGTGAGCCACCACATGGTTGCTGGGAATTGAACTCAGGACCTTTGGAAGAGCAGACACTGCTCTTAGCCACTGTGCCATCTCTCCACCCCTAGTATGTGGTTTTTGTTGTTTTGTTTTTGATACAGGATCTCACTATATACAGGCCTGAAATTTTCTATGTATCTCAGTCTGCCTCTGCTTCCTGAGTGCTGGGATCAAATGTGTGCCACCAGAACCAGCTTCATTGAATTAACTTCCTGAGTGCTG
>NC_022022.1:26215277-26220840 GCF_000317375.1 Microtus ochrogaster | reverse complement strand
GATCAAATGTGTGCCACCAGAACCAGCTTCATTGAATTAACTTTTTGGTCTTTAAGTCAGTAAGTCCCATCTCGTGGTATTCTTTAGTCATGCCCCAAATATCTAACTATATTGTTAGCTATCAGTTCCAAAGGGTGCCCTTATCCCTTTGACATGGGCAGTCAGCCTGGACTATAGGAGGATTTCTGGCAGTTAGATAAAAGCCATTCTTCCTCAGGAAGCTGTGAAACCTGTTCCCATCTGCCAAAGAGTCCTTTCCCTGACCTCTGGCAGAAAGAAACATTTGGATCCATTAATATATGCCCGTGGCTGGATATATGGATCAAAGCCCATGCCAGCCTCCAGGCTCTGAGTCCCCAATTCACAAGGACTTGTTACACATTTGAAAGCCCCTGTCCTGATCACCGCCCTCCTGTCAGTCTGCCTTTCAGTTCTCTCCCTTGCTCTGTTCTGTTCTCTGTTCCGTGTCTCCACTCTTCCCTCCCATGCTCCCACTTCCCCAGCCCTGCCTGCCAGTCTTTTCCCTGCACTCCTGCACATGCCTCTGGGTGTTTCCTCTTACTCACAATAGAAACCGTAACCTTACCTCGAAGGGGTCGTGTCGGCTATTCCTTTACTGTGCCCATTGATAGGAGCATCAGGGTGCTCCTGAGGGAACCGTTCCACATTCCCACAGATGTGCAAGCATGCCCTCCTCACGGCTGCGCAAGCATGCCCTCATGGCTGCGGCTGGTCAGTGACCGTTCCTGTCACACACTGGTTTTCAGTAACATGTTTTGAACACTCCTGGAAATGGATGTATAGTTTTTCTGACCAAGTTTTCCAGTTCTCCAGCAGGGCATGGCCTCTACTCTCATAGCACAATCCATTCTAATAAAATCTCTAAGTTTCCACTGAGGTTTCTTCCTCGGTCAAGTCTTCCCTTGCCTTCCAGTTCCAAGGGTGGTCACTGGCTGTTCATAACGATACATTCCTTTATTCAGAAAACTTTGAGCACAGGATGAGTAAGATGGACAAAGGCTCCGCCCTCCAGAGCTGCCATTCAGTCATCAGTAGATCACGTTTATGAGCTGTCAGGTACGGAGGGGCAACAGCAAAGTGAGCCATGTGGACCAGGGAGGTGCGCAGAGGAAAGGGTGCCCGTGCTTTTAAACTGAGACGCGAAAATGACCCATTGGTGCCGATCAGAGTTCAGGCCTGATTCAGGGTAAATGCAGTTTCTGCTTGCTTGACTCTTGGACCGTCTCTTAAAACCTTAAGTTAGCTGTACTAAAGTGACAGCAATACAAGGTTCCCCCTTTCATCTCTTGGTGGAGTAGTAACAGTTCCTACTATGTGCCACTAGGTGGTGCTACACGGATGGTATATTTCTATTTCAAAACCAACCCTTTTTGGATAATTTTTTTTAACGTACACTTTTTAAAAGAAAGACTTATTATTTATTTATTTTTGGTTTTTCGAGACAGAGTTTCTCTGTGGCTTTGGAGCTTGTCCTGGAACTAGCTCTTGTAGACCAGGCTGATCTCGAACTCACAGAGATCCGCCTGCCTCTGCCTCCTGAGTGCTGGGATTAAAGGCGTGTGCCACCCCCGCCCAGCTGAGAGATTTATTTATTTTATGTGCATTGGTATTTTGCCTGCATGTATATCTGTGTGAGGGTGTCGGATTCTCTAGAACTGGAGTTACAATCGTGAGCAGTCACGTGGGTGCTGGGAATCGAACACAGATCCTCTGAAAGAGCAGCCAGTGCTTTTAACCACTGAGCCATCTCTCCAGCCTTGGGTAATCATTTCTTTAGCCAATGCAGGAAAGTATTTAATCAGTGACATATTAATATTTAAATCAATATTTTGAAGCATATAATCAATTATATAAAATATCGTGTTGGTTAAAAAGTACAATGTTTATGTGAAGAAAAAAATGATCCATGGTTGGCATAAAATATTTTAGGGGCATGAGTGACATCACCGTGTGTGGGAAAACTGCTAGGCATTATTTACCAGGTGGATGGGTGTAGAATGAGTTTGCCTATTGGACTGGAGACAAACTTATCTTTGACTGATCTCCTGAGAGAGGGCGCTGACAAGTATCTAGTGGTTTTGTGGAGAAAAACTCGTCTGAAAGGAAAAGGAAGAGAGTGATATAGACGGGAAAAGCTGGCAGACGATGTCATGCCATCACAGGCTGGCAGGCCGTGGCTCCAGAGGAGAGTTTGCCTGTCAGGGCAATGTGACAGGCTAGACACTGGTCGTTGGAGGTCACCTGAGAGTAGCGTTTGACTAGGAATTTCAGGTAAACCCAATTAAGCTGACAACTGGGTTTGGTATTTTGCCACACTCTGCAGAGAATCCTTCAAGGGAGAGGGGAGTGGCTCCGCCAGGCTTATGACTTGTCCTAGTTCTCTGCTGATGGCTGAGAGTCTGGCAAAAGCACGCGAAGGAAAACAATCTCTTCCGGTTCACAGTTCAAGGGTGCCCTATGGCAGCAGAAGCTTGAGACAGTGGATCACATCCCAGGGACAAAACAGTGGTGAGTCTCTGTCATGGCCATTCAGCCCCCATCAGGCCACACAGGGGGCTAGACACCCCCCCTCCCCACGAAAATCTCGGCTGGACACACCCTAAATACACCTTTATTTGAAATTGCATCAAATTAACAGTTGAGATGAACTATTTCAGATTAATAAAGAGGGGATCCTATGTGTAGGATTATAAACGAGAGTCAGGTGTGGCGTGTGCTGATCGTCCCAGGACTCTGGACACAGAGGCAGAGTATTGATGCAAGAGCCTGTCTCAAAACAACAGAAACCGTGAAAATGAGAGGGAGCAAGAGAGAGGGAGGGAGGGGGGAGGGAGGGGAGAGAACCTGAGAATGAGAAGATCACCATTGCGATCACCGTTGATGCTTATTTGTAAAATGGGAAGTAAGACACGCGTTTAACTGTTTGCGACTGAAGGGCAAAGTCGGAAGGATTTTGTTTGAATTGGATGGAGCTCCTCTAGGCATCATGGTGGTTGCTTCTGCTACATGCTGCAGTCTTTCTAGTGCCATCAGCCTGGACATAGAAAGAAGACTTATACCTTTATTGAGTCAGAAAAACAAGTAGCCAGGTAATGGATGATACAAGGTGAAGAGGAAACAGGAACCTCCTCCCGGAGCAGAACTTCAGCCTAGAGCTTGCCCAGGCTGAGATGCCTCGCTTCTGGAGCAAAGTCTGCTCTTCAGTGCTCCATAGTATCTTCCCTGAAGTTCAGTGTTAAAACACTTGCCAAAAGCAACTTACTTGGCTTTTATACTTGGGCTCTTCATTTCAGTACTGTGAGTTATTAGTCAGTGGGTCTGAATTTCAGCTCTTCCAATGACCAGCGTGCCACCTTCAGCAAAATACTTAGATTCCCCAAGCTCCATTTTCTTAGGAAACTGAAGAGCGTCATAGGGTGCTCTAAGAATTAAGGAAAGTGGTACACGCTTCCTGGTTGAGTAGACGCTCTTTAAATACCGGTTCCGCGCTTCCTTGGAGTCAGGCTCCTCCTCGTTGCTACCCTTTTATTTAATATATTTGCGCATTCTCCTCTGGAGGTGGGCGCGGTGGAAATATGCACTCTCAGGCATGCGCGATAAATATGATGGACGGCAGAATGTCTGCTCTCATTCTTATACCACTTAACAACGTTTTGGAGATTTATGCAGGGTGGGAAGAGTCTCTAAGCAGCGTGACGCCACTTGACTTAAAGCCAAGGGGCTGCCTGGTCTAACGGATGATAGCCCCTCTTCACAGAGTCTGTCTTTGGAGCCCCTGTCAAGAATGAACCTTCACACATGCCAGTGAGTGCTGGTCTTGGCCACCGGTCCTCCTCAGGACTTTGTCTGCTCCGAGCAGAGGGTGAGCGCCAGTCTAAACACTCAGGGTATGACCCCGTAAGTGCGCTGGAGAAGCTGTAATCCACTGGTTTATTTTAACTGGGATGATTATTGTTTCTAAACATCACTGTAACAATAGCTCGTACTTACATGGTTTATACAAAGCAACCATCCTGATTCCCCTAGCTAGGGAAAGTGTGCGCGCCCTGTGACTGTTTTGATCAGAAGATGGGAGAAGTGTCGCATTGTCTGTCCTGGGTAGTTTAGCAGACCTGGCAGCTTCTGCTTCCTGCCTCTTAGAAGGCCACTTCTCCGGATGTGCCCTCTGAAAACGCAGCTTTGAGATCATAAGAATCCCAAACCGCAGGAGAAGCCAGATGAAGCTGCTCCTGTCGACACCAGCCAAACTGGGAATTGACCGGCCATCAGCTGCTGGTCCTCATGCGCGCACGCAGCTGTCCTCCGACTGTGGCTGCGTGAGAATACTCCAGGGAGGATCGCCCAGTGGAGGCCAACTGGCTTGCAGGACTTGGAGTTAGGTTTAGGGGTGGCTTTTCTGCGGTGAGAGATAACAGGTGGAACCATTGCTGTGGCTTTGGAACTGAGAGGTGGCTGGAAAGTGGCAGGATCTTGAACTAGAGATGAAAAACAAATGGGAAAGATTCCCAGAAGACCGCTAGGGACATGGAAAGACCTTGTGGGAACTCAAGGCCTGAGGGCGGCGAGGAAAATGACCCTGGAAGCTGGAAGTCGGGACCCTTGTTTTGTTAACTCTTTTTACCTTTGGTAATGTGGGAAACAGCTCAGAAAAAACTCGCTGGTCCAGTAGAGGAGTTCTGGAAGAAAGCACAAAGGGCAACTTCTAGATGAATGTGGAATTTGAAAAAAGAGCTGAGGTTAAGGAAGGGGTTTCTCTCTGTGCACAGAGGTGCACACCTTTAATCCCAGCACTTGGGAGGCCGAGGCAGGTGGATCTCTGCGAGTTCAAGGCCCGTCTGGTCTACATAATGAGTTCAAGGGCAGCCAGAGCAATATAGTGAAACCCTGTCTTGAAAACAAACAAGCAAAAACAACAAAAAGAAGTTGCCCAATTCCTGATTGTAGAGCCCGAGGTCCAGAACAGTCTTCAGGCAAATGAATTCACACTATTTTTCAAATTAGCTTATTTGAGAAAAATTTCCCTATTCTTTAAAAAAAGACTTCGTTGTTCAGTTTTGTTGCAACTGTTGGTGCACCACCATTTCTGTGTAAAACTCACGATGGTTCACGGGTCCTGGTTTCTTAGTCTTTTTCAGTTTATGAAGAACTTTGCTGTATGTTGTTTCGATTCTTCTCCCCGCCCTGCTGCAGTGATAGATCCCCCGCTGCTGCACAGTACTGCAGGTGGCCACAGTCATCGCTCCTTCCTCTCCAGCTGCAAGATGCCTACTGTTGCCTGGCTTGATGCTCTCCGTAGGTTCTCTCCTCTCTGTGTGGGGATGTATTATGATTCACTGTAAGGAACGAGCATGTTAAACCAGAGGCACAAACATTAGCCATACTGAAAAGACCCTTCCTGTCACTCCTTGTCCAAACTCCACATCAGCATTTGCTTTAAGGAGATAACTATTATTATTATTTTTTTTTATGGTTTTTTGAGACAGGGTTTCTCTGTGGCTTTGGAGCCTGTCCTGGAACTAGCTCTGTAGACCAGGCTGGTCTC